>NW_026138125.1:4605000-4802500 GCF_025592945.1 Manacus candei | reverse complement strand
TGTGAACTCACTAATTACTTTTCCCCCTCTTGTCACCTTTTTGATATGACATGTATTTTATAAAGGAGATAGAAGTTTGGGATTTTTTTTTCCTATCATGCATATGATTGAGGATAACAAAATTAAACCGGAGAAAAAAGGAAATGTATTTTTCAGAAATACATTTTTAGAAATATCTGAGCATTACTGCTTCAATTACAAAGGGACTGGAGGATCAAATTCAAGGAAATAACTATTAATCTGCTTAACTAGGGCAGGTAGAAGCGTAATAGCAGACCAGGGATTTTAGTGAGGCCAATCACACAGACTGGAGTTTATTCTCTTGAGAGGGGTGACAGGGGAAGGGTAAAGGGACTTTAATGTGGTGGACCCTGAGAAGCACGAAAAGCTGGTATCTGTGTAGCTTCTTTATAGCTTTAGCCCAGTTGTTGCATCGTAGTGATCAGTAAATTGCATGGACCCTTATTAACCTTATTGATAAGGAGCTTAGGGAAGTCCCATTCACTCCAGAATATATTCTTCTTTTTGTTCTCCTGTCTGCCTCGGTTTGCAATCCCAGTCTCTTTGTACAGAAATCCTTTATGTTGCACCTCAAAATTCTGTGCAAGTACTCTGCTCATTTAACTTGGAGCAAGGGAACTGTAGAGCAGAAAGGGTTGGAGTACGCATGGGGCCACGGGCCCATTTAAATATAGCTGGGACACCTGGAGAATGTTTGAAAAATTTCTTTTAAAGAATCTTTTATATTGTTCTTCTTTCAGTGCAGCTGGGGTCTGTGGGGATCAGGGGATTATTTTTGATACCTGTCTAAAAGAGTTATGTCTACACTGATTTCCATCCCTTGCTACTAATTAACCTTATTGTATACAGGAAACAGTCTATTTAATACCTGCATTCTTTCTGTAATGCCAAGTAAAATGAAATCTAGTGTGAAATCTAGTTAGCATTTGCCTTTTTGAAGTCATTTTTGAGTTTCCAGTCCGGGTGACTGTGACCTCAAAACTGAAAGCTATAAAAATGGTCCCGATTTCGGCTCAATGGGAGATTCTTGGAGATTCCCTGTTCACCTGGACTTGCACGTGTAGTAAATTGCCCATCTTGGTGCTTAACAGTGTTTTCTCAGGAACCATCTATTTCTGGGTCACTCATAGCCCTGCAAAGCACATATGTTCCTCCTAAGGAAAGGAGTCTCCTCCTTTCTGCTGGAAAGATCACACTTTGACTGTTTCAGTGTATAGAGACTTATAAAAAATTTAAATAGCAATGGTAAAAACAGATACATTGAGGAGAACAAGGAATGATGATTTAAAAATGTCTCCAGCAACCACAGAGGATGGTGAGGGGTAGCTGAGAAGAACTTAAGCTGTAAAATAGAGGGCAAAAATATGGATGATGTACCATATTTTAAAGGCTCTTTAAAGCCTGCTGAAAAACATTGATTTTGATTGCATCTGCTCCAACATGCAGATAGAGTTGTTACTGTACAGCATGGTTTCTGAAAGGAATGTTCACTAAAATGGATTTTCTCATGTGTTTGATGAGGAGTTGAGCCTGTGGCCTTGCTTTCTCTGCAGGTCTCCAACTGCACCCCCGATGAAGTGGGGACCAAAAGCAGGGTTGGATTTTACAGAAGCTTGGTTCAGTTCCTAAAAGAGAACTCGGGTCAGGTAGCTGGGTCACTCTCTTGAGGACAGGCCAGCTGCATGAGCTTGGGAGTCTTTAACAACAAAATTCTGAAGAAAGGTACATAATTTAGTACTAAATTTCATTCCTTTAATACCAAATGATGATATCAAGAACAAAGCTAATCAAAACAAAGGACAACAAGAAAAAAACCCCATCTTTTTAATACTGACTCTGCACCACCACTGACAGCATAGGTATTAAACAAAGGTTGGAAGTGTTCATTTGATTTATTTATTAGTGTTAAAGCTCAGTAGAAGCACCAAAACAATAGGACATTGATATCATTAGTTATAATCTATTTGGGAAGAAGGAGAAGCATTGTTTTCATTCCTGCTGGGAATTTTCAGGTAGCTTGGCTATTGGAAATGTGGCTTGATGGCAGAAATATAGGCTTATGGGCTTGAAGTGCTGGGTGTACGTGGGTGTCCATCCCTGTGGCCAAATGGCCACAGTGGGAATTCAAGATTCAGTTTAAGGACCCTGAAAGGTCCCCCTGGATCCCTCTGTAAAACTATTCTTCAAGGAACAGGAGAAAATTTTTTTCATTTGCTGTTTTCCTTCCATTTCCTGTATTTTACACTTATTTTGGTCAATAAAGCAATGTTCATTTATGCTTTACATCATTCTCCAGAAAACACATTTCTTGCAGTGCAGCCTTTCCAAAAACAACAGAAATAATCTGACTTAACTATAAAAGATTTTATTATTAGTTTTTTTTCTTCTGCCTTTCCTACTAAGCTCCTCTGCAAAACAGCTAGAAATTTTCATTTTCAAAACATTAGTACAGCAAATTGCCATCTTTCTGTGCATGGCATTCTCTATGTACTCATCATCTGAATGATTCCAGATCACTCTCCGGCAGCGTGAATCACAGCATGCCCTCATGCCTGCCTCTTTTTCAATTATATCTAAGAGGAAGACTGCTGGAGACCCATTTTTTCATCTTGCACAGGACCCCAAAAGTGCCAGATCTCATTTCAATATAATATTATGACAGTATGATAAAATGGATGTTAACAGGACACTGACTAATATGATCCGTAGAGAAATGATAGAACAATGCAATGTCGGACAGATTGTTTTCCTAATGTGCATTTTATGGACACAAAATTTCCTCTGTAAACAGGGTTCTAAGATTTAATCCTTACATCCTATGATCCTACTTAGTGTTTAAGACATTCTGCAGCTCTAGTGAAATTTTCACGTTCTTAAACGAAATATGTATTTTTATTTTAGCACAGAGCTGCCTATATCACTCCCAATTTACTAATGAAACTTGGCATTCAAATGACTCATCAGCACGTACTGCAAGGCATAAAAATAGATTAATGTGGCATACGTTTCTTTACCCATAAAAACGCACCTTCATATAATCTCGGCGCTGTCTTATTCAACAGAAAGTATGTCATTTCCTTCCCCTAGCAGGTCGAATTAAAAATGAGCTAAATGTGTGAGAAAACCATTACTGCACTAATGAAAAGCTCGATACCGTTTGAATTTTTCATCATGGGATATTTGTTCTGTAGCACAGAGCACTAATATTTACTGTCACCGGTACAGTGTGCGCGGTAATTAACTTACAGTCATCAACGCGGTGGATGTTAAGCAAAGACGTTCCTGTGCGAGCTCGGATCTCTTTTACAGCTCTTTCATAGAATCAGAGTGGTTTCGGTTGGAAAGGACCTTAAAGTTCATCCAGTGCCATGGGTAGGGACACCTTCCACTATCCCAGGGTGCTTCAAGCCCCGTCCAACATGACTTTGGACACTTCCAGGGATGGGACAGCCACAGCTTCTCTGGGCAACCTGTGCCAGGGCCTCACCACCCTCACAGTCAAGAATTTCTTCCTAATATCCAACCTAACATGAGACAACCCTTCAAGACTTTGTAGTTTTGCTTGAAGTGGAGAGAAAAAGGGTTAAAAGAACTTTGACATCTCATATAAGCTCTGAATCTGCCTCTCTATGTGCTACTACAACCAGAAGGATAATAAAAGCCACCTCAGGGCCTTACTGGCTAACCAGTGACTGTAGAAGGGACATCAGTACCACAGTGGCTGCTTTTATTCTAGAAGATGGGCTGAAGTTGCAATGATGCACTAGCCCAAATCATTATCCTCATTCAGAACATGGACACTGATCTCACCTGCTTCATGTGTGATGGCAGGATGGTGCTGAGGGTGCTCTCGTTTGTTCCCAGAGTGGCTGGCTACATCCCTCTCTTTCTCACCTCTTCCCTTATTAATAACTTCAGAAGGATATGATGTGAAACTAATAATATAAACTTAGGAACAGATGGAATTCTGGCTCTGGTAACATATTCTTCTCCGTTGTCCATGCAGGAGATGTGCTCATGTGAAGTATGATCTTCAGGGGCAGGACTAGCTTTTTCATCAAACTCCAGTCTAAGGTTTTCGGGAGACTTCTTTCCATAAGCACAGTCTCTTTGGAGGGCAGCAGAAAATCAGGGATGTGCCAAATTTCCCAAGTGGTCCAGCTTTTTCTTGCCAAACTGCCTATCCATTTTGACAGTGTCCTCCCCTTCTCCTTTTCCTCCCACCACATGGTGACACTGGCCACATCTGGGCCCATTTTTGGCACAACCTGGCCACGGGTTCCTGGAGATAATTGTCAGACACATCTGTTACTGTGCACGTGTACCTGTGTTTTCACAGTAATGCCTGGTATAAGTTTAAATAAGTAAATCAGAGACATGTTCAGAGCTGTCTAAACCTCAGGAACCTCTGGCACGTTTATGATCAGATGAACTTCTGACAAATCCCACAACTTCGTCACCATTAGGTGGGCACAGAAAGCCCCGAGACCTGACTGTGAGGCGTCTGTCACCTCCACTTCT
Organism: Manacus candei; assembly: GCF_025592945.1. Classification (NCBI taxonomy): domain Eukaryota; kingdom Metazoa; phylum Chordata; class Aves; order Passeriformes; family Pipridae; genus Manacus; species Manacus candei. The sequence continues at coordinate 4,797,958 of NW_026138125.1, read as the reverse complement.
GGAGTCAGCAAGTCCAAAAGGAACAGTTTCCAACAGCAGAATGATTTGCTTCCCCACCACATTATGCTTGGCAAGTGGCCTGAGACAGATGTACACTTGCTTCTTAATTAGAGAGCTTTTTCCCATCTATCCAGTGAGTTATCCTGGCCTCTTTCACAGCAGTGTCCATAGAAAAGGCAAGAAGCCTGACTTGTGACCCCTGTAGAGTGCAGAGTGCACTTGAATTAAGGCAGAAAAAGGCCTCCCAACCTGATATGCAAGTGATGGATTCCTTCTGCACTCGGGTACCTTTGGGGGCAAGTGTTCCAATTCTTTTACGAATGGACCCCTAACTGTACAGATAAGAAAAGGATTTAAAAAATCTAATGTCTGGCTGCGTAGAAACTATTTGGGATACGAAGCAATTAAAGTCTTATGTGAGTAAACAGGAATTTCTGCATCCTGGAAAGGTTTCTTAGTGCCTGAGCAGAGCCTGCAGACCCTTCGGCTGTGGATCTCAAGGTTCACTTCTCTTCACTACTTGTTCTAAAATGTTTTCCTAGCAAGTGTCTGCTGTTGATCTTAGGGATAAATGACATTGCTTCTGAGGTGGAGCCTTTGTATTTCTTTGCAAGTATCAAGATCAGAGGCTTTTCTAGCAGCATCTGTTTTTCACAGCAAAGACTCTATTTATACAGGTAGGTTACCAGAAAACAAGATGTGTGTTATAATAGTATGGGTCACATATATTTGCAGAAAATGGAATAGAAAAATTTCTTTAGGCTCTTTCTGCCTTCACTGAATAGAATCATAGAATGGTTTGCGTTGGAAAGGATCTTAAAGATCATATAGTGCCAACACCCCATGCCACAGTGCATCCCATGTCTCTGTTCCCCCCTCCCATGTTTGCCCGGCTTTTTCAAAGCCATTTGGGAAGAAAAACTAGTTTACTGAAGGCCTATACTCTAGGAACAGCATTCCCAAAGACATTCAGATTGTCTGAAATACAGACTTTGGGGGGGAAATTATACCATAGCAAAGAGAGTAAATATTATGATTCCCTGGACATATTCACTTGGTATGGGCCAGACCAGAGGGTCTGGAAACACGCTCAGACTGAAGGTACCTAGAGGAGCAAAGACACATCTCTCTCCTTTTCCAATTGCTGAAACTCCTACTTGACAGAAGAATGCTGATTTAAATTAGGAAAAACTTTGCTTTGGCCGAGCTGCTCTGTTTCTTCCAGAAAGTGAAAAAAGTGGCCATGTCCTCCCTCCAATTCTTTCTTACACCTTGTCCACCCAATCCTTCCACCCAATCTCAGACAATCAGTAAATTGTAAATACCCCATCTTTTCCATCAATGCTTGTGCTGAGTCTGCCTTAAGCCACTTAAAAGATCCACCTTTTTAATCTGTCAGCTTGAGCTGATATACTTCATGATGGACTCCTCAAAAACAGGGGGTCTTTGTCCCCATGCCAGGGGTGTCCTGATGGTAGAAAAGCACCTGGGACAGGAGAACAGAGACTCAGAAAATGCACCAGGTCTCAATTCATCCTCGTGTGTTTTGGGGAGGATGTTGAATTGTCCGGTTAAGGAAACGTTTTGATTTTCCAACCCACTCTTTTTTTTCCCCTCCTCCCTTTGTTTTGGGAAATGAGAAAAATATATAAAAGCAAGTTATTAATAAAACATCTATTATGCCCATGGGACAGAGGTCCTTCCGTATTGTTCAGATGGCATGTTTATTGTTGACATCTCTCTTTTCTCTGAGTATGCACAGAACCCTGAAATCCTTTTACATTTTTAATAAGATTATTTCTTTTTTTCAATCTAGTGCAAGAAAACCGCATCTGCAATATGCATAATACTCTCAAAAACTGCAGCATCAGAGGGAAAGCACTGCCAATGTTTTTGGCTATCTGCACTTCAAAGGGACATGACGTGAAAAAGAACAGTACTAGAGGTCTCGGGAAGGTGTTTGTGTTTTGCATCTCAGGGCATGTTTGTTTAAGGTAGCTGCTTTGTTTTTGAGTTCTCACATTTGAAGTGAAGAGCATCATAAGCACGAAAGAAAATTCGATTTGTTTTCCAACCAACAGCACTCCGTAAACCTGGAATAACCAATATTATTGTGTTGTTTTTACCTGAACTCGGGTGTCTTACGGAGCAAGGGGATTGTCAGCTCTACGTTCCTGCAGCACCGTGTGGTCTGGGGTAGCATGGAATCTGTAATTCCACGGAAATGTGGATCTCCAACTGGAAAACAATGTGCAGTATCACCTGTGTGCTGCAGCCTTAGAATGCAGCTTGATACCCCTTCCAGGATCCTGGCCCATCTTGTAGTAAGTTCCAGATCCATATCCCTGAGCTGCTATAGGCTGCATTTTAATTTTGAAACATCAAAAGGCAAAAGCAGTCCCTGCTGGTGTCCTGTGGGTAAGCCAATAGCACAAAGACTGCAAGGGGCTCAGAAACTAAGGTGACAGTGGTTCAGGCAGGTGCCAGATACCTTTAATCTGATCCCCACAGTGCTTATTTTTCTCCCGGGCTGAATATACACACAGCCAAAAATCTGCCACTAAGTAGAACTTTCTGGATGTTGCCAAGTGGCAAAGAGAGTTTAATTTGGGTTGAATTTGGGGGTTAGAAGACTGACTTTTACCATTCCAACATCCAGGAAAGCACCAGTAACCATCAGTCCTACAGAACCCTGTCCATTGGAAAGAGCTTCAGTGCACACATATGGATGGGGGTATAATGTTAGAGGTGGATGCAGAGCATAGGGCATCCCTCTTGTCACTGCTGTTGCTGTGCATACAAGCATACTATTATTAATCCTTTGGGAAGCCTGAAGCCTCCTGGGGTCACTCCTGCTCCCTGTACTTTGGGTTATGGCACAGGAGCAGACCTGCTGCTGGACAGTCTCTTCTTATCCTGCCTTCCCTCCTCCTGCTGATTGCCAGGCCTGTGTAGCTGAAACTGCTGATGGAATTTTGGAGAGCTGCAAGGTGAGGTAGCCACAAGGGAGATACCAGCAGCACTGGTGTGTTCTCTGTATGGACCAGAAATAGCACCTAACTCCCAAAATTCCCTTGTGAACCTGGTCCATGCACTAAGGACAGTTCAGTTCTTCAGTGCAGAGGAGAAATCAGATACAAACAAGCTGTTTGACTCTTTAAAGAGCTGTAAAGAGTTCAATAATGAAAATATTAAGGATCCTGTCCCCTTGGATACCTAGAGCTTTGTTCTAAAGGGCAGAATAGATGAACAGAGCATCCAGTGAAAGACAGAGCAAGTAGTAAGGGGTGTGGCAGATCTTCTATTCGAGGGAAGGTTAAATTGATTAAGAGACAAATGAGAGCTGATGTGTTAGTGGTATATAGGAGAGTGAATTGCCAGGAGAGGTCAGTCAGATGATCCTATTTAGCCTTTCCCATAAATCAAGAGCAAGTGGAGTGCTATACAATGGTACTAAAAGCTAATGAATTTAAAAGTGATACAAGTAAAATATTTTCTTACATGGTGCATAATTAACCTGGGAAATTCATCAGATACCATTAAGACAAAGAGCCTAGTAGGATTAAAAATGGATAATAAGTGACAGAAACTACATAAAGATAGAAATGTATACAGGGTGTTAGCCATTTACTTAAAACCATTTGCTGCCTGGGGCTGCAAAGAAACATTCCCAGTGGGAAAGCCTGACATAATGTTGGACTTTTTATACCTTTTTCATTGCAGTGGGTAGGCTGGAGTCTGAGCAATGGACTGGTCAAAACATTTTCAATGTGGTTACTTTAACTTTCCAGAGCAGGGGCCACACCTCCACCTTCCCAAAATTGCAACCAAAAAATGTTCAAAAAGCTTTTGAGCTGATTCTTTGAAAGCTTATGAGCTTTGAGGCAATATAGAAATCACTGGTGGGGAGATGCTCCTTTTGTCTGCCAGACATGCAGCCAGAAAACTTCTGGATAAGAGCTGAGCAGAGAAATTGTATTTTGACACAGGCAGAGGAGAGGAGAATCATGTGACATTTATGAGTCTGTATATTATTAACAGAAATATGCTCTGAAATGGTGGTGTTTTGTGGGTAACTAATTGGCAAGCATTCAGAACTTGCAGTCTTTTATGGTCCCTCTTAAACTTATTAAACAAAGCCTTCAACTTCTAGTGGAGGTGAAAGGTGTTGCCCCAGGTATTTTGGAGGTGTGTGAAAAGGCTGCTTTGCTGTGAGGTGGTGGGTTCCCAGCACCTTTGAAGTATTTCTGAGAGTTTAAAAGCAAACTTCAGAAAGCCAGAAAACTTCACTGCGGCCAAGAGTTTGGAAGACAGATTTTTTCCTGTTCTGTTTCCTCTGAGGCCCCCTGGCCCTTGTGTTGCAGGGCTGGGTGCCTGCAAAAACCCAAATACCTGATTATATGGGTGAATTCAAGGTGTAGAATATAAAGTTTATGTGAGGGTGTTGAGGCGCTGGCACAAGTTGACCAGGGTGGTTGTGAACTCCCTATCCTTGGAGGTGTTCAAGGCCAGGTTGGATAGGACTTGAAGCAATCTGGGATAGTTGAAGGTGTCCCTGCCCATGGCAGGAAGTTGAAATGAGATTATTTTTAAGGTCTCTTCCAACAAAAACTATTTAAAAAAAAAAAAAAAAAGAAAAAAAAAGAAAAAGAGAATGAGCACTAAAATGGAATGTTCTCTTTTGACACAACTGGCTCTGTGCCTCAGTTTCTCACACCATTGATGTGCAGTGGTATTGCATCCCCAGTCTCATGCCTTGAGTCTTCAATGCATTTAATTTTTTTAAATTTCATTGTATGTTTTGTGTGAAAAACTGAAGTGATGGCTCATGTTTTCCATCCAATGTGCAACCAGATCTCTGTAAAGCTCTGTAAGGAAAAATGGGCATTAATTCTCATAGTATTTTGGGTATGTTTGGAAGTATTGCTGAGTGTAAAAATAGCATGGAGTATGTAAGTAATGATAGAGGACATTCATATGCTGTGATCACACATGGTGAATTGGCACATGGTGAATTGCTGCTTTAGTAGCATCCTAAAGCATTACTTGAGCAGTGAAGGTTTGGGGTATGGCCTGACCTCCACAGGGCACTTGTTTGTCCCTTGTTCCTTAAGGAAAAGTTGGTTTTTTTAATCTGGATTGGGTGCTAGGAAAGGTTCCTATCTTCTGCAAAACAAGAATTGCCCTGGGCTCCATTTATGCATCCTACAAAAACCAGGACTTGTGACTGAGACCCGTGCCTCTGATTATGCTGACTTCCCTGTGCTCCATGTTTTCTCTCCGAAGCAGGAATGCCGTGCAGGGGAACCTGCTGTGCTGTGATAATGTGTGCATTCCCCGAGGCTCTACTTTCAACCTCTTCTGAGAATTAGCCACGTAAAATCTATACTCTACCTGATTGCACTGGTGATTGTGGGTCCCAGCTTACTGTCCAGCTTTCTTCCCAACTCTACTCATGGTCTATATACTATCTGGAAATGGATTAACTGAACTTCTTGAGTGCCTTGGGCCGAATGGCAGCCTTGGACTCTGTTGCAGCATGGGGTACTTACAAAACCAGACTGAATGTTACCTGAACTGCAGCTGTCCCACCAGACAATTAAAGGACTGTTAAAATGTATGGTGCTTTTACATATATATATATTTATGTGTGTGCATAAATAAAAAGAGGGATGAAGATCTGTTCAGGGGAGTTTACACCTCCTCTTTCAGCTGCAGCTCAGCAAGTCAGTCCGTCTTCCTCATTTTTTTCATTCAGAAATTCTATTTTACCATTGAATTTCTTGAGTTAAAAACTGACTATTTTTCTCCCAGGAGTTTAGGATTCAATAAATTGATTTTTTTACTTTTATGTTCATGAGAAATCTTTCTAGCTGGAAATGCCCTTTTGGTTCCATTAGAGGTCTCTTTCTGGTATCTCCTTTTACTTTAATCCTGGTTGCTTCATGCTCGTGTTTCTCACACAAGTTTGAATAGAAGACACTCTTCCTGGGGAGATGCAGATAAACACAGTGATTTTTGGACATATTTTCTCTGCTGCATTCTCAACCTTCATTTTTCTGATCATTTACCATTAATAGCTCCTTGCTTAAAAATATCTGTGGCTTTTCTCAAAGTGATGCTAGCTCCTGAAAGAAAAGGTCTTCTGCAAGTCTAATTTTGACTTGTTAAAAATTTAGCAAAGTTTGATCAGTATTTCTACCAAGTGATAGCAAATGCTCTAATAAGTAACAATTGGAGGAGCAATCAGTGAACTGGTCATGGTGATGGAGGCCAAACTTGGACACTTTTCAGATTTAGAAATGTTTGTGTCCAGCAACAACAGAGTGTTGGAGCCCCGTGTTGTGAGCTTGGTTAAGAAAATCAAATTACCTGAGCAGGAGGTAAAACAAATCCTCCTGCAGTTAAGGCTTGAAAATTTATTTTTGGTTTTTTTTTTTACTCTTATCATCTTTGTCCTGTTTTCTGCTGATGGCTGGAGCTGTGGGGCCGGCTCTTTGACTAATGGTTGAGTGAGTAATTTTTCCCATTAAATTAATGTAGATATTAAAGGATACAGGGAGAAGATTGGCCTCTTGGGGAAGGAAGTAGCTTGGTAGCAAGGCATGGCCATTCCTTTCTGTTGTCAGGATGAGAATGTATAGATGTCTGTTATAGGCCCCAGATAGAAACTCTCCTCTGGCGAGAGACACTTGTGTCCTCCCAAATTGACTGCCATGTTCAGGCTGCTTTTACAAAGCATTTAGCAGAGCAGTCAGCACTTTTGTACAGCATTCATGTAAGGAACCCTTCAAACCCAAAGAAAGGCTCGTGTGTCCAAAAGTTTCCTTGATTTTTATTTCCCCCCCCTTGAACCAAACCAGTTGATCTCAAGAAAGATACGGGTTCATTTCATAAGCCTTGTCTTGCTTATAAAAACAAGACAAGAGGAGTCTCCATGCTCCAAAGAAAGCTTAAAAGAAGATTAATTAATTAATTAAGAATCTTTTCTTCTGAGTGCAACAGGCTCCAAGTAACAAGTGAACTTTTCATTTCCAGTAATAGCAGAAATTACTTCAATAGCATGATTGTGAGCACCCGTGGGGCCATAATGTGAATGGTCTTTATTAAGGAATAGACTGAACTTCTGACTATCTTTCTTCCAGTCATTTCCACAGGCTATAAACAGCGCCTGGTTTGTTGCTATTAAAAGAGTCTACAGACAGGGATGCTGAAAAGCATTACTGTTTAAGTACTCATGGCCTGACATTAACATGAAAAATATTTTCTCGAACATAAAGTGAATTTGGGTTCTCCAGAACATTATAGTTTTGTTCAGAAATGATTGCGTTGAATATTTGTGAAACGAGGGAGATTTTATTTGGTTTTGTTGTGTTTTTCATTTTAATTACTGGTCACTACCCCTCTGTTTTGCTTGATTTTTCAGACACGTGTGTGAAGTCAAAAAACATCTCGGGGCCAATTTTTATGTTTTCTTGGTGTTATTTTTCCATCTCTGTTAGTACCTGATGAAAGAGCCTGGTCTTAGTTAACGATCAGGCCTCGTTATATGTTTGTTCCCATAAAGGACCACTCTGAGGAGTGACCTTTCCTCAATAACATGGTATTTTGCACGACTGTGCTGAGTAAAAACTGAGGCAATCCATGATCTGCCGAGGTGATATTGAAGACATATCTCTCACGCGCAGCAGACCTATGCATTAATCCTATGTTTTGGGGTCTTTAATTGCTTTAAATATTTGCTTCTAGATCTGTGTTTCACACATCTTATTTACATGGTTTATTTTTCATTTTATGAACAAATCGATAACCAGACAGACTCTTTACCACACTGGATTAGTTTTATTTATTCTCTTTGAACTTGATTAAAAAGCTGTCAAACATAAGTCTACATTTTATCAGCAGAATACTTTTACAAAACAGGGTAGGAGACGTGTATAGCTGGAAACATATATTTCAAAATGAAACAATATTTGATATATTCTAGACAGTTACCCTTTTGTTTATCCATGACAACTGAAACTAACCATCAAATGCATAAATTGATTCAAGTCTAGCCAAGTAATCCTAAGGGCATATGAAAAGGCTTTTTTTTAAAGTTCTTTCTAGATGAATTTAATGTAGTTCACCAATAAAGCATCCTCAGGAGCACAATACAAATGCTACAGAACATGAGATAGCTGGGGAAAGCGGGCAGATGTACAGTGTGATGAAGAATCAAAATGGATGTTACATTAAAATGAGCAGTCATGCAATGTCTTCATTTCATGTACTGCATTTAAGTAAAAATGCCAAAGTTCCAATTCCATTTTTAATTTCTTTTAGGCACTGTTATGCAAATAGTGACATTCTCATCTTGTTTGTGTTTGTTTATTTTATTTGTTTTAAAGCATTGCATGTAATTTTTTTTCCAACTCTTGGGGTAGACAAATTGATTATTCATCATGCCTTTAATTTTCAACATATATCAAAGAGAAAGGTAAATTATACTCAGATTAGCTGTGAATGATCTGATATCACTGCTTTAATTCATTGCTTTTAATATACATATTTTAATCCGTTTTCCACAAACCTCCTCAATTATTATTTGTCTTTCTGTGCCATTGCATATGTTGGTAAACAGCATTTTCTATGGTCTTGGGCCATATGCTGTATGCTCAGCTTGCAGAAAAAGTGACACTTGGAGTGCTAGCATAATGAAACTCTCAAAGGGTTAATGCAGAATACATATAGGCAAATGTTGACAATATTTTTTATTCCAATGTTTGAAAATTAGACACAAAATCATCATTAAGTTTGCACAAAATGAGGCATCTGTCACTTGAAAGAAAAAGAAATATTTCAGAAATATGTTTACAGATATGTAAAAATATTAGACATCAAGACAGATGTGAACGTTTTCAATAACAGGCCCTGTCTGTCAGTCTTCCTCCGAGCCGAAGATCTTGCTGTACTCACTCAACATAAGTTCAACTATCTGATTTTGGTACAGCATGTGGACTGCCATGTTCCCTGTCTCCTTTTCAGGTCTAAGGAGTGTTGGTCCAAACACAATTCCTAAGCTTTGTGTTGACATAAGATTCACGGATTCCTTGGCTGCTATCCTGTTGACGAAAGGAAAGAATTGGTTAAAAAAGAAGGATGTCAGAGGAGTCACTGTTGCTCTTGAAGTACATAGAGGCACTTTTTAACTGATTCTCCTAGCAGGGATGTTTGTTTGGTTAACTTATCAAAAAGAAAGAAAACGGGGAGGCAAGAGAAAGTTCTGCCAATGTGGCAAATAAGGAAAGGAGAGTCATTGTGGTGCCAGGGAGAAGATTCCCTGCTTCCCTTAACGTGGTCTCCAGCACTGAAAGAGTTGTGGAAACCAAAAGAAAGCCCCTTAATATAGAGCTCATATGAAACACATTCCTTCTGCTAATTTAAATCCAATAAAGTGAGTATGGTCTGAAATGGATTGTGAAATTTATGTAACTAAAGACTTTTGCATGCCTTATCCTGACACAAAGTTTCTTGGAAGACACAGAGACCACATACCTTAATGAGATGACTTAGAAAATAATGGTAAGGATTATAACCTTTGATATCTTTATTACCCACAAAATTACAAGAGACGGACTATTATTATTAAAAGTTGATCTTGTGTCTGTATTAAGACTTAATATTCCTGTGGAAATGGCATTAAGGATGGAGAAGTCTGGTCTAAGAACAGTATGGGTTTAATGGATGGAGTTTAGATAGGCAGTTTCACATAAATCTCTGCAGTGGTGAGTACAAACTAAGTAGAAATCCATTTGCCTCAACCCTCCAGAATACATAATGTATCCTAGGTTGGAAAGACTAGTAAATGAAGATACACATTTTATAAATAAATTGCACAGCTCTACCAAGGAATGAGAATGAAGTGTGACTTCAATATGTAAATGTTTTAATTTATGGATGCTTCCTTAACCTGCTAGTTTCAACTCAAATGTTCCAAGTGGATTGTTGAAGCCAAGTGCTGCTTTTCCCCCCTCCTCTCCCATTGTCACTCATTCACCTTTTTATATTCCGGGCAGCAATTTAAATACCATCACAGCCTGTCTCTGTTTTCCCATACCTGTTGCTGATTTTACAGCAAGCTACACTATAAGGGAAAGAAACTTCACGACACATAATGGCTTCAGGCGCTTAAAAAAGGGTTCCTTTCATGTTACTGGGCGGGTCATATAGCAAAAAGCATCGTCTTGTGGATTTGTGCCAATCTTGTCGTTCACCACGTTCCTTGAGCATCAACACTCGTGTTTTTTTCCTGTATATAAATAGGAAGAATTACTTAGTTCTGCCTCATGCTAGTAACCGTGGTGCCCATTGCACAAAACACTCTCCATATGGCACTAATCAGATTGGCTTAACTATTAGTTTCTTAAAATATAGCATCTTCATTAAATTTTTAAAAAATTAATTATCTCTCCTCTGTAGTAATATTAATATATCATCTCTTCTCTTAGGAGTTCAAAAAGTCTAAAAAGTTAGTAGTTTTGTTGCCAAATGACTGTGTGGGCTTCTGATGGATGTCACACATCTTTATCACAATTAAAAATGTTGCAGAGGTGACAAGGTTTTTTTGCTTGATGCCACTTAATGCAGAAGCACGTACATCAAGCTTGGGACCTCTCTGTGACAAAGACTTGATTTCTGTTGAGTTTGTTACATGGTAAAAGTTAGAAACCTCATAAAGTAGTTAGTGATGACATCAGGATGGGGAGATGTGTGATCACCAGGGGAAAATAATTCAGCAGTTGTATCTTGTGTCACTTTGGAGATCATCAATTTAGCATCATTGCAATGAGTGGGTGTTCATAATGGGCAGCAGTGATGGAGCTGGAGGAGAAGCACCTTGCAGGGAGAAGGAGGCAGTGGACCATGGATGAGTAGAGTCAGGGGAAAGAAAGGAGGTGGAGGAGCTGTTTACTGAAGGAACAGGAGGGGACTGACTTCCTTTGTCTGCTAAATGTGGAGCAGGATGTTGGGACCCTGCGTTCCCGATGCGGACACAGAAAATAGAAGATTCATGGCTAACCCTCCTGTCTTTGTTTGCCATCATCTTGAAGGAGAATAATTTTCCTTGTTTCTCCCAGAGATTCCATCCCTTGCATCAAATCCTGGTAAAGTCCAGGTGTTGCCAACTTTTCTCAGCAATCAGGAGGTGAGGGTATGGCATGAAGCAATGGAGGATGTGCATGGTGTGTGATGGTGATGGAGAGGATGAGTATCTGTTGTGGTTCATCAGTATGTGATGTGACACTAAGAATATTTGAATAGATTTGGGGTATCTATAGCTTAACACTGGAATAAGAATTATTTTATTGAGAAAATTTCTTGAAAAATCTTGATGTATTCATGCAATTTTACTTGTTTTGATGACCATAATAAGCAAACTTAGAGACAAATAGTCAAATAATTTGTGATGAAATACAGCTACTGGAGGGAAAGAAGGAAGGAATTCAATCCAGCCTGAACAAAATAATTATAAGTTTGGGAACTTACGTCTTTTTGAGTTACAAATATTTACCAGTGAAATTCTATAACTAATATTTTTTTTCATCTGTTCACAAAAGAAGAAGTCAAAGCAAATCAGTATCAAATATGCACACTTAAAGCTATTACTATAGCTGCTAAATGAAATTGAGTTGTTAAAAGAGAAAATCCTGAAAAAATGGGCAAGAATTCCTTTTTTGGCAAGAAAAAGAGCAGAAAGAGTGATACACCATTTTCAACATAAAAAGTGAAAGGAAATGCCAGAGGTACTTTTTGTCAAGCCCATATGAAAGGAGCAATGATCCATCAATTTAAGATTATTTTAGAAACAATCCATAATCCAGTGCCACAGATGTTGGAATCATATCAAGAAATTGTTGGGCGTTATGCTGCACAAGATTATTTTTTTTCCCCGAAATAATTGAGCTTCAAGAAATAGCTTCAGTCCTTAAAGATCACAAGTCAGGAGGTATGCAGAAAATACAGTTCTCATTATTAATAGTAATGAAATTAATGATGTATTAAAACAGAAGAAGTGTCTGAAAGGAGGGTTCTAGTGTCAATGGCAGATATATAAGGAAAAATACTTGAAATTTATGCTTTGGCTGTTGCCAAGGCAACTGCAAGCTGGAAAGCGTGTGATGGAGAACAGGGCAACTCTACAGCTAAGAGGGTCATTGTATGGTGAGTTGGCTCTCTAGTTCCATTAAACTGACACTTTTCAAACTCTCTAAATAAAATCATTATTAATTTTGACATTTGGAAGGCACACTGGATTATTACTTCAAACACACTGGGTGTTAGGAAATGTTCTTCATCTATTTTTACGCCACAGTAACTGCTATATAAGTACGGTACATAAAAAATGGAGAAGTCGGTGTACTTAGGGAGGAAATCCCCATTGGAAAGGGCACTGTTTTATTTTAGGCTGGAGGGTGTTGGAGAGTAGAGCTGTCCTCTGCCAGCTGCACTGAGAACTTCTCAGTTTTGTTTTCTTGGCCTTTTCCAGCCTGTGAGGATTTAGTTTTACTCAATGTCAGGGGCATGTCTACCCTCAGCAGAAGTGGTTTCATCCATGCCTAATACTCTTCCACTGTTTTAAATTATATTTAAGGATAACTTTTCAACAAGACAGTCCTACTACTCTTCCATGAACTGGTAATATAGATTATGACTGAAGGACAACATACTGAAAAACAAGGGATCAGAAGAGTAAGAATGAGTCTCTTGGTATAATATTATGGTCCAGAGTGGCAGGTGTAGGAAATGCCATCTTCTGAATTCAGTGGAGGACAGAAGGACAAAAATAGGTTTTGATCTTATCAGAATCCTGTCTGCCAGCATTATGCACAATATTTGAGTTCCTTAAGGAAGTATCTACCATTAGAGACAGAAACCAAGACTTAAATAGAGTTCAAGAGACATTAAAGATAAATGGAAATAAAGAAAACTCTCTGGAAAGGAGAAAAAAAGATATGTTCGTGTCATCTTGGTATAGCAACCAACCTTATAGAATTAGGAGCCAATTCCTCTGTGAGTGGGTTATTCCAGGACAGCCCCTTTGGGAGTGTTTTGTGCCTCTGCTGAACTGTGCTAGTGACCACTGTCATGGCCAGAGCTGCTCATCCCGATGGATGACAGGAATGATTTTATATGAGTTCCTATGAGCTGCCTTAATAGGTCAAAGTCTGCGCATCCCATTGATTCACTTTGCCAATAATTATCCTCAAATTAGCCAATATCTGTTTCCTATCTATACTCAGGCATATGCAAATGCAATGTTTTAGCTTAAGGACTTGGCCCTGGGAAGGGCTCAGCTGCCTTCAGCTCTCCCCAACAATAATTCTGTTAACAGGCCTTTTCACTGCACTGTTACAGGCCAGTTTTTATGCAGCAGTTTTCTGACTTTTGCTATTGCAGAGCTCCCAATCAATTTGAACGTGTTAAAATTTGTCTCTTATGATGAACAGTTTCCAGCTCAACATTTTACCCTCCTCTCCCTCCCAAATGCTGGTTCACAGGAGTTAAAAAATAACAGGTATTACATACTTTGCTTTAGTGACAAGACATTTGGGAAGGAATCATCCAACCTTGAAATAAAATCTTTATTGAAAGCAATTCTACATCCATGCCCGTCAGATACATTGTATGATCAGAGGAGGTGTCCCAGGGGAAAGCTCAGCGCCGTAGACAGGGTTGATTACTTGGACCTCCTGTCAGTTCTTAACTCATTGACAATGGCTTAGACACTCAGCACAACTTTGTTTTCTTTATTTGGAAGTAAAGTTAATATACTTACCTTAACTGTGCCAAATGTAGTGGAAAATAACCTGATAATAAAACGTACCGTCCTAGCAAGTGATAATGCCTGTGTGTGTATAAGCACATTTTGGCAGGGCTTTTGCAGATGGGTTTTTCAGTGTTAGGCAGGAAGCATGAGTACAACATGATGCACAGATAATCTATCAGGTTTTCTCTCAGTGTATTTCCTTTCCATTTAAGGCCTGTTACATACTTTCCTGAGATACAAAATATCACCACAATGTCATTTTTCTGTTGGAAATTTATTTCAGTTCAGCTACAGTAGTTGTTTTTTGGGAAGAACTTGAGTGGATTTTGGTGCTGAAAAGTGAGCTTTGAGAGCCCTCTTAAAGCACAAACAATGATAGAGGTCTTATAACAGGTCAAAACCTTGCAGAGATATTCATATCCAGCTGGATACACCAGCTTAGGAGAGAAATACACCCACTGTGAAGGAAGAGTGCCTGTGCACTACTTAACTCCACCTTGGGAAACTTATGGAAGTAATTGGTGGTTAGTGAGCCCCTGATACCATAAACTCTATTTGTGTCAACTGTTCAGTTCCTTGCACTGCTGCATAGACAAATTTAAAATTTAGTATTAACTTCAGATTCTTGATATTTTATGAATGCAAGCTAAACCTCATTACTACTTATGTCCTGGCTTTATAGGTGATTTGCTCAGTTGCATTACAGTGGTATTCACCAGCTGATGAAGCTCAGCAAATGCAAACATCATCAATTGAATCCTCAGCTTGTTGTTTGTGGGATCTCTGTTCTGTCTTAGGAGGGGGGAGCTTGGTGTGTATGTAACTGTGACCTGAGGTTTGTGCTTATAAAGGAGCTCCAAAACACTACAGTGTCTGTCCTTTTCAAAATGTGCCATGTGGTTTCCTCTGCAACAAATAAACACAATCCAGGGATCACAGTGGACTAATACAGTTCTAAGCTACTTGTGTAAAACATGAAGGTATTTTAAATCCCTGTTTGTTCCATAGGTTGAATTCGAAACAATAGCTAGGCTGGTAATAGAGAAACCAGGTCATGGCGAATGATATGTTACAAGTGGGGTCAGAAATAGTTCAGACATACTTAAGAGCTTGCTTTTGCTGAAAATAGCCTCAATGGCTCCTGGCCTACAGAAACTCCATAGGCTTCCTGTGCTCTGCAGCTGTGGGTTCGTATTACAGCTCTTTGGGAAAAATCCCTTCTCTTCAGTTGCTCTGGGATACAAGAATGAGCACTTGATGCTGTCTTCTGCTTCAGACTAGCCTTTAAATCTGACCATTGGATGGCTATATATAGTACCTGGACAGCTGACAGGGCCCCGGTGGAGAATGGGCTTCCTCAGGGGATCCCCCGCATATCTCACAGCACGAGCCCTTCCCTGGATGAACTGCCTTGGAGTGCAGCCCTAAATGAAAATAATAACTAAACTAACTCCGAATATTGCTTCACAGTTGGCTGAATAGACTCTGAGAAGCTGAAGAAAGGCATTTATTCTGGCTTAGCCTGGTTTAATAAGAGAACAGTTAAAAATAAAGTGTTCTCAGCATTGGGTGAACTTTGCTATCCGTATGACGTCCCTGCAGAAGAGCACATGTGCTCTTGCCTTTGCACACACCTCACACAGTGCCTGTCTTGTAAAGAATGTCTTTATCTTCTGGGTGGCTGAGGCCAGGAGGTAAAAACACATTTAGATATCTAAAGATACTCCAGTCTCTACTGGGGCTTTATTCAGGAATCTGCTTTGGAGAAGTCCTGCTTGTTCTTCTGCACAAGGGGAGGTGTACTGAGGAGCTGTGGGCAGGGTAACAGTATATCCGCACCTCAGCCTTGGGATTTTTTGTTTTTCTGGACATCTCCTGAGTTAGAGAAGGTTCAAAGACAGAGGGTGGACACTGGCCCATGGACAGCAAGGGCAGGAGATCATCTCCAAATTGTGGTGGCTCTGCCGAAGACCCTCGTGTGGGCAAAAACTCAAGTCCCACTCCCCCAAACCATATTGTGTCAAAGAGATGGATTCAAAATCTTTCCAAAAAATCTTCCCTATGACAAAAATTCCAGGTCTTCCTTTTGGAAAACTGACCCAAATGGGTGACCCACTAAATTCTTCCGTTTACTGACAGCCAGCACTCTGCCCTCACAGTTTGGCTTGTGTTGTAATTTTTTGTGTGTGAATGCAAACTGGTTCTGACCAGTGTTCTTAAGAGGAAAGATCTGCCTAGTCCATGCTGCTATTGTGCCTGGAGTTTGCCTGTTTGGGCACAGCCTTTTGATAGGAGTCAGCTGAAGGCCATGAACTTCCTTAAGGAGCATCCTGGACTCCTCTGGCTGCAGCTCTGTGCACAAGGCATTCATTTCTGCCTGTAGCAGCAAATATATCTCAAACAACAGTGAACCCCTCTTCAAAAACCACACGAGCACTGTGAGCATGAGCCTTTCCTTGGGGAGGGGATGAGAGAGAACAAAACCCCCCGTGACAGATGTTGGGCAGATGCTAAGGCACTTCTTAGAGGAGTTTGGATAGTGGAGTGATAAAGGCAGTGTGAGACTACATAGAATAATATATGTTCAGACAGAGATACACCTCATAGAGGCCTTAAATGTATTTTTGGCTGGTGGTGTAGCTTTTGCCGTACTTGATATTTTTTTTAAATTTATTTTTTAATTCTATTTCTGATTTTTTTTTTTTTCTCCAGAACAACTAGCTTATTGTAAAGACCAACCTGTCAGAGGTCCTGGATCTGTATGCTTTTGTGGCCTGTGTGGTTCAGAAGGCAACAGATAGTTTTAAATAAATAAAGCTTTAACTTTTTAAATTGCTTAAATATTTTTGTTCAAAAATGCCTGAAGCTACATTTCCCTGTAACAGTAAAAATAAAAAGCAGTTAGTAACAATCTCGCTTAAATCATGAATTGTAAATATAGAACCTTTATCATCAGCACAGCACATCCAAAAATGTCTTTGTAAAATAAATCAAATTATATGAGTTAATTGATTCCAGGCAACATCAGCAACTGCAGGTGGAAACTGAATAACAGGATGTTTATTAATGAGGGACTATTAATCAAAATTGACAATATCAATTCCTGTTTCTTTTATTTGAATTCTACCTGCAAAATCCATGGACATACTCGCTGAATTTTAAAATAAAAATTTAAAAGTAAAGAAAACGCTGACACTTGGGATTTTAGCTTTAGATGTAGGGCTATTTGTTTAAACAGTGAAAGGATATCCTAAATCCAATTTGACAGGCAATGCCAAAGATGCCAGTGGTAATTAATTAGCACTTAATTTAGACCACAGAACAACAGGATATGGAATTGGTGCTCAGTGCCATTTCCCCTTAGGCTTCATCTCATGAGGGTCAGGAGTATGGCTGTTGCATTGAAGGTCAGTAAATAAATTGGGGGAACACATTGACACTGGACTTTTCATGATAGATATCCTTCACCCTTATTACTGCCTCTGGCTATGGCTGATGAGAAAAGGACTGCAATTGTTCTGTGAAGAATGCTGTGGTGCTACACAGGCTCGAGCTGAGCAAGGTAGTGCCCGAGCTCACGCGTTGCACAACCGTGGTGCTGGCGGAGAGAGCTGCCCCAACTTTGCATCTGGGCTGGAAATAAACTTCTGACTGCGGCACGGAAAGCTTCGGGAACTCTGACAGGCGAGAAAATTCACTTAAAAGCCGCCCTTAAGTTTGCTAGATTTGTGAGCTTAGCTTTAGATTAAGCATAATTAAAATCAAGGGAAGATTTTAAAGTGAGGTTAGAAACTAGGTCAGCAAGGGAAAAAACACATTTCCTTATTATCCCTCTTGTCTTTGTCTTAATAATATCTGGTACTCCTCCATAGAGCTAAAGGCTCTTAATAAAGGTGGATTAACGTTATTAGCAGCATTGTTTTCTGATGGGGACACCGAGGCTTTGATGTGCTTAATGATGGACAAACAGAAAAGGCAGAGCCACCAATTCTGCTGGTTTGTAACTCAGTGAAAGAAGCCACTTTCTGCAGCACACCCAAAGCAGAGGGGACATGGAAAGCACACAGGAGACCCTATGGAGCCTTCTTCCCAGAGGCACATCAATTGTACTCTTTGATTCAGATTTACTGGTAGGAAAGATAGAAAGATTATGAGACTCAGTATTATAATTTAATCCTCCTGGTCCCAGTGAAATTAGGGCATCTGTCAGCCAATTCTGTGGTCCCTCTTCCAGTAAGCTCTACCTGTCTTTCAAAAGAGGGGCTCAGGTAGAAGGTGTCAGCACTGCCACTGATACTCAGTGATGTTACAGCTTTCTGAAAACACTTCTTAAAACCTCTACCCTACTATCTCGAAGTGGTCCAGTTCCCCAAGTCCCACAGGGTGATGAACAGTGGAAACTTCAGCATTCACAGCAGGGTGGTTCTTGTTGCACGTCCCAAGTGTACTTCACCAGCACAACTTTATCCCCTTGGTCCCCAGAAGGGCTGCCTGCACTGCTGCGTTAGGAAAACACTGAGTGAGACAGCAGTCTGTACTCAGAAAATATATTTTGGAAGCCCCAGGTTAGCAGTTATTTTAACTTTCACTTCATCACACCCTTTGCAGTGTGTCTCTGGGCAGTGAGTGAAATTTTGATTACTCTGAAAGTCACTGACAAAAATCCCAGAGACTGGGAGCCAGAATGGAGTCAGAATTTCACCTCATATAAGCTTAACTTTTCCCATTTTGGATGATATCTACTTTTACTAAGTGGAATTACTGCTTTTGATTATGTTCCATCTATAACCTCTCGCAGCCTTCAATTATAGCCCTTTTGCACTACCGTAATCCAGCTGCCAGCAAATAACTCAGCCCTGGATATGACAGGTTTACTTTCTGACTTAGAGCCCAGAAGGGGCAATTGGCTGGAATTTCAACCTGGGATGTTGAGCTGCAGACAACCTGCTCAGAAATCTTTGCTGGTGAGCCTAGAGCTGCTCTTGAAAAGCTTAGTTTCACTAACAACACATTGTTCTTGTCCAGTGTCATGAATTAATTATTCAATTCTGCGAGACAACCAGTAATTTTTGACGTTGAAATCAGAGAATGTGGCAAAGAGTTCCATGAAAGTCAGAGAACAAACTCTTATTGAAGTTATCCTTCTCTGTGAGCTCTTGTATAATGGATTCACACAACCATTTAGTTTGGAAAAGATCTTTAGGATCATCAAGTCCAACTGCTGTAATTACTTATTTTTTTTTTTCTTTTCAAGTCTTTTTTAAATAATGAAAAAAATAACATTCACCTATAAATTGCCTCCAATATAAAATCTTCTGGTTTTAACCTGTATTTTCACCATCTTGTTGTTTAAAATGAGAGACTTTTTGCAGTGATCTATCCAAAAGAGATGATTTTGTGTGGGATCTGACCTCAACCAGGATTCCTACTCTTCCAGGTTCAGTTCTGAGCTCTCCACAAGCTACAATTGCAATATATATGCACTGCATTTGTATCAGATTTGAAAGATGCTTTAACATGCCTCCCAGCATCACGATTGTTTCAGCCCTGATACTCAACACGAGTAGGATGAATGTAGCCTTTAAATGCACTAGTGAGTATGTGCCATGAGTCTTTGATTTCTTTAAACTTATTTACATTTTACTCGCCCTTGAGCAATGAATTTACTGTGTCAGCATTGTCTTTTCTACTTACACTTTGTCTGTCTTGTCCTCTCACCTTAGCTTGATGTTTATTTTTTTGTGCATATTTTTTTGTGTGTAGTCCATTGCACTAAATGCAGGAACTGCCTGGAGTGGAGGATTTTACATATATTGTGTTTTTCTAAGAAGCACCCTTTGTAGTACTGCAAGTTCTGCAATATTTCCTGGATTTAAACTAGCTTTGAATTTTCTCATCAGTTCTTTTAAAGTCAAATACCCATTCACACATGTACTGGTCTCAGATGACTCTGGTCTAACTGCCTTAGATACTTTATAAAGTGTTCATTCTCTATACAGGCAGCCCTACCTCCCTTAGCAATTGTGTTTCTTTCATCTTTGAAGCTTGAAGTGACCCAGGTGTGCCAATATCTCCTTCTGCCTGACCCCGATCAAAATCCACAGTTAGAAAAACTGTTGAGGAAACAGAGACAAGTCTCTTAGACCTCCAAACCCAAATCGTGTCTGACAAAGACTGAAAGATTTAGGAACAACAGGTGCAATCCTACTGTTGATATCAAGGCATGGTCATCAGTCTTGGGACAGCTCCCTCACTAAGCAGCTTCCAGGACACCCTTTTGTAGGTGCTGCATAGATCTTCCCCTACAGCAGAAAATGTCTAACTTGAAGTGAATGGTTGTAGATGGATTTACAAGCTGAGAAAGTGCCTCTTTAAGAATGAAATATTGTAGTTTCAGGATGCAAAGCTCTATAAAAGTAATTTAATACGAAGAGTGATGGAAATCTGTTAGTGTTTAACCCACAAAGGTTACCAAGTTCCTCCCCGTAGTGGTCAGGTGAGATCCAGAATGTGTTCACCAAGGTTTGAAACTTTTCCTGAGTTAGGAATCTCTGGGTTGACTCTGAGTCCAGAGCAGCTTCCGTGGTTTCCATGGGTGGATGTTCTGAAGGAATGAAAACTCATTCTTCCAATGACACTTTTATGAGACCGTTATCCAGACATGGAAACAATCTGAGCTGTCTGAGGAGGTGGTATTAAGTTGCTGCTACTACTGCTGCCACAACCTTGTGAAAATCCTCTCTGTGCTGAGAGTTTGAACAAGGCAAACTGATGTTCCCAGTAAACTTTACTTACTGGAAAGCTTCCATATGCTATAGGTTTGTACCATAGTACCATATGCTGTGTGCTGATAGTGTGTGGTGATTGCTGATGGTGTTTGGTGAAGGTCTGGCCTTGGAAATGTGGACAGCAATGATCTGGGAAGTGGGAACAGTTTCCAGACAGATGAAGTGCTATCCTGAGGTGGTTTGGGGAGGCTGAATTTAGTGCTGACACAGAGAACATGGTGCAGAACGTTTGAGCTTTTTCCATAAAGGTGCCTGGAGAGCTACAGGAGAGGGATTGGTGGGATCTGTAAAAAACCACAGAACTTTCCTGAATTCCCTTTTCTTGGCTCATCTCCATGGCAAGGGGTCTTCATTTGGAAGACCACAGCAAACTCTGGAGAGGATGTGTCAGTGCTGTCTAACGTCAGGGCTGAGGTGCTGTAGAAACCCTCGGCCTGGAGGAGGTAACTGGTTGCATCTTGTGGACCATGGGTGGAGGCAAGCTGGCTGGAGTGAGCTGCTTCACAGATTTATGATTTTATATTGCACCATAATGCGCAATGTATGAAAAGATAAATATTTTCCATTCAGCAACATCTTGCTGTATTTTCATCTAACTCTATAATTTTAATTATAAAGTGAACATAACCTGTATCAAATTATGATTTTGTTAACATATTGAATGAGGACAAGAAAAATAAATACCAGATTTTATACTGTACAGGCACATGAAGGTATAGTAAAAAAATCTGGTTTCCTTGACCACATTGTCATAATATGCATATATAACTGCTTATTGAATCCAGGCTGTGTAGACAACAGAAAGAACACTGGCTCCATACCATCACAATGCATGCCCACAACAAAGAGGAGGAAAGAACAGGCTCTTTCATTGTGTGTTTCTAAGTATTACCAACATAAGGGCTAAAAACTACCTCTGTCTGAAGTGTATCTATACAACCATGCATAAGTTATTAACTGGGCTCCCTCAGCACAGTTGCTGAAAATATTAATATATTCAAATTATATTCTAGCTACTGCAAAAACAGTAGATCAGAAAAATGTATTAAAATCTCTTCAGACAAAAGGAGTCATGTTATTTATAAAGTTCCTTCCCCCACCCCCCCTTACTGGAACACAAACCTTCATTGTATATAGTACATGAGAATGCAAGATGATCCTTAGATGTCAAAATGTGGCTTAAAGTTTGAATGTAATCATAAAACAGTGACTCCAGAGCTTGCCATAAACAAATTGTCACTGGTATTATGTAACTTAGACTATTCATAAAGTATAAAAGATGGGAAGAATAAAAGGTGGCTGCCAAACACTATGGGCCAAATCTGAAGGTTGTGCCAAACTGTGCCAGTGGGCTGGGAATTGCAAGCTCAGCATGGAATTTGGATTTGCACTCCTCAGGGCTGCTTAAATTAGAGTGAGACTAAGACTATTTTTTTTTATTTGGTTTGTCAGTAAGACAGCAAAGCAGCAACCAGTGGTTTCTGCAGCCCCTCCTGCTTGCTCTTAGTAAAAGGTATGAAAGTGGGATAAAGTTCCCTAACCACCACAGGATGGAGTGGTTTTCTGAGGTGCGAAGAGGTGTAGTCAGTCACCAGCAATGCAGCCTGGAAATGGAATAATCACCCACAAATCTGGTGGTCTTGAATTTTTCACATTATCCGGAGTGCAGGGTCCCACCTCTTTGGGTTGAGACCCTGCTCTTCGCTTGGACCCCTCTGGAAGGCTAATTAATGATGGAAGACCATACAACAAGGCAGAAGGCCTTGTCTGTGGGCAACAGCTAATCATTCATGGCCACTTTCCTTCAGTCCAGGCTTTAGGAGTAAAGTATATCTAACAATACATGCGGTACACAGATTTAAATTGCAGCTAATGTTTGTTTTAATGCCCTTTATCAGGGACAGTAACAAAACTATAGGGTTGTCCAACCCTCCCCCTGCCCCCCCCCCAGCTTCCTTATAAAAGTAAAATGACTTTTTTTTCACAGCCTGAAATAATTGCTGAAGCAGAGATACTGGTTTAACTCATTATGAATTATTAGTGGAAAAGTGGGTCTCAGAAGTATGTTACATCTGAAATATTTTTCGTCACTTGAACATGTGCCGTCCAGAACTGGCCCTGTTCTACCAGGCACTGGGAACAAACACTTTGCATTCACAGATGCTCCTAATTTGGTGTGGTTTGGAGTGTAATTTAGATCAAACGTATCCATGTAAATGAGTCAGGGTTTCTTAATTAGGTGCCTCTAAAGAAAAAACTTGGACCACATCAGTAGGTGTGGGTGTGGTGCCCACAGTACTGGAATCTTTTCTATAGATGAAGCTTGAGTTTTGTTCAGGCATACTGTAGGTTTTTCTTTCCCATTTTTTTTTCTTTCCTCCTCTTTTTTTTTTTTTCCTAAAGCACAATAATAAATCTGCAGATGGCATAGACATAAAGACGCTACTTCAGAGGAGCTGTCTAAAACACTGTCTCTTTGGCAAATGCCTTAAAGTAGGTCATTCTGCTGTGATTTAGGTTTATATTTCATTGCCAGCTTTTTGTTCCCATTACAAGTAGGGTGCATTCCAGTCCACAGATTTGCTCTTCTTTTTTTTTTTTTTTTTCAAATTGGTTCTTATTTGCAAGAATTTGTAGATCTTCGTAAGAAAATGGCCAATACCCTGTCAGAAGTAGTAATCATGCACTTGACCACAAAAAGAGATGTATGAAGGTGATAACCTGCAGATGTTGGAATGTAAAATACCATTCTCTGGAAGCAAAAATTGTATTGATTCTCATAACATGGTGATTGAAATTATTGTTGCATCTTTTGCAATGTGTGAAAAAGGATTTGATCTAATGTCATGCCAGAACTCTCACAGAGCAGGGCCATCCATGACCCTGGTTGTTCAGGTATTTGCTTTTGCTTTTTATATATCTGCCACTGAGAAGTGTGTATTTTATAGCTTATAAAAAAAAAAATCAGGGGCTATTTTCCCATCAAATTGCTGGGGGATTTACATGCCAAACTTCTAGCAGCCTTAATGAATTACCTGCATAAATTCCCTTTCAATCAATAATAGAATAGATCTTATTGTGTTATATTAATTATTTTGCACAAAGCACTGACATTTTGGCATTAAAGTGTTTTTTGCGTTTGTTTGTTTCGTTTTTTAAGTTCCAATGAATATCTAAGAAACTTCAAGCCTATTATTTATTTTACAGCCTTAATTCTGAGAAAAATCACATATCTTTAGGCAGCAAAATGAAAAGCACTGCAATTTACCCTTTGATGACCTGGTCCCGGACATTAATGCGTTTGGACCCAATATCCCAAAATAGCAAAAAAAAAAAGGTGGGGAAAGCCATTTTGTAGTGAATTGAGCATTCTTAATTTTGGCCAGCAAAAAAACATTTGAGCTGAAAAGAAAACTAACTCCGAGCAATATTGAGAGGTTACAAAATCACATAAATTAACTCCGCCGGTGATATTTTGCTGAAACTTGTGTGAGTGCAAACCAGAAGCGGGATCCTCACGTGGTCCTGATTAACTGAAGAGTCCTTAGCAGTAACCAGCCCTCCCTGGGATGTGCTGGCCAGATGCACATGTACTCCCACAGCACATGGATGAGCCTTCAAAGGCACGGGGGGTTCGTGGTGGGGGATTGGGGAGCAAGTGAAGAGTGGAAGTGAGAAGTGTTGGCTGTGTCATGGTGGGAAAGTGCCTTACCCTCTTCATTCCTCACTTTCTTTATCTGCACAACTAGGATAATAAAACTTACTGACCTGAAAAGGAAGTTGGGAGATTTAATTAATGTTTGAAAAGCTTTTTTGAGATCGTCTGATATTGAGCAATGTGCGATGAACAATAGGAGCTCTTGGAAACAGGGGCTCTATCTATCAGGATTTGTGTACTGCACTCAGCACAATGGTGCAGTGCAGCCACAGAGTCAACTGTGTCATAAATATTTAAATTAAAACTATGTTAATTATTTTTATCATTCTGTTATTTGCTGATACACCAGTTCAGTACTTGGTAGCATTGAAAATACCAAGTGCAATTATTTGCCTGACTGTTATGAAAATCAGGGTTTATATTTTTAAATGTGGTTGTGGAAATAGGAAGTAGATGGAAACATGGGTGAAAATGTGGTTTTAATTACTCATCATTCTTCTCGTTAAAAGCACTAAACTGTAAGGTATTCTCTGGTGAAGAGCTAAACTTTATAAACTTTCTTATTCCACAAAAAGTAGGATTGGGCAAGACTGCAAAATCCTCGGTAGCAGGTCACCCCCACCCCAAAGTATGTAAAATCAAAATGCATAAAGGTGCTTCTGAAAAGCTGGATTTCTTTATTGCCTTTAACCCAAAATCTACTGTTACTCCTGTCCTGTGCACACTTGTGCCTGGTGCACATTTTCTTGTGTCCACTAATGTACAAAGGATCAGTTTAGTAGACTGATGTGGGCTTAGCAGAGAGAAAACGGGTTTAAATCTTCTCCTTCCCCCAAAATGAGCCCCGGGAAGATGCGGTAAATGGGATGAGTCTTGGCATTGCTCCAACCCCTTTGTAAAACTCTTCTATAGCTGAAACTGAGACAAGCACGTGTGCAAGAACACATCTTGGTATATATATTTGCCCTTCTCAAGTTAGAAGGTGATTAATTCATTTCATGTAAATTTTAAAACACGAGTCGGGGATGCCTGAGTCTTTTACGTCTCTGGTCAGTCACTTGCTTACTCTTCTGGAGCAAGAGGATGTTTCTCCTCCTCACATTTCCCATAGCTGCTCCCAAAGCCTGTAGGAATATGGTTAAACTTTTCTCCTTGCTGCTGTCCCATGGCTGAAGAGTAAAAGCTGCTCATGAGTTCCCTGATTATAAAGAAAGGTCTTGATTCAGGAAAAAATTTTGACAAATAGTCTTTTTTGTGCCTTCAGTTAAGGGCTTCTGAACATTCTTGATTCTGGGCATTTTTTCTGAAGGAAAATTTAAATGCCCATCCCACAGTTTGGGTTTTAGACCTTCCACAGGTTCACTGAGGTTTCCCAAATAGAATTTTTTTTGTACAGTCCTTCCATTCTGGGCATTGTTTTTAGTATTCAGTAACTTTTACCTTTATTATTATTATTAATTATTATTATTATTATTTTCTTAATTAAAAACTTGCACAGTTCTTAGTGTAATCTGTTCTTCTACTGTGTGAAAAAAGGGTTCTCCCGAGCCTACATTTAATATGTGAGTCTGCCCAAAACTGCTGATATGACACATACTTTAGCAAGTGAAAACCACATATGTTTGCTACATCTTTCCTCCACCAACTTTAGAGGCAAAAAAAAAAAAAAGTTTGCAGACATCCCCTGGTTATCATTACTGTATACTGTACTTTATTTTCTAACTTTCCCTCAGAATTCTGGGTACTGCTGCTGGTCTTGTCATCACATTGTCATCGTGTCCTGGTGTGCAGGCTACTGTGAGCTGCTGGCTGTGCATGGCTTTTCTCTTTTTCTACTCTTTTTTTTTAAATTTTTTAATAGGTAGAAACAAGTCTGTTTAGTTGTATATAGTTTGCAAAAGCCTTTGCTCTTCGGAATAGTTGCCACATGTTGTGGGGTTTGAGGTGGGGGGAGTGTTCCTCCCCTTGTTTGTCAAGGTTGGATGTTTTTCTCTGTTCATAGACCTATGAACATGAGTGAAGTTGTTTTTTTTTTTCCAAAACAGCTAAAGCGTGACATACCTATGACTTTTGTTAGATAATATGTTACTATCAGTGCATTTGTCTTAGATGAATAGTTCTACTCTTGATGAGGAGCATATTTCCAGTGAAATCAATGCAAACAATTAGTAGTGAGAATGAAGAATTTAGGCAGAGGAGGAAGGCAATCAAAAAGAAAATCATCCTTCTCTCTCTGAAAGGGCAGAAAGCATAGATGGCATCTGAAAATGTCTTGCCATGTTATGTACAGTAGGGGAAAAATGGAGCAAAATAAATGGACTTTCTTTGATTCAAAGGTGGATCAAAAGGTATTGGTTCCTGCCCGGACAAGGCAGCCAGAAAGGGCACATTAACAGATCCACGTGATAAAGCAAGAGGCAACTGCAGAGCTCCCCAGACAACTTGCCTGAAGTGCCTGCCAAGGAGGCAGATGCTGCTGCTGGAAGAATATCTTCCACAGTTGGGCATCTGGGTTCTGCGCTTTCCACAGAAGGGAGAGGGATGGGAACGTCAGCCTGGCCCCTGCCTTCCCATTTAATTATTTCAACATCCATTTTATAGTTTTGTAAATAACACATATTATCCTGCCTTTGTGTGGGGGAATCATGAGCAAGGAGGGGGGTTTTTGTCTATAATATACCCTTTTGCAGGGGTATACATGGATGGGTAGAGCCAGACTGGAGCTTGGCTGCCCTGCGCTCCAGCCCGGTCAGATGTGACACAGCTCGGGTCTGGGAGTCGCAGAGCTGCCTTGCGGTGGCACGGAGCTCAACCTAATAAGCAGAGCAGGCTGAGATTCATTAATTTAACATTAATAAGCACAGCTTATTAGCTCAGGCACAGTGCTGTATAATGCAGGCACACAGCTTCTCAAGCAGAGCTGCGTCCGCCCTCGCCAGCTCGGAGCACGATGCAGAGGACCCAGTCAGGGTGTTCCTTTCCCCTGCTGCATTTTGCATAAGGGAGAAAAGAGAATTTTTTGTGGTCACTGGAGAAGCTTCTTTGCAAATGAAAAAAAAAAAAACACCTCCTCCAGGGTTTTAGATTGTATTGCTAGCTTATGCTGAGTCTTTAAGTCATTTAAACTCCTCGTGCCTCGGTTTCCCAGTGGGTGTGTAACAGCTACCTCAAGGTGTTGTGTGAAAATACTATATGGTGAGAGTAGTATGTGGTGAAAATATCGACCAGAAAATACTATAAAGAGTGAAATACTATAAAGAGTGATTCTCCTTCTGCCTCACTTGTATTGTAGTTGTGTGAGTAAATTACTGGTTGCAAATAGGGATTTATCACACAGGGGTTGGTTATGCTCAGTTCACGTTTGTGTAGAGCCAAGACAAGGTTTCTGCATCATTTCATGTCCTGTGTGTGCCTGAAAAATTGGGG
This sequence comes from Manacus candei, assembly GCF_025592945.1. Taxonomy (NCBI): domain Eukaryota; kingdom Metazoa; phylum Chordata; class Aves; order Passeriformes; family Pipridae; genus Manacus; species Manacus candei. The sequence goes on along the minus strand of NW_026138125.1, from coordinate 4,770,276 downwards.
TCTGAAAGGTGTATCAGATTTATCTGGTGCCTGTGATTAGCTCACTGTGGGAGTAAAATTCATATGTAGACAAGAAAAAGGGAAGACTGGAGACCTGTGGAACTGGGACACTGTTTCCACAGATGTATAGGACAGCAATACACGGGCTATATACAGCAAACAAATATATTCTAAACATTTTCAAATAAAACAGGTTGTTTTCTGTAGCCCTTTATTTGGGAAAATCACTACTCGCGTTTTTTTGTTTCTTTCCTGTGTCAAGTCTATTTGTTTGGTTTGCTCATCTTCAGAAGTATGAATAATCTAATAGTAGTTGTGCTCAATTATTTTCAGTATGAGTCCTAATAAAGCAATTCCTTATGGGATTAGACTGACAAGAGCTATGTGATATGTCTGTTCATCCTCATATTTTGTCTATTCTGCTTTCAAGTAGAATAGATTTCATGCAAAGACAGATGGGAACACTGGTTGGTGGGGTTTTTTACCCATTAAGTACAAGTACAAGAAGAACAGGTACTGCAGCCCAAAGTTTTGCTTTTAATCCACCTCCCATGGTGTTCATACGCTGCACTATGACTTCTTGAAGCTTCAGAGAGCTTGGTTTAAGAGAGATATATGGCAGGGGTGTTTAATTCCTGCTGCCAGGCCTTTCTCATAGGCCCTCTCATCTACTGCTTTGTCTGGGTTTCTGAAGAGGACCCTTTTGAAGTACATTTCACATTGTTATTTCTACTTGATCTGGACCTGCTCCTGTGGACTGGATTGCTCCAGAGGGGTTTAGGATAAGGTGAAGGTTGGATTCTTGTGCAGAGCTGTGTGTCAGTGAGACACATGCTCTCATGTGCTGTATAAGTCACAGACTTACAAAGTCCTGTGGTTCAGGCCTGTATAGCCCTGTTCTGTTTGTCTGACAGGAAAGAAGAGGGTAGGAAAAGGATAGGAGAAAGAGGGGAATGCCAAGGAAGCAGCATAACTGTGGTCCTTCATCTTCTCTCAATCAGAACCAGTTCAACACTGGACAAGAACAGCCATCTCTACTAGCAAACACAGAAATTGAAGTAATATGCCTCAAATCAAGCCAGTTTAATTATTTTCCCAGCTAATCAGAAACTTTTGAATCTCCTTTGATTTGCCTGGAGAAAACCTTGTGACGTAAAGGGATGGTTCAAGTCCATGGTGAGATTGGCATGTTGTGCACATTGACATCAATCTTCTGAAGAGTATCCCTAAAAATAATATAATTCTACATTTTGTAACCTCTGCAAACTAGTTGTTTTTCCTGATTCAAACAAACACACATTGTCTATATTTGCATTATAACCATCATGTCATTACTACTTTATTCTTATTCTTAGATTACTACTTTATTCTTATTTATGGAGCCACTTCACTCTTATTTATGGAGCCATGAGGCCAGTCAGACTGACCCTGTCTTTCACATCAAGAAATTCAAAATGGAAAATATAACTTTTATCTTGATTAGGTTGGGGGTTTTTTTGTGTTTTCAGTATCTATTCTGCTGTTTCTTCCATATCAGTGGAGCCAAGCTTATGGAATAGCCCTGTCTTTTCCTGAGGATGTGTTTGAGGCAGAAAACATGAGTGACCTTCTTCAGAGACATCACACAATCGCTTCCCTAATGCTTAAACCCCCAAATGGTTCCAATATCACATCTTCCTGCCTTCCATCACTCTGTGCCACGGTGCCACATGGGTATACCTCTACAGTAAGAACTATTGGTATTTTATTGATGGTATTTTGGTGGTTTTATTTTCCTTTCGTTTCATTTTCTCCAAAAAGCCACCAGTGTTGGTCCAGTTTTGCCAGTTATTCTACACATCCACAGCAGGAAACAATTGCTGTCCCAAATAGATTATGTTCTAAAAAGCCAAGGCAGACAAAGGAAGCATTATCATCATTTTGTAAACAAGGAACCAAGGCACAGGGAGATTAAATGATTTACCCAAGGTCACCCAGAACATCCGGTCAAAGCCAAGAACTGAACCCACGTCTCCTGAGTCTCAATCAAGTGATTTAACTACGAGATCAAAGACTTATTGTGTATACCTGATATCTCTCCCCTAAGACATGGCAGCAAAACTTTTTTTCAGGTTAGGATCAATGCCACATAGAGTGCAGTAAATTTTGTATATGGTATATCTGTGCTGACAGCGTGTACCCACTTCTTGCTCTCAGGTTCTTCCCAGGAAATAATTTCCCTTATTATTCTTCCATTGACAGTAATAAATTATCATCCTTCTCTAGATAACCCGCTGAAGGAGAGAATGTGTGCACACAGTACATCAGATGAACACATAGAAAACTGTTTTTCTGCAAGGCCAAACTCAGTCATTTTATGGACTGTTTAAAATCCTTCCATTAGGATTAATGAAAAGGGGACATTCCCACAACTATATGGACTTCATTTTGCCATTTCAGCTGGAAGCTGCAACCCAAGATAAAGGATCTACATCTCTTATATGCATATGCCAACAGAATGCAGCAGAAATGATCAGTATAAAGGCATCATTCATTATAAGCTCAGAGTAGTCTTTGATTTGGAGTCTTTATTACTCACTCACTGGGATCATTATATCATTGCTGGGATGAAATACTCCTCTGTGCACAGGGCCTTCATGAGGCCCAGATCCTATTTAGCCCCTTCAATTTTAGGGGTAGTTTGGGTGAAGAGTGACAGTAGAAAATGGGACTGGATAGTCCCAGCAGCAGGGTAAGGGAGGAACAGCATCCTGCCCCTCACATGTCCCTGTCTCAAGGTCTGATACTTCTGCCTGGTCATTCTGGAAGTCAAACAGCTGCAGGTGGGTTTCAGAGTGAGCATGTGGTCTACCTACATTTTTACTGTTAATGCCATGAAATATGAGAATAAACCCAAGCTGAGCATGACATCCTGAGTTGACTTTTTGGGCTGAAATGTCTTGCAAAAAGAGCTAAATGAGGGTGGAAACCACAGAGGAATGATAAGGTGGAGACTTACAGGGTCATTTGTCTGCTTCTGTGGTATCTCAGGAACACCAAAAGAGCAAAGATGCTCTTCTAAATCTCCCTTGAGAGTTTCTTAAGGTGCTCTGTGTTGTCACAAGATTTCTTGTGAGGACAAGGGCTCATAATATATTTTCTTGAGTGAGGTTGTTTCTATCATCATGTGCCTCAACATAGCACAAGATCAATATAGAGGATTGAATAATATGTTGAAAATATGAACATCCAAAAGTCTGTTGCTGGAGAAAGTCAACCAAACAGGGGGAATGCAATAATGAAACGTTGCAGTTGCCCAGTTCTATGTACCTGTAACATCCCAATGTATTTGGCTGGAAGGACACAAAACTGTTCTGCTTTCTACTACAGGAAAAATTCAGGCTTTTCCTTAGACATCCTGATTTCTTGTGCAGGAATAGGATATACATAGATACATAAATCATGCTTAGTTTTACCAAAGAACATAATTATCTTTGGTATTTTGGGTGACATTTCCAATAGGATTAGGACACCATGTACCGATTCCTTTTAAAATTATTGGTCTGTCACTACCATGGTTCTACTTACTTCTTTAGATGTTCAAAAAGGATTTTCATTGTGTCATAGTTGGGTCTAGGCAGCTTTTTAACCAGGCTCCTTATGGATTTGATGCGACTGGTATTGTCCTGGATTTCTAAGGGAAAAAAATAAAGAGAGAAAATAACCACTTGAGTGCCAAATTAGGATGTTGCTTTGCACAGTGTCCTAACTGGTAACTGAGCAAGAAAAGTCATCATTAATATCTGGTTAAAACCAGACTATTTCATACCTTCTGTCACTTTAACAGGGTGCAAGAGTAGTTTACAAGGATTTAAAATTCTCTCTTAACCTTAAGGAAGCATTTTCTGGTTCACAGAAAAATATTTTTATAATTTTCATTTGTTTTATTAGATTATTAGACTGTCATCCTAAGCTAAAATACTGCCAAGTAGTAAGGGACCCATATCTTAAATGGAATTCCTCTTTGGAATTATATTTGTCCAATGGTGAAGCTTCTGCAATCAATGCACTTCCTGGGTAGTCCTTGTTGTCCTTTTTTCCTCATCATAATTTATTCCACTATATTTATGGATCTCTGTCCTTAACAGCCCATCATGTTTGGAAACATAAAATAATTTGCTGTTGTTTTTAGTAGTTCTTCCTGGTGAACAATTATTTCAAGAAACTGTTCCACTGTAGCTATTTTCTCGCACCTGTAACATCTCACAACTGGAATTTCTGCAGGAAACCATTTGTGTTTCAAACTTATGACCAGTAATAAAGAATGCAGCACTAAGGGCTTTGATATCTCTTTTTGAGGTGATAAGAACATTTCTATCCTTTTTGCTAAGATATACCTTCCTGTTTTACCATGATTTGTGGTTTCGTGGGAAAGGTTTGACCGACATTTTCATCGATCTGTGTAAGATGTTGCAACTAAATTAAAGTCATGTACAACTGTGCTTTCATTTAGGAACAGATTAGATAAGGTACCGGTAGGTCTGACGTAGGGAAAACATCTTGCATGTTACATGCCCTAGATAACCTGAGAATACTTTTCTGATCTTATCTATGATTTAATTATCACCTATCATTCTTCGTATATGTTCCTCTTTAATATTCATATTACCCTAGCACCCAGAGATCTGTTAGGATTAAATCCCAGTTGCAGTAGGTGCTGCATAAGCATATGTGGTGATTACTGCCTTGATTTAGATTTCACCACAAAAAAAGTTTCAAGCACAAATTTTCCCACAATCTTAATTTAAAATTTAAAATTGCTAAGAAAATATTCCTTCCTCAGCATGTATTACTAATTCCTGTTGAGATTAATATTTCATACATACAGATATAGATGTATATATCCATACTGTTTATAATTTTAACATTTATATAGACGTGGAAGAGAAAGAACTTAAAGTAGGTAGTGCATAGGTATTTTTTTCTAGTTAAAATAACCCAAAATTTTCTTATGGATTTATTCTATATGAAGTCACACAACGGATAACAGTGATAATGAAGTTAAACATAAATAAAGAACACACTTTCTGTGTATTACTCTCTTGTTCTAGTTTGACCTATAAAGAACCTTAACCTCTGAACAGCACAACCTCTCACAGACTTGCAACCTAGTCACCCCTTCAGGTTTTCTGCCATTAGTACTGTTCATTTTGCCCAGTGGAAACATGAATGAATATATGAAAATGATATAAAATTTGTAGAAGTGAATTTATTGCAGGAAGAGGGTGCAAATTCTCCTTTTGTGCTTTTTGGTATGTATACATAAAACCACAGAGTCATTTGGTCAGAAAAGACCTCCAAGATCATCAAGTCCAACTACTGTCCCAGCACTGCCAAGGCCTCCACCAACCCATGTCCCCAAGTGCCACATCTACACAGCTTTTAAATCCCTGCAGGAATGGGGACTCCACTACTGCCCTGGGCAGCTGTGCCAATACTTAGCAATCCCTTTAATGAAGAAATCGTTACTAATACCCAACCTAAACTCCCTGGAACTGCTTGAGACCATTTCCTTTTGTTCTGTCACTTGTTAACTGGGAGAAGAGACAGACCTCCACCTTTCTACAACCTCCTTTCAGGTAGTTATAGAGAGAGAACAAGGTCCCTCCTGAGCCTCCTTTTCTCCAGGCTAAACAGTCCCATCTCCCTCAGCTGCTCCTCCTCATCAGACTTGTGCTCCAGACCCTTCCCTAGTTCTGTTGCCCTTCTCTGGACACACTATGACGCATTAAGACATGATATGACCACACTAGATTAGTTATATTTATGTTGGGGTTGCCCTGCCTTTACTGCAACCTCTCAAATGCAGGTTCTCAACTAGTTTATCTTTTGATTCTGGTTTTGTATTTTTTTTAATGGACTTGAGGGGAACTGAGACACTGAGGTAGGGACAAACTCAGTGGAAGGGCTCACTGTTCCTCTGTTGCAGAGTATTTACAAGGAAATGTCATACATTAAAACTTTATTGTGCTCTCTTGAAGGAACTGACTCTGCTCTCTGCTGATTAACACAGATACCTACTTGGTAACCACCTTCCTTACAGAAACAGCTGCTTAAAGAGGCTGCACTTCTTTATGAGGTGTATTTGTAAAAGAAATCAAATATAAAAGAGCAGTATTAATTTACAAAGAAGTTATTTATTGAGAGAATGGGAAGGCTAGAAAGCTTTGTTTTAGGGCTTTTACTGTACCAAAATCATCAGCACTGGTACACAGGAGATATTTAGGTAGGCACTAAAGCACAAAAATGGTAGAAATTTTGCATAAAATTACACTGTGAATCGGTCTATTTGTTAATTGTTAGTCTATTGTGAAAGAAGAAAAAACAGGCAACATGTGGTAACTTTAGTCAGCATTTCTGAACTGGGAATGATAAACACCTCTGCCTGGCTCTGGCATTTATCAGTACTGAGATATTATTACCACATAGAGTCACAGCATGGTTACTGTTATCATCAAAAAAAAAGAGCCAGCTAATCTTAATGGTTTGTAAAGCCGTTACCTGCACTGGTCTGACATTTATCATGATCATTTTACCACATGAGTCCTACATTGCAAAGGTATTTTATCTGGAAGGGACATCACTATGAATTATTATTTGCAGCTAGGTAGAAAATTGTATGTTGTAGATACCTTTTCTCATTATAAATCACAGTCACATTTCACCATTTCCCACACAAAGCTGCTGAGCCCAGGCTTTTTGCCATAACACTTAGTCTCGCTCCCTTTTATAGTTCCATGAAAATATTGGGTACTCTTTCATTAAAATGGTAGATATTGGTGGGTTTTTTTAAATGCTCTATACACGCTTGATTTTTCTCTAGTATAAAAGAATTTGTTTTTCCACTTGAGAAGCTGAAGAGGATAAACTGTTCATTTTTTTTATTAAAGCTTACTCTCGCTTCAGTTTTTGTGGCTGGGCTTGTCTTTACTCTTGACCTTGTTGATGGAATATTTAACAGATCAGATGCAAGATCTTATGTTTCATTTGCAATACCTATGTATTCGCTTTATTTCTGTAAAGCCTTCAGTTCCACTTTCCTAGGAATTTTCTGCTTTCAGATTCCTAAGTGGAAAGATTTTTTAAATTTTTTTTTTTTTTTGAGGTTTTTCCCTTTACCATGCACAAATGAAGGGAAGAAATCTTTAAATGTGGGTTTTTACAAATAGGTGGGAAAAAGTTATCCCCTTCCTTGTGCTGTATCATGAAGCCCAGCAATGCAGTGTGAAAAGGAAGGAAAAAACTCTGAACAGCTGTTAAATTCTCCAGATAAGTCTAGCAAATGAAGCAGAGCAGTTGTGATAAAAAGAAACAGTATTGGTTTTAATTATATTCTTTTTATTGTGAAAATTGGTGAAAATCTGAGGAAAAAAAATCCCATTTTGGAAAGTTAGACTCTCTTTTCCCTGTGAAGATTTTGGAAGGAAAAGTCATCATAATCACATATATCAAATAAAGAATGAGAGGAGGGTTAATACTTCTTGCATTTTTGGGGGAAATTATGGGAGACCTAGGGGATAATTTCAGCAGATCAGGATACTCTGAAGTGAATTGCAGATGGTTTTTCCGTGTAAAAGAATTATAGAAAATATATTTAGAATTTGGGTTACTGTCTTTATAAATAGGGCTGGCTCCCTTTAACAGAGCAAAACCGTGGAGATGCTCTCTTGTTTATATTTAAATGAAGAATGCATTAAAAAAAAAATAACCCTTCTTACTATTATATAAGCTCTTTTGTAAATGAGCTTTGGATAAACATTTGAGCAGGGAAGAAAACATGATGTGTCTGTAACATTAACAGTGGCTGGGTAAAAATGAATGAAGAAAGTAACCTTTAGCACTCGTGCCCATAAAGAATACTTAAGCGAATCCCACCGAATCTTTCTTTTAATCATTAATTTTAAATGGACATAGATGTTTACAACAAGCCACTTTGTTTCAGAACAGGAAGTCCAGGGTTTATCTCCAATAACTCACGTTGGCTAGGAAGGAATGGATGTCTCTAACCTGACATGCATTCATTATTTTGTAAGGTACTGGGGTCTGACCCATGACCCTCCTCAGACCTACTGCATTATTCATGTCCAACTTACTTTGTATAGTTTTACTATAGCACCCATTTCCCTTTTTCCAGGCATTGCGGTGTCTTGTGCATGTTTAATGTTAAACGGCATTTATGCCTCACATTAATGCCTAATTTTATCACAAGCCAAGGCTTCTTTTTATGCTTTCGAGCCTCACGGCTGAACTGCTGAAAAAACCCAGTGATTTATGATTCTGCATAAAATATCAAACTATTGATCTGCTGCCTTTTGTTGTTGGTGTTTTTTTGGGCACGGTTTTCTGTGATTTTCTTACATGCTCTTCTCACCTTGTTTTGTTTTTTTGGATAAGATTTCTGCTGTGGTTAAAACGTCACACACTGTTGCTACAGCAAAATCTGCCTGCCAAGAGTTTTTCCAACAATTCGCGACTGATTCGGCTGCCGAGAGAAAGATGGGTCTTGTCTGGGGCTTTTTTTTTGGGAGGGGAGGGGGGGTGTTGTTTATTTCATCTATTTTTTTATTTTTTTTTTTTTTTTAGTCTGAATGGGGTGGTTTAGGTGGATTTTTGAGTGCTAATGAAATTGTGAGACTTATGGTGCTGGCTACAGCCAGCCGGAGTGTGGGCAGACGCTCTGTGAGCTTCCCCACTGTGCTGCTGTGCAAGCATCCCCGCTGTTATGTTTGCTATAGTTTTAATGTCTGTGAAAAATTCCTGATGCAACTAAATTATGTTCTGCCCTCTTGTTTGTATAAATAAACACCCGACTTAGCCAATTCATCTTGCTCTTGCCCATTTTAGAAGCTTGCTCTGTCACACAATGCTTAACCCCGGTCCTTGATAGCTTTGGTGTTATCAGGGAATGAAAACTTGCTCAAAAGGGAGTGCTCTGTTGGCTTGATTTTTTTTTTTTTTCCCCTCCCAGGTACATCAACTCCCCAAAACTCTGCTTTCCTTTGGTAAGTGTTCATATTCTGGAAGTCATGCTGGCTAAAATACACAGTTTTTTATGTATAAATATACAGATCACTTATTCATATCACTTTTAATGTCAGGATATTTTAATGTTGCTGCATGCAGCATAAAAGTCCCAATTTTAATCACTCTCAGTACGCTATGGCAATCCTCTGCTGCAGATATATTGTAAAATATTTCCTTGTTTAAAAAAAAAATCTATACGAAATGTTCAAACTAACTAATATTTGCTATAAGGAAAATAAGCAATTTGTGATCCAAATTGATTTACTTTTTATTCATGCCTCAGAATTAGATCTTGCAAAAGAAAATGAGAATTGGGTGAAAACTCTCTATCTGGGCAATTGATGAATTCATCCTATGTGATATAAAGTGGAATTTGCAATGAATATTCATACAACTTTTGTGATCCATTAGCAAGACCCAAGACAATGAGTTCGCAACTCAGTCCCATTTAACAAAAATATATGTGGAATTAATGGAAAAAACCAGCACTTAGAAAAGTTAAACTTTAATGTATCAAACTCCAGGTGCCAGAGTTTGAGGGAAATAACCAATAATAGTCATTTTTTACATATTTGATGGGACTGATTATGCAATGTGCAACTCTAAATGGCTTATAGCACATTGTAGCATGGTTCCATCCCATTGGCTACAGTAGGGTGCAGGCAGATGGATGACAGTGACAAGGAGAGAAGTGCTTTTGCTTAGCCGTGCGTTAAGATGCCATCCAGAAGCTCTGTGCACTGCAGACACTTCATTAGGATGCCAGGATAATGGTAAACTACCACTCAGAGTGACACCCCATTTCCTGCTTACTGAGCTCTCCAACCTCGGCAGATGTCAACAATCTCACAGTGCTACAGAGCAGACCTAACTTTCCAGGCACTTTGACTCCAATTTTTTTCCCTTAACAGTGCCATACATTACATGCAATATGTAACAGCAAGTACCAAACAGAAAACAAAATTTGCTGCCCTAATTATAACAAAGCAGCATCTGACTTAGGTACTGCATGCCCAGCGTACATACAACTGGTTAGGCAGCAGCAAAGGGGAATGATCCTTGTCAGTCCATTTTGGGGGTTAATTAGACTTAGGACTTTGATAGCTAATGGGTAGTCTGATCCCGACTGAACCGATTGTGCTTCACTGCTAACTTCTACCACGCGCAGGAAAAACATGATGAGCTCTTTTTCTGGTATTTCATCCACTGCAAGAGCCTTGTGCGGGGTTTTCTGTGCAGAAAGAGCAGACTTGAGCATCTGGATGGTGCGATATTTTTCTCTGCAAATGCACAACTTGAGGCCGTAACGCACCTCCCCAACAGCAGCTAAAGCCAGCAGAGAGGCTGAGCTACAAGGTCTGACCTACACTCCTTTCCACACACAGATAGTTGCTCACACTTTCAAAAAACGTCTTCAAGGACACAAACAGTATCCATCAGGTCATTATTTCTAATTTAATTTAATTTCTTGCACCTATCGGTGTGTGATTATGTTTTAAAAATCGGGAATCCTGTTTATTCTGTATATAGGTATTTTTCTCTTTGTTTTGGTCAAAGAGGTGATTTGGTGGTTGTGCTGTGTCCTACCACAGCAGTGGCCCACCGCTACTTATTTTTGTTGTGTGAAGTGGTGGAAGCATGACAGGACATCACTGCCAGCTCCTAAAATCCCTGCTCCCCTCTCCTTCATCGCCTCTCCTTGCCCCCACTGAAGATGCACTTTTATTGGCATCCCTCTGGTCCTCACCCATAATCTCCAGACTGCCATGTCATTGAGGACCTGGGAATGGACAGGGAGAGAGAAAACCTGGAGCAAGGTGGAAGGATGCACGGGGATGAGGTGGCAAAGCATTTCTCAGCTTTCACCTTACATGAAAATTAGGACGCTTGAATAGGAACCGTCCCAGAACAATCACAAAGTCGGGGCCGTATCACATTTATTCAGCTGTTGTCTGTTTTCCCCAGGCAAAATTCCCACCAAAGGTGTCAAACACACTCTGACTTTGCTCTCTGTGAACTGCAGAGCCCTTGGCATTGCTGTGGAGAGAAGGGATTGGGCCCCCTGTCAATACGCCAGGAAAGATCCCGGGAAGAGTGAAAACTGGAGATATGTTTTAGGTGGTTAAACTGCAAATTTATACACTTAAAAAGAGACTTTTAAAATATGCTGGAAATAATTTTTTGCATATGCATTCTGGTATTTTTGATCTGCTCTGCCTAACCTTTAGTATATTAACCTCCAGCAAAAGAAGGAAGCAAGGAAGTTCATTTCTCAGCTGACCCATATGAAGGGGTTAAAAGGATTCAATATTTTTAGTAATCAAAGAAAAGCATACATTTTACTTTTCCTTTTTTTTTTTTCTAACATTTAAAAAAAAAAAAAGTAAACAGTATCTCCCCAAGGGAGATTTAGATTTGAAGACTGTTCATTATATCATTTGAATAAGACTAGACCTGGCCTTTTGACTTTGAACCACTACCAAATTTCAGGCTGTGAGGAAATTGTTCTACATTTCCTGACAAATTGAGTTAAGCAGACATTAAGTGGGCTTTAAGAAAACAAATGGCCATCTTTATCACAGGTGGACACTGATGGCTTAATGGGGCCTGGGCTGATTGTATCACTTCTAATGGCTTGACGGGAAGCATTAAGGTTTTTGCATAAAGAACTGGCATTGCGAACCCTGCTAACACAGACCTGTCAAGCGTTCTGTATCCCTTTGTGCATGGAAGCAGATGTTTGTATGTATACTATGAACTGGCATTAGAGCAAGCGACAGATGCCTGTATGAATGCCAGGTTTGTGAATTTTTACAGCAGGAGCATGTTCTGAGGAAGTGCAGCCCTGCCCTCTATCATAGGTAATTCCCAGTGGAACTTGCTAAATCCCAGCTATGTTTTCATTATTTGGTTTTCCTAGCAACTGGATGAATGTGTCTGTCCTGAAAATGCGAGCGATGAGAGCGCTACCAAATTCTTACAAATTCGCAGGAGCGAGGGCTGGTTTGAAGTTATTATTTTCTGCAATTTCCTTTTGCACCATGTAATCTAACCCAACCTTTCTCAGAGGGGAAAGTGGTATTATAGCTATATAATTAAAACTTGCATTAATGCTAGCCGGTGAACCGTTCTCCCCCCCCTTCCTCCTCCTCCTGCCCCCCACCCCCACAAAAAAAAAAAACCCACAAAAAAAGGGAGAAATGCAGAATTCGATACACGGCGTTTTCGCCGCCTTCCACATTCACAACTTGCACTATAGTTGTCTGTCAACAATACGAACAGGTAGCTCGCAGTCCATTAAACAAACACAGTGCCCCCCTCACTTTTATTTGACATTTTATTTGGCTGTGACAAATGAGCAGCAGTTGGATTATAACATAATTTGTCTTGTCTTTATTACCAGCACAAAGGACACCATTCATTAATTATTCTGCCGTTGCAGCTTAACACTAACTGGAAAGGTCCCTCTTCGGACAGATGGCGGGGACGATGTTATTTATATCAATCAGCCAAAATCCTCAACAAGGATTACTGTTCCTGAGACTACAATGATTTATTTCTTTTTACCTCACCCTCCCTCAACCCCCTTCTGCTTTCAGAGATTTCTCTATAAAAATGAAATTTGATGGGAATCTTAAAGCAAAGCCATATTTAACCTGTTAGCTTGCAAAACAACATGCATGCTACATCAGTTTAACTACGTGATATTAGTTGCATATTTTGAATTGTTTCAGCTTTTTTTTTCTTTTTTTTTTTTCTTTACCCCCCCCCCCCTTTTTTTTTTTTGATCTTCGACTCCGCAGAAAAGATTAACCGAGGGTCTCGGAGCAGCAAGTTCAGCAAAAGTTTGCCTTTTCTGTAACACCATACTGCTGTTGTCCCCAGGGACCACCGGGATCAGGAAATAGTGCCAGCTGTCAGGATTTCTGTCTCTGATAAGATGAGATGACCCACCTTATTACACAGGGACCAGCAGTAGACCCTTCTGCGAGATGAACTCGGATGTTTATTAAAACTCCAGGCTAAACTGAGGGTCAAATCATACAGGAGACAGATGCTCATCAATTCCTGCTGGATGCAAGTCTTTATTCGGTATCAAGGGGTGGAGGGATTTTACCTAACTTGTTCTGTCGTGTTAACGATCCTGCCCAACGCGTGATCAAACAGTAATCATCGCCACCGTTCTAATCCAGATGTAAAAATCATCTGAGCATCGCTTACAGGGGCTCAGCAACGCTGCCCTGCCTTGCACACAGCCATCCACATGGATATTTATATCACACCAGGACTGAGGCATTTAAAGTTTTATCCAAGTTGCACATGCTGCTAATAAAGACTAAAATACAGAAACTTTCATTGTCTGAAGAAATTATTGGTATAACCTTGGTGTCCTGATTAGTTTGCAAATATTAAAAGTCCCATCAAGACAAATATCAGCAACATGCAAATACCCTTGCAGGTTGTGATTAAGATTTTAAATGTATCCTTTTGCTTTTAGTTAATGAAAAACAAAGTCTTGGAGGATCTAAGTTGTAATTTATTAAACATGAAAGGCTCCTTGATGAAATATAGAAATGAGATATATTTTGCATTTCAAAGATTTAAGCTGACAACTTACTTGCATGCAAATAAGAGCAAGATTTGTAAAAATATTTGAAAAGAAATTATTCCTGAATGTACTTATTACAATAATGTGGCATGTAGATAAGAGAAACACACAGCATTAAAAGACATTCATTTCTCCAAAGTCTTAAAATTAGCTTCTTTCTGCCATTGTGTATTAATGTTCTTCTTCAGGAATGCAGCATATTAAAGAACTGAACAGAATTAGTAATAAATTTGTTAATTACAAATTTAAGCAACACAACTGTGTTGTTTTCCCAATATGTTTTTTTTCAAAAGCAGAATTGCTAATGCATTTTAATCATTTATGTATAAACATTTGAAGATAAAATATTCTGAAGTTTATCAATTTCAAGAGCTGTTTATTTGCTGGCAAAATAGGGCATGTTATACAACATATATCTTATCATTTTTGCTCATCAAATCCCCATTTGCTGAATGCAAATTTCTCTGGTCTAAGTGCTCTTGCACCTCAATTTAAATGAATAATAGGATAGACTCTATTAAAATCGGTTTAAGGTTGCCATGGGTGACATATCAGTAGGGTTAAAATGAGAAAAAAGGTCACAGAGGCAGTCCTTACAACCTGTTTTTTTTATTATTATTATAATGAAGCATATGTAAGTATCTATGTAGGTTTAAATGACAACATATTGATATTGTAGACAATACTTAGTTTGGGGGTCTTTTTCTATTTTTTTTTTTTTTTTTTAGGCAGCTTAGTCCACACCAAATAAATGTGAAATTATAGTGTCATCAATAACTCTGGGAATGGATTCAGTTGCACTGAAAATTAGAGAGTGCAATAACACTGTAGACTGACAGATTGTGGATTTGTAGAAATAACAGAGAACTCAGAAAAAGCCTGTACTTTTGCTGCGGCAAATCCTTCATTTCAAGGAACTAGCAAGGTACTGTAATCATATTAACAAAGCAGCCAGAAACTATACCCAAACACCTCATTTAAGAAGAATTTGGAGTCTTCAGCTAACCTGATTTATGGGATTATGCATGCAGTTATTTGATAAGTATTGAAAATACTACCACTTCACACTGAAGCCTTCCTTGATCTATCTTTTTGTGTCTGTGTCATAGTCTTATCCTGTTTAAAGCTTAAAAAATACCACTTCTGACTGTTCTAAAGACTTAGAGAATAAAGTAAAATCACAACTTTCCTGAATTTTTTTTTTGATCCTTTAAAAGTCAAATTTATTTATTTTAGTGGTCCCCTTACTACTCACTTTTTTTTTTTTTTAATATTATGCATGATTTTCACTTGGCTTTCACAGACTCAGATTTTTGATATGAGGAAGCATTATACTTCCTCTTTTTTTTTTTTTTTTTTTTTTTTTTTTAACCTACAACAAGAAGAAAAATCTCCTTGTTTGCTAAGGTTACAGCGTTAGTTTAATTTTCATAGGAGCAGTGGAATATTTTGAAGTGAGTAACATTTACCAAGTCATTAGTTTTATGCAAACTAGGGAGGAAGATGAAAGAAAAAAAATTATCAATTATTTATAGATTGTTAAAATGTATCGTCGTGCAGTGCTACTGTATAGAAATGACAATTAGCCAAACTTACCTTCTATAATTAATAATGCATATATTATGCTCTTTGGGCAACTAATCACCAGTCCTACAAATTTGTTTGACACTGATGAAGATACCTAGCACACGCACGGGTTAAAACAGGGAAGGCAGAACAATGTTCTCCCATTAAGGAATGGCCAGCTGGAACAGGCTTTCAGCTATTTCAGCGCTCCTTAAACTCACGCCGTGCTTCCAGTTGACAAAATGGTGGTGGTCCTACCCAAGCGCTTTGACAACCTGATTGGCACATGTGAAATTAAAATCCAAAGGCTCCTAACGGGAAAGGTCTCCCAAACTGGCGGTTTGACTGATACACTGAAAGCAACCCACCGCATTTATCACCCTCTGCCTCGGCTCGAAAACTTCGGAAGACGGCAACAGCAGTGCTCCTTATGTCCAAGCTACTGGCCAGGCAGGCGCGGATCAGCAGGCCACGCTGCGCAACCTGTTTCCCCGGCGGTACAGATTTGGAACCGGCAGATATAGCTCGCGAGGGGCAGCCGCTCCATTCGCACCTATCAAAACAACAGGCAGGGCTGCCACGCGTGCCGGGAGAGGAGCGGGGCGGGCGGGAGGCAGCCCCGCCGCGGGTGTGAAGGGATGGAGGGAGCGCCGCGCCGCACCCCGGCGCCATGGGGCCAAGGTGGGCCAGCGCTCGCGGCCAGGCGGCTTCGTCGCACCCACCAACCTGGTTTTCTCCTCTGCATCATCCTCCTTAAGCATCGTTTTTCACTTGAAACTGTTTTTTTATTTTATTCCTTTGAAAAGTGGGGGATTTTGTGTTGGTTTTTTTTGTTTTTTCTTTTTTTTTTTTTTTTTGGTTTTTTTTTTTCCTTTTAGTTATATTTTTCCCCTTTCAAAATTTGCTCTCGTGGTACGCCTATTAGTGCCAGGTCTCTCACTGAAACGTCAGTCATCGCCATCCTCTTTTTTGTGGGTTCCTAAGAGCATCCTTATGGCAGTTGTGGTGGGATTCAGCCACTTAGATGCTGGCAGCTAACCATGTCAGGGAGTTACCGTGTTGTATCCACATTATTCCTCCAACCGTGCCAAGAAGTGAGGAGCTTCTGGGACACTTCATGCAGTGTCTCAGGTGCTCTAAGGCATATTAAATGGCCCTAGATGCATCATAGTAAATAGATTTACCTGATGCAGCTGATTATTTATTCATTTAGAGGTTGTATCTGCAGGCTGGTCACCCAGCTCACTCCCTTTTGCTCTCAGAGGTGGCTCATGCTCTATCCTTGACATTGGATTCTACTACCAAAGGGTTGTGTAAGGGGCATGAAGAATTTGGGTGCTCACAGGGAAAGTTGTCCCAGCACATCTTGACAATAATCTCTCATTATGGAAATATTTGGATCTATAACTACAGATCTTTCAATCCATAGGGTTCAGCTGATCCCATGACTATGGAATCCCTGGGTATGAATCAGGTCCATGATGAAAAGACCAGGTGAATCATAATTTTGTGTTCACTTCACTGTGTCCCACTGATTCTACAGCACAATTTTCAAGGGAAGATCCCCTTTGCAAAACCAAATGGTTCCCACCTTGTTTTAAGCCCTGGTAAGGATTTGTTAAAAGCTCTGATCACTGTCTACCTGTTAACACACAGAATACTAAAGAGCCCTCCACACTCGCAGGGGGCGGTATGGAATTATTATTATTTTTTTATTTGTGATAAGCATACTATCTGTAATAATTTATGGACATTCTTGAATTTATAAATATCAAGGCTTTGCCAAATATTTTAACTGTCCCTCCATGGCAAATTGTCTTTAAATACTGGCAGTTTTTTCTTTTTAACATTTACTTGTGGACCAGAAACACTTGCAGTCTATTGCCCCTGGCCTTCTGTGAGAATGTTAGTTAGCAATGCTCATAAAAACTCAATTCATCAATGTGAACATAATTTGCTATGAACAGAAAGCTCACAAAAGGGTGAATTTGTCAGATAGACAGGTGGCCTGAGATCTCTCCCTGATACTGAACGATATGAATAATAGATTCTGGTAAATGTATGCCAAGACTTGAGCTGTAAACACAGCTGCCTCCATTCCCTTCCAGAATAACAGCTTCGAGAACGAAAGCACAGGAACCACAGTTCCACCTGAGGACTAAGCCTGTGCATGTACACACACACACACAAACACACACACACTCACACTCACACACACACACACACACAAATGCAACGTACTTGCAGTCTCACAAAGAAAACAATCCCAGAAAAAGGACAGAGCCCTTTCCAGCTCCTTTCGCAGACCCTTGCTCTGAGCGGATTTTAACATGTGTGGAGAGCAGAAGGAGGGAATAATAGAAAACATTTAAAATATATTTTAAAATATCTGCAGTCACAGAAATAAATCTTTCTGTGATCCAAAGGAAAAAAAAAAAAACCCAAAACCAAACCCTCAGCTGGCTTTTGTAGGTAAAGGATCCAGACGTAAGATGGGGGAAAAAGCATCATAATGTCACAGCTGAACATGTATAAAATAAAATTATAGAGCTTTTTTGCTTTGATACTACTTCCAAAAATTAGTTAACTGTAATGATTCATGCTAAACCTGCAAAATGTTGGGGATTTTTGTAGTTGCAGGTTATTGGTATTTATTTCTACTGCATTCAGTTTTATCTGGGTTTTTAGGCTTAAATCATTAATTACTGTCCATGGACTAGGATAGAAACATATTATATGCGCAAAAATGACCTTTCAGTTTTCCTATTGAACAGCTCTCTGCTGGATGGTTGCCCAACATAACTTCAGAGCAGGCTGAAGGCTGTTCCAGGCAATCCCAACGACCGGTGGTACAAAAGGGTCGCTGTAATGTTTGGAGACCAATGGGAAGGACCTAATCCCAGGTCAGGCTTCTCTGGCAGCATCATATAGGTGGGAGGAAAAGAACCACGGGACAGTGACTTTTTTGTTGCTGAAAAAAAACAAGTCTTAAAAAGGGGCTCATTTTGGGGCCAGCCACGTCCATTCTGAGATCATCTGAAGCAGTTGACTTTGAAGGGCAGAAGTGGAATGTATTGCAGGAGAGAATGACTGGCTGAAGTCCTTGTTTTGGATTATCAAACTCTCTTATTTTTGCAGTTCTAGCTGAGGGCTCTCTGCTCTAATCTTTGCATGGTCAGAGTTTAACATGTTTTCCCCTTACAGGTATAAAACAAAGGACTTTTCCCACACTAGCATTCCTTATTTTAGGGATCAGGCAGGCTCTTTATTTGATCCTCCCCTGGCAGTGACATAGCCCAGGAAATGAACTGGAAATTGTATCATCCGAAGTTCCTACATGTTTGTTAATATCTGTTATTTAGGGAGGATGCTTCTCTGTAATGAGTTGGCTAAGGTGAGAGGCATGTAGCACTGCACACAGAACCAACACATCCTAAAGCTCCCAAAATGTGACCGCATATGAGATATTAAAGGCAAAATGGAAGTTCTGAACAAATGAAATCACTGTCAGAATAATAAAAGAGAAATGAGCTATGATCTAATCTGTTTTCTAGCAGTGTCACAGAGGAGCTATAATAAAAGCTATTTGCAAAGTTCAGAATCATTTCCCGTGCAAAGCCATTCACACACTATATGACTCTGGACAAATGGAGGGGGTCTTGGCTTTGCCAAAAAAAAAAAATGGTGTGTGGATAGTTTACTATTAGTTTGAACTTTGTGCACCTAAATTTCCCAGTTGGCTGTGATTTAAGCTCCCTCTTTCTTTGAGATGGCGTATGAACTTGTGCACCTGGCTTTCTCCCTCTATTTTTGGTGCCTCATCTTCACACCTTTCCAATTACAAGCTGCAAGTGTAAAGGACGAACAGAAAAAGGAAAAAGTCACATCACTGGATGCTTATCTAACCTGGTTTTGCACCATGCATGCTTTAAATGAGAGCAGAGCAAGAGATGTATTGTGTCCTCATTGGAAATGCTCGCTCTGCTCTTCTCCTTGGAGCAATGGATGAAGTGAAATCCCACTTTACCATGTGCCTCTATTTCTGTGGCATCCTCTGTGCAAGCAGTGTGTGAGGAAGAGACAAACAGAAGGGACAAAAGGAAGTGAGCATATAAAAGCCTATTTCCTCCCTGGTCTTCACAACGAATATATGACAAGTGATGAAATAATAATGGAGCTGTATCTAGAGTTGTGCACAAAGGTAACGAAGCCCCTGCTCTGTGTGCTTCTCCCTTTAAAGCTCATAAAAGCAACTTAAGGCTGTTCAAAATACTGACAGTTTCCCTGTGTTATTTGTTTGAATTTTAAAGTGATGTAGTTTGGACAGCTGGAAATAGGACTGAACCAAAGGGAAGAGAACATGGAGCAAAGCTGAGCTGACCTCGGCCTAGGCTGTGAGAAAAAAGAGTATGGAAAGGTGGAAAAGAAACATCCTTCACTGATTTCCACAGAAGTGGAATAACAGCAACCAAGCCCTATATAGAAGTGCCTTATTTCAGTTCAGTGCCTTTTATTATAAGTAGATGAAGGCATGGCAGAGAGGGGAAAAGAAAGAGAAAACACTATTTCTACAACATGGAAGCCATCATTTCAAATTTGTGGACGTCAGAGATTTAAGAGCATTGTGGACTGCATATCTACAAAGGTTCCCTTTGATCAAAGGGACTGGTGACCAAGAGATCTACTCAACTGGAAAGAAATGAACTCATTAGCATCAGTGGGAAGAGCTGCAGTGACGGCGAGTTGTGGGACCTCCCTGGCTCCCTGGAGCCTGGCAGTATGGCTGGGAGGGTTCCCTCAGGGTGTTTTGATGTATGATTGTAAGTTATCTCCTGTCCAGCATGGTGTCTCTTGAAAATGGGGTTTGATATGGTCATTTATCATGAAGACCTGGTGATGAGCATTGACAAATCATCTCCTGGACTTCATGGGTCACTGTTCTCTGTGAGAGGGACTCAGACTTGCTCGTGTTTCTTAGCAAAGAGTCCTGCAAAAATCCACCAAGGTTTCATGTATACAACCATCACACAAGTCTCAAAATGCAAAAGTGAACAAATCACTTATGTGCACCCAAATCTCTTGTTTGTCTTTGCACAAGTCTCTCTCTAATCCTCCCAATTCCCTTTGCACTCATCTTCCTTGTCTCACTTTTTTCTTTGGTTGTCAGTCTTTATCTTTCCCCCAAGTATATCTCATGTTCCAAAGGAAAACAAAAATTTAAAAAATCACGGAGTGAGTGCCTTATTCAGTAGCAAAAATATATTATCTGACATATGGGTAAGGTGAAGAACCTTATTTTTTTCATGTTTTACTGGACATGGGATTTACTACACAGAGTGATAAAATAATTCGCCTGCTGCCTGCAAAAGCACCACCATGCAGTCAGTGTGAGTCACCAGGAAAAGCCACAGAAGTCAAATAAACATATGATGCATTGCTTCTATGTGGGAAAGCCTAATGTGTGGAGAAGACAAATATTGAGGTCACTGTCTGGTGGAAGACAGTGTTGCTGTATCAATAGAGATGACTGAGTAACTGGTTATGGTGAACTGAAAAGTGGAGCTTACCCAGTCATTACACTTCACAGGGTAATTATGGTAATTTCTGATGTGCTGAATATGAAAAATAAGAGGACATCTTAAGAATAGGAAGTGTGATCCAACCCTGCCACCCACCCTGTTACAGTGTATTATTTGGCTATACATTAAAAAAATAATAATATGATTTGTGTAATATATATTTTATATATTATATATATATATATATATATAATTAAAACAAAGGTAACTTCCATGGCCTTTTTTCTCAAGGGTTTCAGCTTCTAGGTGACTTATGGTAGAGCTTAAGATCAGGCTGTTGGAGAAAATATGAGACTACCTATACAACTAAACAGGTCTATTCTGAAAAGGAAAGTTGATTGGTGTTATCTAACTTTGATATTATTGAAATAGAAATTGTGATCAGATGTCAGGAAGAAATTCTTGGCTGAGAGGGTGGTGAGGCCCTGGCACAGGTTGCCCAGAGAAGCTGTGGCTGCCCCTGGATCCCTGGAAGTGTCCAAGGCCAGGTTGGACAGGGTTTGGAGCAACCTGGGCTAGTGGAAGGTGTCCCTGCCCACAGCAGGGGGTTGGAACAAGATGGGCTTTAAGGTCCCTTCCAACTCAAACCATTCTGTGATTCTATGAAATCTACCTCTACCTTCAATTCCAGAACTCCAGTCCCAACAGTACTCAAATACAAATTATTATTTGTATTTGTGTTGATAAATTGTCATAACAATATATCATATTTTTTCTGATACACCCTCTCATATCCATCTTCACACTGCTACATTGTTCCCTAATTATGTCTAATTCTTGCACCACCAACATCAATAACAAAGAAGGATTAAATCAGGTAAGTTATTTCTGCATGTGGTACAGCCAACCCTGCTGTTTTCATCACTAGTACAGTAAATATATTTATGAAGGAAAGAGTAGTATGTAATGAGCAGCATTTTATAAGCAAGCAGACACATTATTATTTATGACAAGAAGCACACATAGCTCACAGTGCACAAACTGATCAAGAAATAGGTTGTATACCTAGATTTTCTGTGGGTTTTTGCCCATTCTCAGAAGTCACAGTAAAGCTACATGACTCTAAGAGTAAGAAATGACCTTAAAGCCACAGGAGAACTCCCACATGTAGAGGAGCCTTTTGGTGAGTTAAAGCTGCCACACTGATTCTTCTGAATTTATGACTTGGAGTCAGCTCAGCTAGACCTCAGCTTTTTGTCCATAAACTCACAAGATGGACGTGCCACAATACCCTAGGTCTAATTAGCACAAACATCCATTAGAGTGTTAAAAAAGCCATTAAAAAAAAAAAAAAAAAAAAAGGAAGTGACTATACAGCTATTTTTTTAATTGGGAACAGGAAATTCCAGGAAATTAAAAATTGCACAATATATTGGTCATCTATGGCAAAACAAGGCAAAAAATAAAAATCTGGTGTGGTGAATGAATTAAATAGTAAAAAAAAAGCCAACATTCCTCCCAAGGATATATAACCAACCTCCTGGAAAACACACTTTGATTGCATCTGGAGCAGAGGCAGGCGGGTGCACCAGGGGAACGCGGGGCAGCAGCTCACACTGGACAGGCTCCACCAGCTCCTAACACGCAATGAAGCTCTCAGCACAACTTCTGAGCTTCTGGACAAAGCATTCCTACACTATTTCTTCTGGGGAACACCTCCTTTACCTCCTGATGTAGGGAAACATATTACAAGCACACAGCAGGGGTGAGGGAGTCTGCGGTCACAAACTATAAAAGAGCTGCCTCTCCCAGGTCACAGTCCCTAAAATTACTCCTACAATACCTGGAGGTTTGAGATGACCTTACCCTTGTCTGAATGTTTTCTGTTTGTTTTTTTTTTTTTTAATGGAAAATTTATAAGTGTTATGTATACACATACACAGGCACACATATATATTATAATAGCTGACAAGAATCAAGGAGGACAAAGGGAAACTTCTTTCTTCACTAAATACATAATTTAATCTGACAAGAAAAAAGGAATACAAAGAGAAATTTATTTCTTCACTAAATATGCAATTTAATTCCTCATATATATATATATATATATATATATATATATATATATACATATATATAAATAATACCACTCCTCCTTCCTCCACCAAGACCCAGTGGTTTGGCATTTTGGAAGAAAAATTCCCAAGTACCCCAAGCTGCTTTCTATGTTTAGTGGAGAAGCCTGAGTGCACCAATAAGTCTCTAACTCCACTTGAACTATTGCACTAAACATAGAGATGGCCCTTTCTTCTCTAAAACATTCTGGGCTACAAGCTGGATGTGTCAGCAATATAGCAGATGGGGAAAATGTATACAAGTATATTAATTTTGTGGCCCAGATTTATGCAGAACACATATTTGCACAGATTTTGTATAGGATTTAAAATCTTGTTTTAACCCTTACTAGATAGATGTGAAGCTTGGAAAGAGCAAAAGGGTTTATAGAGCGTGTGAATGGGATGGAGAGTGCCACTGCTGTCACTGCTTGCTTTGGGACCTGGTTTACACAAATTAATGAGTGTGCCTCAGTTTACTTGCTGTGAAATATTTATATTAATGCTACAATCTCAGAATGACTTTGCAAAGCTTAATTAGATCATAATTAATTAGGTTCTTAAAGCTTCCTGGATGAAAGCAGAGCTGGGTGAATCAAGCCAAAAAAGAGAGAAGATTGTGATTTTAAGTTTTTTTGTTCTTTTCCAAGTAGATCTGCTGATGAGCCAGCATGTTCACAAATATACAGGTGAGCATTTTTGTTCACTTGAAATCTTGCAATGCCAAAAGGGCTGTGCATGGCAGTGTGGAGAAATATTTCTGAGAACATTCATACCAGATGTGTGCTCATGACAGTCCTGAAAAAACTCCTTTCATTGTCTGTACAATGATTTGTCAACAACTTATAACTGTTCATGAATTATTTGCCAAAGGAAAAAAAATAAATTCCCTGATGGCTTTACAGGCTGGTCTATACACACTTTTCAAACTGCTTTAATTATAGTTCAGGAGAGAATGCAGTCACGTTGGTGCTAAGTTTGGAGATGGACCTGTGTCTAGGATGAGGTGACTCAATTTTACTGTGGTCTGTGGAGAAACACTGAGGGTCAGAATTTTTTTTTCCCCTGGGGTTTACTGGGTGAATTTGAAGGTGTTGTCTGTGCTGCATGGCTCTGCAGTGGGGTTTTCTACTCAGGAGAGCCTCGTATTGGGGTAAGCCCCCAAAGGATTTTGTTTTTCTTTGAATAGACTAAACTTTTTTAAAGAGGGAAAGCAGCCATTTTTTACACTGTCCGCTGAATGGTGGGAGTTATAGAATTTTTGTGTTCCCAGCAACCGTGATGGGACCTCCAATTGTCAGTGAGGTGCTTAAAGATCCTGAACAGTGCACTGGGAGAGATTCGGCAGCCTCAGCAGGAGCAGTTCCAGCAGCCCGAACTGACCCAAGGCTGCAAATACACATAGAGCCACGAACAGCAGAGGAACCTCAGAGAAAATGCTCTCCCAGAGTCTGCTGGAGATGTAAACATCTCTCTCTGGGCTTCCTTCCCAGCCTCAGTCTTAGGTGGTCGTGTCCTTCTGCACCACAAGGCAGCACAGGCACCTCAACCCACCCGTCGCTTTTCCAGCGCTCCCTCACTGTAGTGTTAATGTATAAACTGCTCTGTAAAGAGACTTGAGTTGTAAGTATCACTTTAATGCTATTATAAAGCAAATACTTACAGCACTGAGCATTGTGTGTAAATACTAAGTACTACAAAGCTTCCTGAAGTGCTCGACAACCAACCTCAGGCACCTTCTGTGTTAAAATCGAGGCAACTTTCAGATTAGCACCTGGTTTATGTTTATTTTTTCAGTGGAAGGTGTCCCTGCCCATAACAGAGGGTTTGGAACAAGATGATCTTTAAGTTCCTTTCCAATCAAAATCATTCTGTGATTCTATGATTTCTGAATTTTACCCAGATTAACTTTATATTGAGTTGTGCACAGCTAACACTTACAGACACAAATAATTTTGTGAGACTGCTTCTAACTGGGTGTTTTTGTGTGAAAATTTATCTGTGTGTGATTATATACATGCCCACTCTATGCACCTTTTTGTTCAAATCAACACAGCCAGAGAAATTTTATTTTACATTTAACTAAACCCCAGAACATCATGGGACTTAATGACTGATACACAGTGGAAGTGACAGACAGGAAAACCCTGTTAACCCTCAGGTCGAGAAGATAAGCTAAAACATTTTCAAAGAATTCATCGTGCCTGGCATCGCAAAAGTGGTTCGGTTCATTAGGTGAATAATTGCCAGAGAATTTTTAACACAACTTCCATATAAGTAATGTACAAAAGGATACCAGTCTAAGCCATACATTAAAATATTTCTGCAGTATATTTGACAGGCTTAAGCAAAAGAAAAATATTTTGTTGACTGAAAAGCTGCATTTCTGTAGTACCTTATTCAATAACTCAGGACAACATATAGTGTGCTATCTGCAGGATAGCTTTTTTTTTCCCTCCAGATGTCTCTTTTTCCTTCCAGAAGTTACAGAGCATTGGACAAGCAGTAACAGATGATGAACACATGCATAACTACAAATGGGCAAGCTGATTGTTTTCAGAATTGGTATAAACATTTGCTCTTGGATTGAGATGTAGCCCATAGCAAATCTTTACATTCTCGTTATAAACCTCTGACAAAAAGAGCTTCTAATGAAAATGCTGACAGTGTGAAAACGTGGTTATGGTCAGGAAAACAAATGGATAAAAAGTGGCATTCTGTAGTTCCATATGTATACTTCATCAGGGAAGTCTTTGCTAAGTTTATATTTCAAAGTTAAAGCTTGATGATAACTGCTTCTCCTACCCTTTCTATTTAGGGCCCCCAAACCTACTACTATTACTGCTATCTCCTGCACTAAAATTGGAAAAATAAAACCACCAGAGGTTGGGATATGAACTTCTCTGAGAAGCTCAGTGAGAGAGCCGGCAGCTGGGTTTTTAGCATCTCTTTTATTTTTGATTATATAGATAATAGTAGAACTCAACAGCCCTAATCAGGACATGGATTCACTGCAGTAGGGTGTTACAGACTGGAAAAAAGTGGGAAAAATCAGACATGAAGAAGAGAACTGCATTGTATATGTCTGTATGGGGGTTATGGCAGGAGGCAGAGGAACAGGAGGAGAAGGAAAGGCCCAGAAGGAAAGGAAAGGTGAGACAGGCCCTCTGGGAAGACTTTCCCAAAGGCCACTGATATTTCTTGGGAGGTATATAAAGAGGTGCCTGTCCCTCTCCTGCCTGAAAGGAGGGTGTCTGAAGGGCTATGGAATTTCTTCCAAACTTGATGTTCTTTTTGGGTAGTCTGATGGAAGCGCCAATCTGGGAAACGAGGAGGATTACAGAACTGGGGAGTGTTTCAGCTCTGCATTAAGAAAAAAAAAACCAACAAAAAGAAAAGATGACTAAGGGCATCTAAGACATGTATGGGGCTGATGGTTATAGTGCAGGACCAGGGAGGGCCTGTATGCTTTTGCTTCTGTGGTGGTAGCCTGTTTTGAGTGGCTAAAACAGCCCCAGACACACCATGCCCACAGTCTTGCTGGCCATTCCATGGTCCACAGGGCAGAAGGAGAGGAGAGGCAGATGCATACAAATTCTATTCTTCTTCATTAAAGCACAAGCAAAGTGCAGATCAGTAGGTGGCAATAGCACAGAAATGTAGGTTTACAAGCTCAGAGGATCTGAATGTTTTTTGTGACAACCGTGCTGAATTAGGTGCTGTTTGACAGAGCACTCATGTCTCTCTTCAACACCACCAGGGCTTACTAGGTTTGCCTTAAACTAACAACTATGGAACAGAAGAAAAAGATAAGAAAACATAATATAGAAAAAAACCCCAACATTAAAACCCCTAAACCAAGTTCTTAAGAACCGGAGATGTCAAACAAACATGGGGCTGATAACCAGGAGGAATTTGGACACAGTGATGGTACAAGAGGGTGTGTGGAGCAGCAAAGCCAGTCATGACATTTGTAGTGACATCTCTGACTGTGATGGGGAGGGAAGTAACATCACCTCTCCTTGACTGATGGGTCCTATCCGGTTTTACAGCCCATTTGTATGAGAAAGACACTGAAAATGGTCAGGATACTCACAAAAGCCAAAACCTCCTAAAACTAAGCAAAAAAACCCAACCTTGAACACTGTGACAGAAGCAACAATGAATATGGTGAGACACAAAGGAGCTCGGTTAAATCGGTTAAATCATGGTTGAGGATGCCAGAGGAATGGCAAGGATCTACTAACACCTGAAGGAAGCAAACATGAAGGATAAGGTGGTGCCTCCTCTGGAGCCAGTAAGAGTTCTAGTGGTGCTTTCAGGGTGATACAAATTCTACCACGAGGAGACAACGTTCAGCACAAGGAAGAGTTTATCAGAAGTGATGCTTTCCATGGAATCCTAGACTGGTTTGGGTTGGAAGGCACCTCAAAGGTCCCCTAATTCCAACCCATGTGGGCGGGGGCCTAAAATAATTTTGCATAAAACAAATTAAAACGTAGCCGAATTTCAGGAAGAACTCCTGACAGCAGGATTGCCTGTGGAACTGGAAAATCCTCTCAGTGCCACATATGGCAAACAAACACGCTGCTCAGAAAGACTTCGCTGGCTTGTGGGATAATGAACACGGAATTATATCACTGCAACAATATACACCCGCTGAATTTGACTCCACTCGAAGAGATGAGAGCTCTTAAGTTGCTACGTTGAAAACAATTTAATTGAACCTTGCTAATTAGAATATAACAAGTAGTTAAAAATTACGCGATGCTTTAAAAATATTTTAATTAATTTGAAATTCTGATGGCAAATTAGTAAATGCACGTCAGTGACTTCCCGTGCTCGACTCAATGCATCATGGAAAAAAAAAAAGATATATTTGTCAATAGGGACACTGAGAAAACATACACAAGTAGAAAATAATAATGTAGAGTAAGGAATAATTAATTAATTCAAGCTTCAAGATAAGATCACTGTGTCCTGGTGACCCTACATGTTAATCAGTTGATTGATTAATTGCTACAATCATAATAATTATAGGGTATAAATCTAAATACATTTAATGATAGTTTACACTTAGAATAAAAATGTCTTTTATGTCTGCTTATCTTCATCATTTCTTGAAGCCTAGTCATATTTTTTGTTTGCCATAAATAAACCTGAAGCATTTTTAGATGTTATCTTTGTGATGAGGTAGGTTTAGACTTCATTCATCTGATCAGCAATATTTTTTTGTTTGGCCTCCACCTCCTGTCTAATGAAAAATATGTTCCTAGATGAGAAACAATTGATTATGTGCAGTAACCAATACAGCTTCATCAAAAGCTCATCCTTAATTGAAAGAAAAGGGGACATACCAAAGAGGCTATTCTGTAATTATAGACTGTCTTTAATCAGAAGAGTTTCACATATTGAATGATTCTGCTATATGAACTCAGTCTGAGGTGAAATAGTGAAGCAGATCAGCAGCACAGAAAAATATTAAAAAAATAAATCCAAAGAAAATGAAGAATTCTGCTGATTTCTGATTTATAGATAGTAGAGAAAATCTTGACATCTCTATCATCTTTGAATTTGTGCTTTCTCATTAAACCTTATCATGCTTTATGTCTGCACTAAAGGAACAGTATGGTTCTTGTACCTCAACTGGCTCAGCTGAAATCCAGTTTTTAACTAAAAAAGTACATATGAAAAAGAGAAAAGTGCTACTCAGTTAAATCTGAATGCACTATTAAAGACCAGGTCTTAAATAACTAAGGCCTCACTCAGTCATTAAAGAAGTGTTTCAGTAGGAGTGACAGCTAAAAGTTGTAGTAGTTTGTACTCTGCATGTTCAGTGGATAAAATCTCCTGTTTCTATCACTGCCAACCTGGTTAACAAGTTTTACATGTTTGGGCCTGACTTCTACTTAGATTATAGCTCGTTTGTGTTTCTCTTGAAGGGAAAAGTGGTCTGAAGTGAGAATTTAATTTTCTTCCATTCAATCCAAGAAAACACAGCAAAACACCTTGATGAATTAAGAATCAAATTTCTTTCTCTTTTTAGCATTAAACCCACCCTCAACTTAAGTTTCCTTGCATTCTTGTCATTGTAAAACATCAGGAAATCTTAAATAAGTGCATAATTTAAATTTTTAGAAAGAAATGCATGAGTTTCTGTTAAAATACAGACCAGATTTCCTTACCATTTTCAATTGTGCAGTTCTAGAAATTTTGGATTCTCCATTTATAAAGTTTGTATCCATATACTTCTTTACAAATCTCATTTGGCAGGATGTTTGTTAAATAAATAATGCTAGGTTAGGAATGATAGTATAAATAATTTAAGGAGCCACTAAAGCATTAAAAAAAACCTCCTAAGCAGGCAAATTCCAAGAGAATGAACTTTTACAGTCTTCAAAGGGTTACCTGACCTTCTACTTTTGCAGCTTGCTTGTCTCAAAGTTACAGCAAAGGAGGAGATAACATGAAACTGTACTATAAAAGTAAATTACTATCATGAATATTAAGCAACAAGGATATAATAAACATGACTGCTTACATGATTCTGATTTATTGATACTGATTTGCTAGTAAATTATCACACAAAGTACTCGTTTTAGTTGCTCAGGAACATGTGCAAAATAAAGCTTGGTGGACACTTCCCAAAGACCTTGACATCTGTCACTGAATTCATAGTGGGGAATCTTGATGCCTTTTTTTCTGGTATGGAATACAGTGATGTATTTACTTTTCCTTTCCACAGATTTATTTATTTTTAATTTTTGTCTGACTGGCTTCCTCAAACTCTCTTTTTTTTTTTTTTTTTTTAAGCCATGTACAGTCTTTTAAAACTACTATCATGGAGGTTCAGCTCTGACACAGTGGAACAAATCCAGCTGCAAAATCTCCTAAAGGCTGTTCATGCTTGTTCTGTTAAATAGTGCTCACTTTGAGTCAAGAGGTTTCATTACTATATTTATGAACCTCTTGGCACCAGGAGTTGGGATTTCCCAGTGCTAAGCATTAATGCATTTTGCATCACTCTTTAGCATCAGGAACTCCAGATCACTGGTGCTGAGGGGTTAAAGACAGTAAAAAAAAGCCTAGGTCTTTATTTCCAGATAGAAATTTTCAGTGCAGGTGTGTGTGCTCAATATGTGTGTGTGTGTGGATAGTCTGAGCAACCATCAGAAAGCACAGGTAGAAAGAAAGCTGCCACAGCCACCAGCTACCAGGATCTGCAGGTTTTAAGGGATCTCAATATTAACATGCCTATATTCTGCATCAGATATTTGTTATCCAAATGGATGGAAAATATCCTATCTGAAAATAGGATTATTCTTCTTTAAATTTAAAGCCTGCTTTGTGCTTATGTGGCTTATATCACTTCATGACATGGTGTGTTATGTCAAACCTAAGATTATTTTTGGAGATTTCTGAGACAGAATCTACTTCATTTTGCCTGTCATCAGCCTAAAGCGTGTGCCAAAAGACCCCTTTTTTTTTGAGGCAGTGATTCACAAATACCATCTGAACTAAAGGACAGCTTCAAAGCAAAACCACAGATTTTGGATCAAATTCTTCGAACATCTCCTAAAGTGGTTACTCCCATCATGGTTTAATATTTTTCTCTGTAGAGGATTTATATCCCCACAGTGGGCTAATTTTTTTTAAAAAAATGCCTGTACACTTAAGCTTGCAAGCAGGAATGTGGCCTCAAAAGGTGCCCTGACCTGTGGTGTAAAGAAAACCAAGCACCAACCTCAGCTGCAGAGAGTGTAGGTTAGTTCTGGCTGCATGTGAACATGCAGATGCAAATTAAACATGAGCCAAGGAAAAGGCTGTTCTAGAAGTGGCACTTGATAGCCCAGAGCTGGAGCTGCAGAAGCGTATATAAACCTGCCTGCCAGGCAAGCCTTCCTGCTTCTCCCAGCTTGGTTTTGTTTGAAAAGGAAATTAAAAAGAGAAAATGAAAAGAAAAAAAAAAGAAAATGGAAAAGGAAATTGAAAAAAGAAAGGTAGGGGGAAAGGAAAAGGATAAAAGGAGAAGGAAAAGAAAAAGAATGAGTAGGAGAAAGAAAGAAGAAAAAAATAAGAGAAAAGAAGAAATAGAAAAGGAAAAAGAAAAGGGAAAGGAAAGGGAAAACAATAATAGGAGAAGGAAAAGAAAAAAGAGAAAGAAGAAAAAGAAGAAAAAAGAAAAAGAAGAAAAAAAGAAGAAACAGAAAAGGAAAAAGAAAAGGGAAAGGGAGAAGGGAAAGGCAAAATGGAAAGGGAGAGGGAAAAGGTCAAGAAAAAGGAAAAATGGAAAAATAAAAATAAAAGAAAAAGGAAAAAAAGAAATAAAAGGAAAAAGGAAAAGGAGAAGAAAATGGAAACAAAACAGAAAAAAAACTTAAAAAGAAAAGGAGAAAAAGAAAGAAACTGCAGCTTATGCACTCACTCTATTTGCCCTCCTTGTGGGTAGGCACCCTGTGCATGTACAAGGGCAATTTCCTCCCTGTCCCTCTTTCACTATCACCTGTAGGAGTGTAGAGATAAGTTATACACTGCAAATTAGGCTGAGTGTCAGTTCTGGTCACCTCACTCTTTCTCTGTATGTGCAGCCCTTTCCCTTTACATGACATGTTAGAAGTGCCAGCTTGGAAAATATTTCCCTTGCTCACCAGGGCTCTCCTGATAACAAGCTCCAAACTCCAGGGGTTTCACATGTGCTTACACAGAACAGTTCTCAGTCACATTTTGGGGGTCCTAAAACCCTTGTGAGTCCCACCTTTCTGTTTGCCTCAGATCTTCTGTTTTATAGGAGTGATTAACACATGGTTTGATTTTCTGATTATCTAAGCACACCTTGGTGAAGAATTTTTGTGCCTGGATTGGGAATTTTATTTTGTTCCCGGTGCCACACTATCACTCAAAAGTGTTTCACAGTGAAGGAGTCAGACCATGAGCTGTTGGTGAATTCAGTGGTGCTCCTGATCTCAATGAGATTATCTGTGTGATGTAATAACACCCCAGGCAATTAAAGCAGCAGTGCTGGGGCCAAAATGTAACAGTAGTCACCTGGGTTAACAGGCTGATGAATCTTACATAGAAGGGAATCGAAGGCAGCAGTTTGATTCTCCAGGAAGCAAGAAAAATTGTATTTTATTTTAAAATTGTGGGCAATTAAAATTCAATACCTGCCCCATAAGCAGGAGGCAGCAGATTGCATAAATATTTCTGCATCTGAAGAAACATCCTTAAAAGTTGTGTTCAAGGAATTTCTTGTGCAGTGAGTTTCTTTGTTCAATGAGTTCTTGTTGCCTCAGGGCCACACACTCCCTGATACCCATTTAGGAGGAGGATGTGCAGCACTACTCAGTGTTTCCATTCCCACACTATTTCTTACTTTACTTGACTTCTCTTTTAGCTGTTATCTGGTGCAGCTGGTGGAGTACAGCTGCTAAGGATGCTTTTCCGCAGCCACATTACCCAGTTTTCCAGCACTACTTTTTCACAATTTGTGTCCCTCAAGAGACATTATAAATCCTATTAACTCTGAACTCTGGCCCAGCCTTGGTAAGAACACAAGACTACCCTCACATTGAGACATCAATACTTTCCCAAAGTATTTCAGTTTGCAATTGCACTTTCCGTGGCAGACACAGATCCGCCACTCAAAACAGAGACACTGAGAAGCCAGACCTGTGACAAGTGATGCCCTTCAGGGAAGGGGAGCTTGGACCCCCCAATCTGGGCCTGATTTGAACCTGTATCTTAACTTTTTTTCTGAAATTCTGTGAAATTCAGTGAGCACTCTGTAGATAGTGCTATTGTTATTATTCTGGTTGTATTGCTGTATTTTTTTATGTCCTTTAGAAATGCAGCATTTTCCTTTTCCAAACCTGTATTTCTGCTATTTTAGTAAACTGTGAGGATGTTTTATGGATCGTGACTTGATTCTGTGCCTGCCTACTTTGTGGAACTTTTAGAACTTTTATTTTCTTGTTTCTTTCTCCATATCAAACCATTGCTAGAACATTTCTGGAAAAAAAAGAGCAGCTGTAACACCTTTTTTACAGATTACTGCTCTTGGGTGGTAAAGGCACAGCAAAAAACAGAGCCTCTATTACTTAATTTTCCATCTACCAAGATTCTTATCCAAAAGTTTTTTCTCAGTGCTAGGTCTGAAGGCTAAGGCTATGCACTTTCTTCTAGCTCAGTTGCTTGAAGCATTTAGGATGCACAGAAGTACTCCATAAAGTTAGTACCTACTCTGAATACTGCAGCTGTAGTAGTCTAGTACACTTCAAAGAGTGTTCAGATAGTGTATTAGGTCTTCAAATATCCATGTGATGAGGACCAGAGAACGACTTAGTTGTTATTTCTTTACACCAAGATATTATCATGCTGGTTCAGATCCAACATGTCACCACACAGAGAGGTGTGGTGCTACTGTTATTTGGGAAGGTAGCAACTTTCAGATAGTAGGAAGGTGTATGGAGAGAGGAAGACAGCCCAACATCGTGGGTGCTGACTTTCGGCATCCCTTTCTCTTGTTCTTGGAGGTTCTCCTTTTCCCTCCCTTCCTGGTCTTCTCTTTCCACTTTCCCCCCACTCATTTCTTCCATTTTTGCACCTCTGAAATTGTGTAACTGGGGCATTATAGGCTGCCTCTCCTCCTGTTATTACTTTCCCCAAGTGGAAGCTTCACTCACAAGCATGGTGAAACATTTTTCCCCTCGAACCCAGAGTGCCAATTCTCACTTTGTCAAGAGCTCCAGATAACCCTCACGAGAAGTTCCTCTCCCCTGCCTCCTGCAAACACTCCAGGTTACAGAGATCTTGTCACAGTCACTAAAGTGCTCCTTCTCTATCTTTTCCCCAACCCTTTTCTGCCCAGTGCTGTTGCTCAGATTTCTCAGTTTCTCTTTCACCATTCTCTCCTGCTCGATTTTCTCCATGAGTCTCACTTATGCTAACCCAGATACAAACTCTCAAGTTGGCTTGCTTCTTCCTTCTGCCCTTCCTTTCATAGAATCCCAGGATTATTTAGGTTGGAAAAGACCTATAAAATCATCAAGTCCAACCTTCAGCCCAGCACTGCCAAGCCCACCACTAGACCATATCCCCAAGTGCCACATCTACACATCTTTTAAATCCCTCCAGGGACGGGGACTTCGCCACTTCTCTGGGCAGCCTGTGCCAATGCTTTTTCCCTTTAAAAGATTTCCTTAACCACAGATGAAATTTAAATTACACGTCCTAACAGTAAGTATAAAAGGAATAAACTGAAACTTCTGTCTTTCTCCGTTTACAAGTGTTTGATTTCATCGTCTGAAAACCAACAATCAGGGTAAAGCTACAGATAGTTACTGGAGCCTCAGTGATTAATCCATCATCAGTTACAAATATAAATGACTGTTTTGCAGATTGAAATGAGTCAGATGACATTTCCTTCAAGCATCCAACGGCTTCTCCAGCTTCCCTTAAACATTAATGCTCTGAGCACCTTCAGCCCCTGGCAGGTAACAGCCCCCCCCCAAAAAAACTTTTAAACTTGTTAATGCTTGTGCAATCAAGGACAAGTCACAGTTTTGGCATAAAACTGTCTTGTAAGTGCTATTTGAAAGCCTCAGCTTCAAAGCACGGTGCTGGACCTTCCATGTACATCAAAGTTCTTGATAAAAGTTCTCACTGTGTAGATTACTGCAGATTTGTATCCAATAATTTATTGTGGGAGCATTAAACCATTCATATCACAAACACCTGTGCAAGCCAGTTGGCCTAGTCAATTCTTGTTTAACATTTAATTATGAATATAATTAGCATGAGTTAAGAGACAGGCCAGGCATCCGCAGTAAAATTTCTGCTATGCTAAAAAAATTGTAACTATAATAACAAAAAAGACTAAGCTGGGGGAGAATATGTCCCTCCTACGCAAACTTTTCATGACAGCAAAATCCAAGTGCAGATTCCTTTAAAACTTCTTCATTTCCTTTGATGATAATTGGAAAGCCTCCACCATATTTATAAGAGCAAATTAAACAGTTTTTCTGTCCCTTTAATATTAAGGCAATTTTCATCACTGGTATAACCCTTTCAGTGAGATTCCTCAGAGTTTCCTCTTTTCCTCAAAATGTAAATGTTGTCCATTAAATATAATTTAAATATTTGTCCATTTGACAGTGTCACTGGAACACTGTGTTAGGTAAAGTTCACAAAGGGGAAAATCCAATCAAAATGTTATTTCGGTGCACATCTAAGAGTTTTGTGAAGTGTTCTTTTTTAGTCCAACAGAACTGTGTGTTACCAGAAAAAAAAAGATTAGTAAATATCACATTGTATCTTGTTTTAAAGGCAGAGGCTCATGTTTAGAAATATAAAAACTAAAGTCAATCTAGAACCAGGCTCCCTATGAACAGGTGTTACCTGAGCATCCTTCACAGAGAAAAGCCCTGCAGAAGAGCTAAACCTTCAGGTGTAGATTTTGTTTTCAATTTCTTTAAAACAACTTAATTAAAACTTTCCAAGAAAAAAAAAAAAGGAAGAAATGTCTTACCTACTAATTCTTTTCCAATGCCCTTTATTTCTTAACATTTCTTAATTTCTTTAGTTGGGCTAGTTTCCACCTCAAAACAAAAAATCTGTTCAAAGACATGACCTCCAATTTTATATTTTTTCCCCTAAAACACTTGCTTACAGACCTGAAAAGATCTATTTAAAAATGCTGTTGAGCAGAAACAGTTTGCAACTGTGAAGAAAAGGTCATTGAAAAAGAACTAGGAGGTTACCAGGACATATTGTTCCTTGACACCTCCTGAGAACAAAGAGCCTGGAATGAACCTCTTTAGTTACCAGTTTGCTGCTATTGCAAATACAACAGCCTCCATTTACATCTTCAGTGGAGATATTCTTTCTTACTGGCTCAAATTTAAGTGAAGGTTGTGCTAGAACATGGTGGTTATAATGGTTGGGAATGTTACAGCTTAAATATATTTGCGTAATTTTTACTGTTTTATTTACTTATTGGTTTCATTCGGGATGATCATATACACTTTTAATCTGTATTTCATTAACACCTATATTAAAAGTCTTCTCTTTCA
Source organism: Manacus candei (assembly GCF_025592945.1). Taxonomy (NCBI): domain Eukaryota; kingdom Metazoa; phylum Chordata; class Aves; order Passeriformes; family Pipridae; genus Manacus; species Manacus candei. The sequence goes on along the minus strand of NW_026138125.1, from coordinate 4,734,335 downwards.
GTGTCTCTGTCTCCTATATCATCTTAGCATCTCTTCTAAAATGTTAGGGTTTTTCCCTCTTCCATATATCAGTTAATCCTTCTTGAATGAGAATTTCACACAACTTTCCAGATAAGATTTCAAAAATATTTCAAAAGTGAATTTAACACTACTCAGACTCCACTGAAAATATCTAGTATCACTTTATGATTGAGCTGTTATTATTATCTAATGTTATTGTGCTTGGGAGAGTATATATACCACACAAATTCATATATTTACATGGATGGATATGCTTGAGATTAAGCTACCCATAAAATCATTCCTTTTTTTTTTTAATCTTTTAAAAAGTTGTACCTCGACTTTTAACTACTTCTTGTTTCTACACAGGTTTGTTTTTTTTGTTTGTTCATGTTATTTTATTGATCTCTGCTGTCTTCTGATATTTATCTGGACAAAAATGTATTAATTATGCGAAATATATTGTGGTGACCTTGGATTTGTTTATAAATCACCATGTTCACATGAAATTGAGGCTTTCTGATGCCATGCCAAGCCCCAAAACTTCCTTGGACAAGTACATGGAGGAGAGGAAAACAATTTCAATAGGAGGCTCGCCAACTGTGAATCTGAAGGCAGTTTGATTAGGACTCGAAGCCCACAGATTGAGATTATGACAGAAATTTGCATAATGCCAGAGACTGATAAGATTTGGTTTCTCAGGAACCTATTACGTGATGATGTTAAGAGACTGTCATGGATTTCTTACAGTGCAATATGCTGACTTGTCTTTCCAAGACGAGTTGGCCTTGAGCCTTGTTCTTTGTAAGCCTCGAGTGAGGTTTCTTTAGATGCCTTTTGAAAATCTCTTTAGACATCTTTTGTAACTTTCCACCAAGATGATACAAGGATGTTATGACTGTCAGAATAAATGAATGTATTTACTTCCTTTCTGCTTCCCAGCTACTATTTTCATAACACTGCATAGTAGTTCAGAGCAGGTCCTTGTTGCACTATTTTTTCAACCAATGTAGCTCTGTTCTTTGGTCATGATTATGTATTGATGACTTGATTTGTTTATTGCCTCCTGACACAGGTTTTTGGGTTTTTTCCTGATTTTGGTGCAGACAGCTTCTGTGCAAACTCCTCAAAATTTACATTATGCAGTGCAAAAAATTTGCTATGGTCTGCTGAAGACCGAAGCGTGATTATTGCCCAGATAGATGTGAGTTTCTGCAACATGTTCTCTCGAGCCACACAGACAGCAGGTTCTTGGGGCACCTTTCTGAAGCAGGACTAGAGCCAAAGCCCAGAAGAAAACCGTTTTATTGATGCCAGCCATGCTGCAGATGAAGACAACTGACCAACATGCAGAGGATTGACAACAAATGATAGCTTTTGTGGGTCTAAAATAAGTCTATTATTCCCATGGGAGATGAATGTATTGCTTTGCTGTGTTATCATCATAGATTTTGTCAGACGAGACCGGTAAAGACCAGTGTCACGGACAAGCAAAACTGTAATGAATTTTTTATCTAACAAATTTCCTACTCAAAAAAGTTACAAAACTCTATCGTGTGTAAGATGCTAAATAACCATCTTCAGTTTCCATACAGTAGGGTAACACATAACATTGTGGGATTGATAGGAATGACATTGAGAATTCTGCTTAGCATGCACCAGGAGACCCTAATTGATATATCGAAAGGATATGTGTGAAATAATTTGAAAAAAGTGTTAATGGTCTATCAGAGAAATCAAAGAAAAAAAAAATCCAGATCTTGAAAAACAAAAATTAAATGAGTACTAATTTGGACCTTAGATGGTGTCTAGGCACTTAAATTCTGAAAAAACTTATTCGGTTGCCATCTATCCCTGAAGGTGTATAAGTTAATTAGATGTTGTGATTGTGCCCTTCGAAGAACTTTAGGTGCCTATGGCTCTACTTCTCCCCATGCAGAGAAATGCTTCCTTTCCTTTTCCAGCCAGAGCTGCAAAGCCTGAGCTCCAGAGATGGGGGATTACTTTGCCTAAGTGTCTGGGGAGATTGATCCGGGGGGAATTGCCAAGACTGAAGCCACACATGCTAATGAGATCTGGTGCCCTAAAAGTCATAGAATCATAGAGTGGTTTGGGTTGGATGGGACCTTGAAGATCATCCAGTTCCACCCTCTGTCATGGACAGGGACACCTTCCACTATCCCAAGTTGCTCCAAGCCCCGTCCAACCTGGCTTTGGACACTTCCAGGGATGGGGCAGCCACAGCTTCTCTGGCAAGCAGTGCTAGGGCCTCACTACTCTCATAGGCATGAATTTCTTCCTAATGTCTAATCTAAACCTTCTCTCTCTCATTTCAAAGCCATTCCCCCTTGCCCTGTCACTACATGCTCATGTAAAGTCTCTCTCCATCTTTCTTGTAGGCTCCCTTCACCTTTCTCCAGAGACCTGGTGGCAGATGTGGATCCCACATTTTCTGTTCCTCACACGGAGACCTGAGACATATCAGGTTGTGGATTGCGCTTGAAAGCCTGCAAGTCAGATTTTCAGCACTACTATTTTTATTAATCTCATTCCTCCGTTCATCTGCCTCAAGTGGGAAACCCACAGCAGTAACAGATACACTCATTGAGAAAACTGTCTGCAGGAGAATCATAATTCTGGCAGAAGGATTTCTATTTAGAGTATATATACACACACATATATATATATATACATAAAAATACACACATCTTCCTCTATGTGTGCATTTTAAACAATAAATCTCCTATTTATCTGCAGTACTTACGTGACACCTTTTAAATTCATATTAGAGATAAAGAACTGAAAAGAAGGCATAATCACTAGACCTCATTGAAAAAAATCTTTCCAACGTAGTAATCTTTCCAACCTGTTGCTGAGAAAATCAAAGACCTGAACTCAAGCCTTCCAAACCAGAGACAGATGTTGCAGCTTTGGGAACTGGGTGGAATTTTCCTTTGTGGAATATCAGTGGGGTTTTTTTGTGACTGCAGTTGGACAGATGCACTGTCTATACAGTTCTCTCCAGCTGAAAAGATCTGGAAGGACTAGTGGATATTTAAATATTTCCTGTTCTGCGGATATCAGGCATTGCTGCACAGAAAACTAGTAGTTGAATTTCTTTTTTTTTTTCCATGCCTTCTGCCTGAGACTTTTCAAGAAAACTGCTTCAATTAAGACTTACAATCAACCAACACATTTACCTACTAATATTTTTTAACAGATTTTGGGGGTAGACATTTATCATTTCAGTGGATAAAGTCCTGGAATAAGTTTGTATGGCCATGTTGGTTGAATTCTGTAAATAAGGTGATTAAGTATTTCAGTTATTGGCAGTTCTACCACCTTACTCACATGAAGCACAATTTTACTTGCAGACAATCTGTTGAACCACGTCTGTTGATCTTCCAGAAAATCAATAGAACTATTTGCGGTACTGAGTAATTTAAGTGTGGCTGAACCTGACTTCATAGCAGCATTCGGGCACACTTTAGAAGTGCATATTTCATCCAAAATACCACAAAATGACTTGCCAGTAATACTAGACAAAGTCCTTGAAAAAAAACCAAACTGCTTTCCAAACCCTAAGAAACAAAATTAGTATTAGGTCAGAGGTCTTTTGGCCTTCCATTTATCGTTTATAAGTTCTCTGATATAAGCTGTGTGGACAGTAATTATCCAGCTTCAGCCCAGCAAGCAGAATTCTGGGATTCTATAATGCCCTGAATTATCTTCTGATACTCTGGTCATATCTGAAGTGTTCTAATAGTATGGCCATATCTAAAGTTATTTATAGGGGAAATTGAAGGCGGAGAGCAAGTGCTTTGCCTAACACAGAGTACTGTAAAATTTTATTCCCAAGCACATAATAGAGATGTTAATTAAAATGGCAGCATCCAGGAAAATTAATACTAAGCTTCCTTTGGACTTTTTCCACATAAGCTTTAAAATAACATAAGCATAAGGAGTCCATGACACCTCCTGGATACTCATTCCTCCTGAAACATCTAGCTAAATTTCTAAATTCTCAAGAACTGTTATTGGCAACTTGTTACTACCTACTACAAGTAGGTTTTTGGACTACTTAATCTTACTTAACAAATGCAGGGCTATGACTAAGGGGTCTTCAGTGCTGGACCAAGGATATAATCACCACAGCAGTATGGGAATCGGGTTGGTTATTTCTGGCATTCTTAAGCATTCCTTTTAACTGCAATGCACACCTGTGTCTTGCACGCTAATAATTCTAATTTTTGAAAAACAGATACTACAGCCCCTTTTTCTCAACAACTTGAAGAAGAAGAAGGGAAATTTTCTAGCAGCTCAGTACTGACCAGGCAAATTAATTAGCACAAGTAGCCAAAGAATCATCTGCAATGGAGATGATATTGAAGAGAAGAGATTTTTTTACTTTGCCTCAGGACTATTAACATACAAAAAAGCCCCTAAAACACTGAAAACACCTAATTCTTGCTTATAGACATTTTTTAAGTGGAGTTGATAGGAATACAGATTTGCAGATACTATGTCAGTAAAGGCCAAATAAAGAGAAGATTGATTGGAAGTCGTAGATTACTTTAGACAGTTGGATTAGGTAGAAATCACCCTGATGTGCAGTAAAGCAAGCAACAAGAATTAGGGGTTTGAAATAGTGCGAAGCACGTCTTAGAGTGCTAGCATTTCTTCTGAGGAATAAACTGTCTTAAAATCCCTCTATAAATGACTGTTCATTAGCCTATCAATGTGTATAATGGCTCTCAAAATCATAATAAGAATTAATAATAGTTCAAATAGCAGAAAGGGACATTAATTTCTCACTCATGAATATTAATGCTTTAGTAGACAGACTCTTTCCGACATGATTTCAAACTCTTAATTCACAAATCCACGACCACCAAGTAAAAATACCTGGTATTTTTACTATCAAAAACCTCCCCATGGGGCCACTAAAAGATTTCAAATCACTCTGACTTGGATACTAGCAGAGAGGATGAGAGTAGAAGACAGCACCAGGAATGAGATCATGGTGTCCTGATAACGTTCTTCAGAGTATAATAGTGTTTGCACAGGCAAAGGATGTGCCAGTGGGCAATAAAAGCAGGGGTAAAGGGGAGGAAGACTCTACTTAGCCCCAGAAGACCAGTATGATATTGAATTATCAGGAAGAGAAGGTGATAATGTCAGAGGATGGGTGTTGAACACCTGACTGTAGAATTAGGTGCACAAGAAGAGATGTGGATGACACACCAGCGGTGCTCCATGAACTGGCTTCATGCACTGAGGACACCACACCTCCTTCTTTCCAAGAAGGCAGAGCAGGTGGATGGAAAACCAACTGAGGGACATGTTCAGGAGCTGGTGCTTCAATGAGCAACTTGCCCCAATGCACCAAAAAAGCTGAAGCTGATCACTAAGAAACTCTTTATTGGTTTTCCCCTCTTAGCGCTGCAGACACTGTGCAGCAGGAACTTAAATTTGAGAGATGATGTTCCCCACCTGACTTCCTTTGAAAGAAGAAGAAAGTGAGCTCCCAGGAGCAAACTTTCAGGGAATGCATTCTTTTTGCACCACGCATTTAACTGCACTGCACCTCCGAATAACCGAGCAGGGAAGGATCTTGTGAGATGCATTTAACCTCATTATATCTGATGCTGGGTCTTGAAAAGCTTTGGTTGAACTAAAGGCTCTTATGAATACAAAATCAAAGAGAGCTGTGCATTAAGGGTTCTGTATTCCCCGACAGCTGCGCATGTGCACACCCAGCTCTCATTAACAGCAATGGCAAATACGTGTGCCCATCACTCAGAAATCAGACCTCTGAGTACTTTGTTGGGTTTTCTTCTTTTTCCTAGACAGTTTTCTCTATTGGATCTTTAATTAATCGCCTACCAGGTTTTTTCCCTTTAAGCTATCCCTCTCCCCCTCTTCCCTTTCCAACGGGACTAAACCCCCAAATCGCTCTGGTTTTTTGTCAAGTTTTTCCAAGCTGACACAGTTTTACAAAATGCACCTGCATATATTAAATACAGAGTGGGTTTGCATTACACAAACCACAGAGACGAGGAGCAGAATAAATGCCTGGGACTTTGAAAATACTTTTTCTGCCTGCCAACTTTTGACAAAGAAAATAATAATCAAGAAAAGGTAGATATGAAAATGAGAACATGAATGTTTTTGCATTCTTTTTGTGATCACTGCAAGGCAAGAGTCTGCAACCTTGTGGAACAAAACACATGCATTTCATTCTGATTAACATAAAGACAGCCCCTTCTAACATGATTCACAATTATTAGTCTCTCTCTTGTGTTTGGGGATATATGGATTATCAGCCTAGCATATTTTGAATACATACACATTTTAATTCCTTTCCTAAACCATTTTAGGCACTACAGTTAAATCACATAGACAAAATTTATAGATCAATAATTTGATTTTTTTTTTTCTTTTTTCCAGTTAAATACCTAAACGCTGCAGGAGATAAAAGGCAGTCAAAAACAATAAAAAGGCAGGATCACGGATAATGGAAGGTAAGTCAGATTTGAGATGCCTCTGTTCTTCTATTTTTAAGTTTATTATTATTTTTATATAACAGGCTATTTCACGAGCTCCTGCTGTATCTGATGTACTTACTTATCGCCTCCACAAACTGTTCAAAGAAGCAGTATGGGAACAGCGGCTCAGGCAGCTCTCTGAAAAACATCTTGAGTGCTCCGGTGACAACGTGGATGTCCTCCCACTGGCTGTCGTCCAAATTCAGCTTCTCTTCTGGGAAAACACGAGGAGAAATGGAACAACTGGTTTTAATGAAACAATTACAAGACACTAATTATTATGTTAATGTTTGCCTACTATCATCAGCAACCGTTAACAGCCTTCTGCACCTAGAGGTTTGGTGCTGTGCATGTTTTTTTTTTTTCCTTCCCTTTTTTTTTTTTTTTTTTTTGTAGGAAGAGAACATTTTCAATGGAATACCATCTGTAGGAATGCAGCTAACAAAAAAACAAGAGACACAAAGAGACAGCACCATTGACACAGTATGTCAGATACATTTATTCCCATAATGCATCAGTATGAAAATTAGCATCACAGCTCAACATGATTCAAAGCTATTTGGTTTTGAGGCCGAGGGGCTAAGAGTTGCCAACGATGGACGGCTCAAGGGACCGGCCTAAAGGCCTTGCTGAGCCAACAGGAGACATATGCTAAACATGGCAATAGAAAATGAGTTATTGCTTTACATGTGTTAGCCTTGCTATGTACAAGGGAATAATGGGTAACGCTTTTCTCCTCTCTCCTTTTTTTTTTTTTTTTTTTCCTTGCCTGAATGTAATGTCAGCAAGGAATAGAGGACTGTGAGAGAAAGGATATTAATTCCTTCTTACTGCTTCAAAAATATTTTGTTTGGTTTTCATCTCTGGGAGGAAGATTTGCCCAGCAACAATATTAGACAGACCCCTGTTGGCCTACCTAGGCTATGCAAAGCTGTCAAAAATGATAACACACTAAAGACAAACCACAAGTGCCTCCAAAACTGTTTTGCAAACAAAAAAAAAATGTTTTCTTTTGAAGCTTGACTGAGCTAAGGAATTTAAATATAAAAGAAACTAAATGCTAAAATAGAGTTTCTAATAAAAATAAAACAAGATTGGGTGATTATTTTATTTTTCTTTGGGTTTGTCTTTTTTTTTTCTTTCTTTTTAATTCTAGGAGTGTGATACTGTTAGAACATAACAAACAATGAGATCATAATCCCTATAAAACTCGAGGAAAGTGCAAATCCTTATTAGTCCAAATTAAAATGACACACACTTACTCCAAGTTTTGTTAATCCAAAAATGGAGTTTTCTTTTTTTTCCCATGTGTTATGATTCTCTCTTCTAGAAATTTTCAGTCTCAATGCAAATCAGGGGCCAACCATGAAAACTGCTGAACAATTTTAATTTGAAGCAACATAGTCCTGAAATGTTTTACTAAATGTCACTGAAATTTCATGTTTAGCAGTTCAGCTGGTTTCAAGAGCAGCCTCTTTACTGAACTGTTGTTAAACAAAATGCTAAAATTGTAGGAGACACATGGACACCCACAATTCCAGATCCCAGTACTTTAATGCAATGGTTTTCTCACCATGGAGTTTACTTTTGGGCAGAAAATCTTATTCAAAATGGAGTCATCTTTCAACTTCTATTTAATAAGTGTTATAAAATGCTTTCAAAATTTCTGGATTCAGGAAATGTATACAAATAAAGGAATGGACCCAATTCCTTAACTTGGAGAAATGTGAGACAAAGCTGGAACAAAGGCAGACTTGTGCATTTCATTTAGATGTCTTGTTTGCTTCTTTGGTTTCAAGCCTCTTTTTTTTTTTCCCTTTCTTTCTTTTTTTTCCCCATTCAATTACCTCAATCATAAAAGTAATGATTTGATCTCAAATGAGTTACCAGAGGGGATCTTCTTTAGACTCTGAGATCATATTTGATTGATCGTATTTCAACAATTAGCCTTTTATTTTGCCACACACTATTGAACTAGATCGACAGCATCTTAGCAGGCCAGCTTTAAACAGTCAACTGTTAACAATAGCATCAAAAAGAGAGACCTGATGGGGTTTACTGTCACTTTAAAGAACAGGGTGGGTTTTCACATTGTTGAAATCTGTCAGATATTTTGAAATGTCCCTCTCACTATGGTGCCACACCCCCTGCGTGCCCTTATAATAAAATTGGTTTTACTCCTGATTAAATCATTTTCTCCCTACCCACTACCATACTTCTCATAATGGACCTGTGTGCTCTACAGCTGGTGTTCTTCCCATGGTACCAATTCTTACTTTATCTTTTAAGCACTTTGCTGCTAAGATCTCATGCAGAGTGCTTATGTTTTGTTAAGAGCTTCATTCTTAGAGAAATAGCTTAACACATGTTCTAAAAATGTTGTACAACTTATTGCTTAAAACACATTTAGAAAATGTATAAGTACTGTAGCTTTGGCACAGAACTTTAAGTAGAAACCTTAAAAAAAAAAAAAGAAACACAACTTGTTTTTGCCATGCATTTGTCTTAAATGTCTAAAGTGGAATGCTTGACTTCTAAGGCTTTATAGGGACTTATCTTACCAGATTTTTGCACCATTTCCAGCTCTTCAAGGAAACGTGTTAGGAATGTATCATCGTGAAAGCAAAGGGTGTCAATTTTCCCTCTAGCAATAAGAGAGTTTTTAAAAATGTTTGCTAGAAGGAACAAATGCCAAGTAAAAAAAAAAAAAAAAAGGAAAAGAAAATAGGAGTCCATTCAGTGTAAGACTCTCTGTTGGTTCCCACTGGTTGGAATCTCTCACATACCATGGCAATAGGGCCATAAACAAACACACACACACACACATTTCAGGCTGGGCTTAAGGGGAGGACCTGACTTTTTGGCTTTACTCAGACATATTTCTTATTGGGGTGTTTTGCTTATATAAAGATTAAGTCCCAAATCTGGTATTTAAACTTGACAGTCAAGGACTGCTTTCAGTCAGGAGACACTGTATCTGGGAAGATGCTCAAAATCTCACAGTCCTAAAAATTTGCTTTAACTTGTCAGTAGTATTTGATTAGTTCAACCATCACTGCCAGTTGATATCATATATCTTAGATACAGACACAAATATGCCCAGAAAATCCCATAAAATTTATGCTAATACTCCGGCTGAAAATATAAAGACCACATTAAGGGAAAAAAAATAGTGTGGGCACTTGTCAAGGTTATTATTTAAAAAAAAATTGATATACAATACATTTGTGAAGGGAATATGTGTTTTACTGTGTTTTTATTCTTAGCAAATCAGCCTTTTCAACAATACACATTTTTAATGGGACTCGCAATGTCTGCAGTAGAACCAAACAGGAGTTCAGCTTTGGTTTAAATGTACCATCCTGGGGTTATCCTTGTTCAAAAAGGAAGAAAGTAATCTATGGAAAGATCAACTAAAGAGAGAAAAAAAAAGAAAATATGAAAATCAACCAAAGTTGTACAGAGAGCTCAGTTTTGAAAGAAAATGGATGTGGTTCCTCTAACCACATGCCCTGCCTAGTATGTAGACTAATCTCTAGGAGCAAAATGCAGTCTTTTGAGAGCACTGCTGGTTCAGTTGTCTTTTCAGATAATTCATAGCTTGTATTTTCCCATCTCTACACTATCTCTTGCCCATGGTGCCACTGCATGCCAGAGCATCACCTTTCAGAAGTCCTACTCCACTTTGGGTATTACATATTCCTGCAGCTCTTGGATGACCCCAAAAAGCAATTCCTGCAAACCCAACTAGCTATGCCTGCTCTGCTGTGGAGGTTGTACCCTCAAAAAACTTTCTGAAGACTTTAGTGAGATGTGTCTTGTTGAGTCTCACACTGTGATCCATTTGCTGACATTGCTGCCTTTTCCATCATTTCCCTGCTGCTGGCAGCACATGGCAGTATTGGGATGACAATGTCCTTCATGGGGAGCACTTGGGTACAACATCTGCCACTCCTGTACTCCCTGAACTTTGGCATTCAGGGTTGGATCAACCCCCAGGTCCAGTGTGGGAAACTTCAGAGCACTGGAGTTTTCATCCCAATGACCAGTGCATCTGTTGAGTGAGATCTCCCCTGGAGAAAGTCCTGCACAGCACTGTTAACTAATCCATACAATACCCCTCACATCAAAATGGTTGCAGAAGAGCTGGGTGGGCACAAAGCATCCCCAGTTGACTGAAAGCTTGGGAAATTTCCTGGACTCACTCATCCCAATAGGCATTTTACTACTGAGAGATCCAAAACAGAATTCTGTGGTTAAAAGAGAAAAAGAAAAGTCCTCATTCAAATACTAGTAAAAGACAAACTGTCCAGTGTCACTGCCCTTCTTTCTCAAACTCGAAGACACCTCTTTTTATTTTTAATGATTATATATTCATCAAAAATAATTTTCTGTTCATTCAAAATTTTGAATAAATAAAAAATGAAAGGGCAGATTCAGGAGAAATTTCTCCACTTGCATCAGCTAGTGAAGCACTCCTTCATCATGAAATCCCTTTGTGAGAGCTGTTCCCATGACTGACAGCAAAAACATTAATTTGTACACTGAGAGGTGTGTGTGTTCAATAGCTGTACCTGCATTTTACGAGACACAGCTTCTCTGATCAGTAGTGCACAGACACAGCTGCCTTCTTGGGGCAAGCAGCTTCTTTCAAAGTGATCACACAATTTAGAGCAGCACTAGAGCACAGGGATGTCAGGAGGCATGGCAGCAATGGGATACTGTGAGGTAGTGAAGGCTCTTGCTCATCATATGACAAGGAGCTCAAACCTTTGGCAATGCAGCACATGATTTTGAGTTTCCTCCCCTGCAGTGAATCCTGTCCTGCCATTGCAGTTTATACAGAGCCTCCAAAGTGCATAAAACCCCTGGAACTTTGATCAAACAGTACAGCAAAAAAACCTCCACTGTTTGCTCATCCATACTTTGCTCATTAAGCCTGATTTTTCGGAGTTCTTCCTCTCTTCCTTGCTAGTTTTGGAAGCTCCACTGTCCCTCCTGCACTCAACGCATGGTCCCTCACTTCCAAGAGTGTTTAAACAAATCAAAGAAACTGTCAGCTAAGCAAGTCATCAAATTTTGTCTACCATGGATTTCTAAGCAGCTTCTGCTGAATCCATCCAATGCTAGTGCTGATGAATTGTCAAGGATATAGTCAGCAAAAGAAAGCTTGTGTGCATTACTCCTCCTCTGCTGGAGGAACCTGCCATGCCCTTTTAACAGAAAATTTAAGCTGTGATGTTACAATGCCTGAGAATGTGTTTTTTACTGGAGTGCCCATTTCCATGGAGCCCAGGCACAAATTACTGAACAACTTAAGCTAAAATGCAGAATATCTCTATGTGCATCCAGACTGCTGCTTATTCCAGTCCTCTGGAATGACAGTTCTCTGACCTGGGGGCATGCTGGAACAATCAAGTACTGCTAACTTAAATCTCAGTCTGAGCCAGAAACAGAAAAGATTTCTGTACATGGGCACACTGGGTCATATTCATCCTCATATAATTCCACAAAGTCCAGAGAGTAAGAGAGGGATAAACTATCTCATTGTTTCTGTGAAAAAGACTCAGAGCATTTGAGGAGTTCAGGAATGGTACATCATGGAGGCATTTGAGGAGTTCAAAGGTTTAGAAAAGTGGTTGGATGGTCCCGTGGAGTTGCGGAAATTTCTGTGCTATAGATGCTGTTTGAAACTGGAAGCATAAAAATATGCAGTGGTACTGAAAGGACAATCCTTTTGGTAGCCAGAAACAGGTATCATCAAGAAGATACTCATGTGTTATTCACTGCTAATACCTGCTACAGCTTAGATGGCAGAGATATTAGTTTTGACTTAGCATATTCCATCATTGTGATCTGAAGAAATAATTACTGTAATTGGATTATAATTATAAGTACTTTCAAAATTCATTAAATTTAGTTGAATCAACTATTCCGTATGGGAAAAGGAATGATTTTAAATATAGAATATATCCCCTCAAAATGCAGCTGAAAGCTCCTTAAGAACAAGTAGACCACCTGTTTACAGATTAACATACTTCTGCCAGACTTGCTTGGAGGTGACTTGTAAACAAAGAGTAGGAGCAGGCAGACACAGCCTGAGCAACTGAGACCTGCAGGGCCAGAATACTCCTTCATTTCGGGCCAAAGAAATAGTCAGATACCCCCAGGAGCTTAAAGAAAGGGACGAGGAAAGGGCACAGGGGAACTCCCACCCAGCTCCTACACTCCCACTGAGGAGTTTTTTCAGCCTTGGAGCACCAAGGCTGCCTGAGCACAAGGAAGGGGCTTGGCAGAATTTCTGCAACTCATAGAAGTAAAATGCCTGTGCAGAGGGGAAATTACATCTGTCTTATGGTGGTAAGATTCTGTCCTCTGTCTAATTCTCTCTAGTTAGCTGTTGAGCATTAACTTCAACTTTTTCCTCATAGTTAAAGCACACTTTATTTTCTTCTTTCTGTTTATTCTTCGCTCTTTATTCTGATCCAGACTAATGACTACAGAACACAAACACTAAACACTTGCCTAGATCAGAGACTTTCTTTTCAGGACACATTTTACTATTCAAAGGCAAAAGTTCATTCTGAATTCTGCTTTTGACTTGATCTTTCTCTCTTAGTTTTGTATGTTGTGTATACATACGTTAGGAAGGTAAATATCTCCTGACTTCAAATTTGTTATTAACATTTTTTATTGTGTAATTCCTCTCCAGTAAGTTTCTCTGCAATCTAATTTTAGAGGTTTTCTCTTTTTTTTTCCTTCCCCATTTACAGTCATATCTTTTATCAGAATTATGTGTATCAGCATCCACAAATCTACATTTTAAATAAATTGAAGGCTCTCAAGATCTAATACAGAGAGAAATTGGACAATGACTCTCTGTCCCATTTTCATACTTCAAAAATATGTTCATATTCATATCTTTTTAATTGTGCTACTAACTCAGAGTGCTTTAGGATTCTGTCATATAGCTCTTCTGTTCTTCCCTTTCTTGCTGTTTCTAACACTGCTTCTATTTCCATTCTTGTCAAAAGACTTTTCATAGTCCAAAAATCTGTACACAATGTTTTGTAATATTTGGCAGACTTATCTGAAACCTAATTCACTGCCTTCTTGTGATTCATGGGTCATAAATTATTTCATATGTAATGCACCCCAAAGGGTAAAAAATTCTTTGTATTAAATTTCAACCAGATACTTTAAGGGGGAAAAAAAAATAAAAAAGGAAAAGACTATTTTTGAGACACTCTGCACAGATCTGACCTCAATATATGGTCTAGTGTGTTGTCTTCCACAAATGGCATCTCAGTATCCTTTAGTAAATATGAGATTTCAACATGCTACAAGCAAAAACACTCCTGCCGTAGCGTGGGCTTGCTATGGAAAACTTTAAAGGAAAGGAGAAATACAAAATATGAAGCACTGGCTCAGACAACTGGTGCATTAAATCAGTCCTGTCTCCAGTGATTGTTAAACTGAAAGGGTCTGCACGAAAACAATTCAAAAAGCAAGAATACCACCCAATCCTGACTTGTTGCAAGCAGCCAAATATCTTATTGGGACTGACCCCAGTAACAATAAGCTTGTGCCTCAGTGAGTGAGTTTCAATAATCAAAGGAAATAATTAACAAAACAATAAAGATCATTATAACTTCCTTTATGTAAATGACTTCCAAATGTAAATAGATCAAAGCTTAAGCTAAAATTAAGCAATTCCCCTAGTCCTCTTGGAATACTGCAAAGGAACATACATATATGGCTTGTTCACAGCTGTAAGGATTATCAATGAAGTATTAGTTTATCATTTTATTAGAAAAATAGAAAACTAAACAATTCTTAAAATGCTATTCCTATATTCCTTATATCTGTAATTCCATTTATTTTAATGGGAGTATTTCCAAGAATAAAGATTAACCACATGTATAAATCTCTGTTCCCACACACAGGTTTGTAGAATGTCCAGAGAACAAATTCTAGATTTTTATTTTTTAATGAAAGGGCTCTTTGAAATAGACCAGCTGAAAGAAGTATCCTTACATGGAATCAGGTACACACAAACCCTGCAAATGTCAAGGACAAAACATTTTATTTTGTATAGCATTTATCTTTCGGTTCACTAAAGTCAAAACACTTCTGTTCATCAGAACTTTTATAAAGGACTATTTCATAATATGAATCCATTTGGATTATCTGACCAGAGATAAGACTTCAATGGACTTACTATATCATTCACCACTGTACCAGTGCCACAAAAGGGAATTACAATTAATTGGATTATGTTGGTCTCCACCCGCTGATTGTAGAAGAGAAAGTCTGAAACTGTAACTATTTCAAACGGACCATATCTCTCATCAACCATGGGATTTGGGCTTTAATTTACCAATAAAGCTTAATTTCTTCTCTATATTCTCTTCTGGTTCGGAAGAGGTCATTTAGACACTTTATTCAAGTTATTCAAAAAGAAAGGACAGTTTTGTTAAGCACTTTCAAACTCACACTTTCACATTTGCACCTTGCCTTTAGGAATTACTTATTCTCTTTATTAGCAATAAAGTCAGTTTTCTCGAAACACTCAAGCCAGAGAACCCAGGTCTGTGTTTGGGTCATAAGAATAATTCAGGTTTCACCTCCCCTGGTTCAGGTCATGAAAATTTGGCTGAAAATGTTACCTAATATGGCAGTTTGCTATCAACTATACAGTGAACAGAGAATATCACTTCATGTCATGTAGGTTCCTGTACAGACATGAAGTGGTGAGAGTTTTCCACAGCAAAATCCCAAAGTAGATGCTGGTTTGTCTGCATGGAAAGTTACACTAGGTAGGAAAATAAATTTGATATAAATTTAAATTCTATTACCTTGGAAATAGTCATATTTTACAATGCAGGTAACTTCATCTAATTTAATTAATGTGACTTACATGCTAAAACCTGTTAATAATACTATGCTTATTCTATCTGTCCAGATATATATGTGTGTATATATATATATATATATATATATACACACACATATGGACATTTCTAAATATGTTTATATATATTTTTTTCGTTGATGGCTCTGCCTCAAAGCAGTAAGGATTTTTCTTCACAACCCTTACTGGAAGGTTATTTCAGTGCCTAATTCCTTCTAGTTTCCAGCCTAAATTATTCATCTTTATACACTTTTAAAATAACTATTAATATCAGTAATGCTCACTTTGATTTTTTTATTTTTTGTCAAACTTTCGCGTTCAGCCTAAGAAATAAAAAGTCCTCAGTCAACTTACTTCAAAACCATGTTGCTTAATTCACATTTGCATTACTTTTTGCTAATATCTGAAGCTCTAATTCCGTTCCCTGGATATTAGCGGGACTAGCTATGCTGTTAAAGATAGGAATGCTTCTGAGTGCTTACTGAATCAGGGCATATGAGATGATAATTGTATGTGTTTAAAACAAAACTTTAAACAGGAGGGGATTATGTGAGTTGCTAAAACAAATATATCTTCAAGTGCACTGAAGGACTTTCAAATGTTAACGAAATGTCCTTTGATAATAATAGTGCTAATAATAACAGGAATTTTCAAATATTTTTATGCATTTTGAGAATCACGTGTTGCCCGGAATGGGGAAGATTCTTGCTAAGTGCACTTTTTTCATATGAATTCATCAACTTTAGAGCTACTTCCGTTCTGAAGACACACCAGTGGATCGTATCTTGATCCAGGCATGAGTTGTCCTGCACATTTCTGCTTGTCTTGCACAGTGCTTGCAAACTTTGACGTCTTTGTGACAATGAAAATAGCCTTTTTTCAAGGAACATGATGCTTTTGAAAACATGGAAGATCTAAGTGTCTGATCAAACCTACGTTCATGAAATCCGTGTAATCGCATGACCGGTGGGATGAGGAGCTGCACACACAGTAACATTTGAGACCTTGCCCAGGTCTTTTTGAATCAAAAAGATGGAATTTGGGGATCACTGTGGGCTTAAAACAATATCTCCATCTACCCTGCCACGTGCAATTCCACATACAACTCCACACCTTCTCTCACTGAGCCTCAGGAGATGCATAAATACCCCAGGGCACATGTAAACACGCTTGGCAGTGTTTGTGGTTCCTCCTTGGCAGAGAAGGGGTGCGATGAAATTCGGGTGACTCACGGCATGTTTTCCATTTCCCACACACGCCTCACAGTCTCACGTGGAAGGAGGAGACAGCGGCGTCTCCTGCATCCACCAAATCCTTTCTAAGCTCACACCTTTCCCCCCATCTCGTGCACACATCCATGTTTTGCACTTTCATTTGCTGCGTGGTAGAACCTAACACAGATTTGTTCCTACCTTTCCCTTTTTCCAGGGTTTATCTGGATGTGCATTCTAATTGTAATGCTTCCAACTCCTCCTATTCAACCTAAGCTTACAGGCATGTATTACACGAGGGCAGAGGTATGCTTTGAAACAATTTTTAAACTTTACAGTACATGGATTTTTCCTGTTCTACAAATTAGTCTTGTGAATGGACTTGTAATAACAAGAGGATTTCAACATAAAATAAGAGATTTTTCATGTCTTTTGTTCCTTGAGATGCATTCAGGTCCCTCCCGTGAGAAATATATTAAAATATTGATTAGATTAGAGCAAAATTTCAAATAAATGGAGATTTATACTTTCTTTTGGATACAGAATCTTACAAAAAAGTTTCAAGGCATCACATAACAAAGCAGTTGACAAGAAAGATAGCATCTGCTTTCCTGGCTATTTAAGCTGAAGTTTTTCATTCTAAATGCAAGCAATGTTTCCAAAGTTAACATAATTAACTCACGACAATCCTGAAACATCATAATATAAGATACAGATGGAAATTCAAAGCTTCAAAAATGTCATATAACTGCAAGAGGATTATCATTTTTTAACAGCATGAATCTGAATAATAATTAAACCAGGTGTTTTTATTTCAAACAGTTTTGCCCACTGTGACATTACCGGGAGGGTTATTTATGTATTAATCTATTAGGAAGCATATATTGCTCAAAAAATGTGATATGCAATAATAATGAATTTAAGAGATAAAAGAATGACACTCTGTCCTGCTTCCTGAAACAATAAAAGACCAGTAGTTCAATTAGTTAGTAATTTCCGTGTGACTATTTGACAGATCCTACTAATTGTTAAGCTCCCACTAACTATTGCTTTACATAATTAATTATATTCAAACGTGAACAACAAAGACATGTGGGCCAGTTGCCCTTTTGACAATGTTTTTCGCAAACTGATTTGCTTACCAAAAATATTTTTCGAACGAAAAAGATACTAATCTGAAGTGGAAATACACATCAGAACGTTAAAGCAGCTCTGCATTTTGCCATGGTTATGAGAAAAAAATTTGGATTGTTTAACATATCATTTATGCTGCATACATAATAGCTGAAGTCTTCTAGCAGAGATCTTTCATATTAATTTAGCATTGCATAAAATTCATAGTAACAGGTCCAAGGGTCAAGCATCATTCATCATTAGTTGAAGTGACATTTGCAACCCTTCACAGAGCAGCTGCTTGAAAGGGGAAGAAAGGTATTCTTTGGGAGAATGGGGGGTAGCACACAATCCCCGCTCTATCTGCGGAAGGGAAAACAAGGTGCCACTATGTCAGCATGGTAATGTGCTTAAATTTGGTGATGTCATTCTTCCCTAACCCCCACGAGTCACAAGGCACAAGGCAGCTGCATTCCTGAACTTCGGAGTTCGGGTGGAGATAAGTAATAACTAGATGTAAATGAATTACATTACTGTGGTTGTGAACATAGCTCTGTGCATCTAAATTATGATTTATATCAGGATCCTATCTTGTTTTTGAGAGTTTTCTACTTGTTAACAAGGCAGCCCTTGTTCTCATGGCATCCTCCAGGCATAATAGTTTCTGGGAAGCCAAATAAGATCACTTTTGAAACTGCAAGACAGCATTCCAAGACTTTGCAGCAGAACACATTGGCCAAATTAGGACTTCTGAAGACTGTTAGCTAACAAATAAAATCTTTTTTTTTTTCATTCTTTGTGGCATGTCTTCACTACTATAAAACATTAAGATCAGAACGGGAAATGTGAGCAATTAAAATGAAAATGTAATCATCTGCAAGAAAAGATAAATTTGTATTAAATGGCTAATACTTCACAGTCCTTTTGATATTACAAGTACTTTTTAAGAAAATATATATTTTATGTCACAGTAATTTTTATTATGTGAAACATGTGATCTCTTTGGAATTATGCACATTTTTAAACTGCAGTCATTAAAACAGCATGCGACACAAAGTAGTTTGATTTTGGAGCTTTGCTAATATTTGGTGATTTTCCTCAACTTTATACCTGAAATGTATTTAATTTATTCATGCTGCTAATTATCCACTAGTATGTAAAGCACTGGGATGATTACTAACCCACACTACTACTTCTTCCTTAACAAGTTTAATGATTTTTACAAGGGAAACCAATGTTTTTTAAAGAGTCACTTAGAAGCACATGAAAAATGTTCAAGGACATCACTTATTACACACTGCAATTCTATGAGCTGCTATAAATTAAACTCCCAGTCAAAACACTTGTACCAGTGAGAAGTCACTTTTCCATACTCTACGCATGCGTTGCAGAGGAGAGGGTGCACTGCTCTGGAGTCAAAATATTGGTGCTGCAGCTATTTAATGGTGAGATTTCATTGTAGCCAATATCAGCAGTGGTCCCTCACATTGCACAGCAGCTGAGAGCCTCAAACAGAGTCCCAAAATGGCCTGCAGACCACGTCGGTCTTATAAAATATGTTATTTAGAATACAAAATGTTGAGAAATCCATCCCCAAATCAGACCAAAAGCTTCCACATTGAACCAGTGCTACCAGAACATTCCTCTTATGTCCTCTCATTAAAACCCATGGGTTTTAATCACTGTGCAGCCATTAAACACATATGTAAAGATGTTATAGATACCGGCGAGGCAGAATGGCTGTAAAAGGAATAGAACAGCAGAGGCAAGATGACTGGCAGATAGGGTTGCCACATCCCCCTTAAAGAGACTGCTCCTTTTCCACACCTTATGTCTCTTGTACCATAAAAATATGCATAGATGTATGTGGGAGCATCATAGCAGATTTCTTGGGATGCGTGCCATGCATCTGAGCTCCGAAGCTGGCTCAACGTTGTCACCATTAAGTCGCAGTGTACACAGCAACACTTCAATCTAATTTCAATTAGGGAAAAGTTACACAGAAACTTCTTTGAGAGTACACATGACCCTACACATAAATACCAATTAAATTCAGTATCATCAGTGTCTTTGCAGCGAACATTGATATCACCAGCGATAGGAAGGAATTTAAAATGAGGCAACGCTTGATGACATTACCTCCATCTACAAACTCTGCCTGTGTTAACTAGTACGTCAACGATTAGTAAAACAGTGGGATTCATCTGTGAAGAAATGGGGTGAAAAGAAGAAATGACATGAAATTTTCATTGCAGGCAGTTTTTGTGTGACATAAGGTAGAATGTTACAACTCTGTGCAACAAAATACTACCTGGTAAACGAATAAAAGCTTAATCTGCTGAGAAGCTACAGACACCAGGAGTGGTTAGGCAGTTGCAGCTGAGATAACAGGAGAGCTAATTAAAATTATTTCTCATTCCAAGGAAATATAATCCCAAACCAGTTATTTAAACACCTAACTAGCCCTCTGTCCTGAACACAGACAAATCTGTAGATGAAGGGTATTTCAGTGTCATTAAGTGAGATCAGTGAGATTCAGGATACACAGGCACTTCACTTAGACTTGTGCTATTTCCCTTTGTTTGACCATCTTTTATTAAGAAACAATGGGACAAAAAGTGTGGCAAGTTAGGGCTTTGCTTCTTGACAACCACTTTTCCATTCCAGAACTAGAAGATTCCCCTAACATGCAGATTACTTGAGGAAGATATAAATGTGCCCTTTAAGAACAGAGGGAAACAACTCCCTCTCCACAAACCCAACACCTCTCAAACCTGCAAGAAGACCAGGAGGAAAAGTCATTCTAAAAGTGTTAAGGTTCCTTGTGCACCATTGTTCATTGGTGACTGGGGAGATTTTACAATCTTTCAAATCTTCTTTCAACCACAAGATGCTTTAAAGGGACAGAAGGTCTTAAAATGTGCTCTCCATCTCCCCAGTTGAGAGAGATACATCGAAGGGGGAGGGAGGGGGGTGTCAGACCACAACACAAAAAGCATTAATGCAAAGAACAGTGGGGTCTCTCCCTAATTTGACTTTCTCTACAGGTGGTCTGCAGCTGCATCCAAACAGGTTACACTACTGCCTTCCCATGGGCATTACAACAAAGTAGGATCTGTATTCACAAGAATACATTTACTGGCATGGCCTGATTCAGGTCTAAAAATAAGAAAAAAGCATTTTTCAGTATAGCCTGAGGTAACTCCCTGCACTAGCAGAAGACAGTAGCACTCTTGTTTCACTGGCTGTGCGTGATGATAAAGGATATCAGAAACCAACTTCATGTGACTCACCGAGGTCCACAGCCAGCTTCCAATTGATTCATTTTATTTGTATTAGTTTGTTCTCCATCGACCACACAACAGGCTGGACCAAATCAATAAGCAATATTCTGTTTTGTATTGACTCAGGGGGTAATTCACGCCGGGCCCTGCAACTGCTGTGTCTGATTTTATAGTTCTGTAAATCATGATGGAGACGGCGGGGCTTGGGGACCGCTGGGAGCAGGGAGAAATTGGAAAAAATTGCAGAGGCAAGGTGAGATATTGGCTTTTAAACTGTTGCACCAGCCAGAGAAGAGATGAAGGGTCCACGCTGTGGGTGCTCTTCAAGGGATGCAGAAGGTATCTCACCTTGTGCCTAAGTAGTCATAAAGTGAGAAGCACACGCAAGTGGATATGCAGACGTGCCTTTGGTAGTGTGCAAAAATGATATGTGGATGAGATGAGCATGGAACTATTGTGACTCCACTTCCAGCCCTAGGACAAAGCTGTGAGGTGGTGCTGGCAGCAGCTGCAGCCCGGTGGAGTTTACAGAGACAGAGCTGTAACCCATCAGTTATGCACTGCCAAAATCCCTGCTGTGGACACCACCGCAAAGACTTGTCCCTGTGTACGTATGAAATGGCCTTGGTGGAGCTCCCTTAAGTAGACAGCCCTTGTCTGCTTAAGTGGGTTTCTGTAAAATTCAGCTAAAATACACCATCCTGGAAGTTTTAAGCCATTTTTCCTGTTTTCTTTTTCTTTTTTTTCCCCAGCTTGTTCACAGTAGCTTGGGTGGTGATATCTGCTAACTAGATGCCTCCAAACAACTTATCTTTGCACTCCTCAGATTTTTTTTTTTAAGACTTCCTCTTCTTGCAAGTAGTGGATAACTGGAAATAAAAGAGCTTTTGCCCAAAACTGTCCCGCACCACTTCTTCCACAGGAGCTTGCTGACATACTCAATATAAGTGCAACACAGCTGCCATTACCCCTGCATCAACAAAGACACTAACTGTAATGTAATATGTTCTATCTCCTTTTCCTTAGAATTTGTGAATCCTCCTTCTGCCCCAGATCTCAGATTTCTTGAGCTGCTGTACCAAAGTAGAGAGCTGGCTTTTCAGTGTCTCTGATAATATTGGGTTTTCTACACAAGACAGAAAAAGCAAGCTGGGTACTGGGGTGGATGTATGTAAGGGGTGGCAGAATACAGCCCAGTGTGTTCTTCCTATCAAATACACTTGACAAACTTTAATGAAAAGTCTTCTCTACTTCCTACTAACAGATGTTTCCAATTTTTTCTCTCTCAGCACTTTAAACCACCATCTTTAGTTTTCATGTCTAAGAGACATTATTATAGGATACATCATAATGATATACTGTACATTCATATACAGTATCCCATACAATGACTAGTTGATTTATAATTCAGATCCAATAAAGGGAAAAATTGATTTAACTGATGACTAGTGAAATACTAAATGCATTACAATGTTTGAAAAGAACATCCTTTTCTTGAAATGCGAGTGACATAATAAAATTAAATATGGATATAAGATAATGCCCATTATTATTAGGCAAGCGGAATCAAAGAGAAGAAAAGGAAGAAAAGCAATCTCTATGGATCAAGGAATGCCTAAACTTCCTCTTCAAATGTACAAAAGCATAAACACAAATGGAAAAATTTTGCAAATAAAGTAAATTAAAATAATCTTGAATTACAGTATAAAGTTAGTTTTCCATTAACTGGTCTTTGTCCATCAGGACTTGCAGCAGTGTTGTCACATTTGGGTATAATATTGGGGGTAACTCTGAATTTTGGGGGTCATTAATGTTTGGGGTTTTAAGCCGTGATAAATGTTTGTTTCCATAAACATAGCAGTACGAACACACAATTTAGCCCTACATCCAAGAAATTCATATCCTTGTTCTACATCTCAGTCCCCTCACTTCTGATCTCTTCCTTCACCCCACAAGGGCACAATTCATGGGGGTTCATCCCCATTTCTCACCCCTCCCTTGAATACCCACACAATTAATACCGAGGCGATGCAGCCACTGATTTCCACGTTTCATTCCAGAAGCTTTACGGCTGCTCCCCGCTCCCCTGTGCAGCTGTGTGGGCAAGGAGCCTGCCAGGGATGTGCTGGGGAGGGCATCAGCAGGTAGGGAGCACAAAGCCAAGGTACCACTGAGCTGCCACGGCTTTTAGAGCAGCTCTTCGACATAGTTTACATTCCCAGATCAGAAATCGAGGCCAGGCACCTCGGAAGTAGCCGGGATTTTAACTTTCTTTAAGCATCTGCTAGAAGTCAGTCACTTCAACATTTGCACACATCTTTTGTTCTTCCAGATGGGTAAATTGCCCCTAATACAAAGTAACTCCTATTCGAAAGCGGCTGTGATTGCTCATACAGACTTAGATTGATGGTCAATTTTTTATAATCCTAGAGAAGTAGTTTTTCCCTGCAGGAACACGTGTATTTTGCTTCTGGAGAAGCAGTGGCAGACAGTAATCCCTCCAGTGCCGGGACCAATAGAGTTTATTACACTGAAAGAATCCTACAGTCGTTATAACCAAAATAAGCCCCAAAACCTGGCACTAAGCTACACCTCATCTCACTGTTGCATCAGCAACATTTTAAAATACTTTAGCAATTTCAGTATTTTACAGGAAAGTTTTAACCTGTATTATGAAATTCAAAGAAACATTATTAATCAGCTCACAAAAATGCACCAGTAGAATCTGGAGGTCAGCTAATTTGTGCTTAAACACCTCCATTTGCATGTGCAAAACTGGATAATTATGCTCCTAGTTGCCCATTCATGTGTACAGATGGGTGCACCCACACATTTTTGTGGGATAATTTTTGGAAGCCTATGGAAAATATGGTCTTTAAAGATTTTAATAAGGTTGGCAAAACATACTTTCTCTGCATAAAATTATGTAGTTCCCAAGTCTAAAATTACTTTGATTTAAAAAATGAAAATTGGCAAGGGATTAATCCATAATATGGTCTAATTGCTTTTTTCTTAAAAATTTAATGGTCAAGATCTTAACTCAGAATAGTGGTTACTGTTCATGAACTGAAACTAAGAAACAGAACTTGAATAAGGGATTTTATTAAGTGTCTAAATATGTATTTAGCTAATAGAATCCTCTTACCTTTGGTTGAATAACAGGTATAATAATTATGAAAGAATATTTAATTTATACATGTGAAGCATAAAGCTCTACTACTTATATTTTTCTGAGATTGAAATGCAAACTGGCCAAAGCTTGGAAATAAAAAGTGTAACTGACTTGCTGTCATTAACTTGCAAAAAACATACACATTTGTGAACACACATACTCAAACAAACACAGGGAAAGAAATACAGACAGACACGGAGGATGTTAAAAGCAGATCATTAACACATATTTTGGCCCTTGCAGTTGGTATTGTCTGTTTTTATGTAACCTTTGCATTGTTTAAAACGCTGAAAGTTCAATTTTTATTTATCAAAGTGGATTCAGCTAAGTTCAAAGGACATTTGCCAGTCTGTAATGTATAGGGCTTGCTAAGTATTGCTTGATAAACAGATCAGGTTTTCAGTGAGGACTGAATTTTCCCTGTCATGTTCAGTAGGAAAAAAAACTATATTAGAGCAAGGATACTTTTTCTTGCTCTCTGGTATTTTGTTATTTCTTTGTTTGCAGAGGTTACTTCTATCGGTAAGTAAATATCACCGTGAATTTCTCTTTGTCCTTCATCAATCAGAACCAGTCAATTATCAGAGTAGTGCAACTAGATCAGAACTCCAGGCTGTGTAGTCATATTACCACTCATATTATTACTAAAAGCGCATCTATATTCCAAACTGGGATACTATAACCCTTTTGTCATTTTCCAATAAAAAAGACCATACCAAATAGGCAGAGCACACCGTAATTAGCAGCTGGCAGAGAAAGCTGTAAATCTGTATGAGTTCTGAACGATTTGCTTACATTGTTGCTTTGTTGACAAATGATGCTGTACATGTTAATGTTCCTGAAATGTCCCCATTGCACCTGACGTGCCAATAAATGCCAGCCAGCTGTATGAATTATGGAAATAAGATTTTTGTTTATGAAGGTATCCCAGACATTTATTTTACTGCATGCCTCTTGACAGATTTAATGTCTGGAGTTACATTGAGAAGATATTTGCTACCTGACATAATGGATAATGGAAACTTTAAAGGCTTTTTTTAATGATGAGACTAATATATTTTTTTTAATTTTACCTTGTGGCTACACATTTACTCTCGATATAAAGCTTGCATATTTTAAATGAAATGATACTAAATTGTTCCTAATGTACCATGAGTTGGATGAAGCCAGTGCTGCAGCGTAGGAGAAAACAGAGGAAAAGTAGCTCTGAGAGCCACTAAAACAAGAGCACTACATGCAAGTTCTCCTATTTTCTCTGAGTTTATTTTATCTCCTGTGCACATGCACTAGTATATCATTAGTGCACAAAGGTAGCTGTTAAGGCATTTCAAAGTATCATAAAAATCTTTTAACAGATGTATTTATAGCAGGCTCCATAAAACATTCATTTAATATGCTGAGGCAAGGCACAGAGAACATAGAAACTTGTACAGCTACTGACTATATTTAACTATATTTAACTGGATTCAGAACCAAAAAATCTGTCACTGAACTTCGAATATTTAAAAACAAGGTGTATGTTCTTAAGTAAGACACACAAAAAAAATCCTTTAAAGTATGGGAGTCATGAAAACTCTTATTCCAACCCTGCTTTTACTGAGCATCCTTATTCTAGCCAAGGCAAATGATCCTAGGCATCTTATCTCAGAAACATAAACTCTGATCAGATTTGTCTAGAGACAGGATTGCAGGTTTCTCTCGGTTTCCTCCAAAGCTGGTTCTGCTGAGCGTGCTGTAGGAGGGCTTCAAAGCTCTCCTACAGCCAGGGTGGGCAGCAGGTGCTGGATCCCAGGAATCCCAGCCCCACATTTTCCCTGTCCTGAGAGTGGGGAACCTGATTCCTGCTCCAAAGTGGAAAAATTTCTCCTGGCAGAAGAGCCCGTACTACGCAAGCTCTTCAATTCTTCCTCTATTAGCACATGTTAGTGTATTGTCAAGAGGAACAATAGCAACCCCACAAACTATTTATTCCATCAAGAACAATTTATTGTCTTTTGTAAGTTCGTTTCCAGCTTCTGAAGCTCAAGAGAGAAAAATCTGCTGGTTCTTTAAAACTTCAGATGTTAGGGACTATTTGTAGTCATCATATAAATGGGGGTGGTAACCAAATTAACCAAATTCATTTTGTAACCACAAATCATTCCTATTAAAATACTCCCTTCTCACCCCACCTCAAAAGAAGAATAAGAATAATAAGAAAAAAAGGAGTCCAGATGGTTAAAATTATTTTTAAGCAAATATTTAGTGGTTACAGTTGAATTCTTCTGGCACACATTCTCCACTACAAAAATGACACCCCACATTCACTGTGTTAACCATTTTCCAATGTGCCAGCCAAATGAATGCCTCAGAGAACACACACACACACACACACATTATGGAAGCATTATCAAAAATGCTATAGTTAAGGTTCCTTTGCAATTTGGGCAGAAAGCAGGGCTATTTAACACTGTGTGGTAGAATTTCATCTCCAGGTATGACAGGCAACTTCTCAACAGACAACTGAGTTTTCTAAAGCAATCCCTTTCTTGAATCAGGAGAGGCTTTCAGCATATTCCTGTATTGCAAAATGTCATTGGAAATTCTATTTGGGGAGTGGGGTGGAAGGGGGGAAAGGCTTGTAACTCTACATACACAGCAACTGCCATCTCCATATTTTACATAGTTTAGAAATGTTTCACTAAAAGACAAAAAAATGCCTTTTTTTATTTCCCCTACCCTAATTTTAGCCTGTATAAGAAGCCCAAGGAACTCCCTTTGTTGCTTTGACAGTTGCTTTAGTTCTCCCGTGTTTTTTCTCGGGCTCATTCACACATTGACCCACACTACTTGGAGCACACTGGGAGCGTATCCCCGCATTTCCAACAGATTTAGCAACCACCACCACCGCACGTGTGCCCCTCTGTGCACCCAGTTCCCATCCCAGAGCAGACTGGTCGGAGGCTGATGGGGAGAAGCAGAGAGCACTGGCACCGGTGCGGTGCTGGTTGCGGTGATGGACGGCCGGGGAAGGTGTCCCCCCGTACAGCTCCTGCAAACTGGTTGCTCCAGTCTGGCATCCCAGGAGGCTTGCCAGATGGAGAAACCTTCTCCGCAGCAGAACTGCAAGCTGTGCTTCTCGGGAAACTCGAGGCTGTAACCCTTTCCCTCTTCCTCCCCATACCCTGTTGCTTCCAGATTTCTTCCGATGCCTACATACAAACAACCGAGACGAGGGCTTATTTCTCAGAGACTTACGAACTTAACTTGCTTCTAATCCTTTTTCCAGCAAATTAACCCCAGATAACTTAACACTGTATATATAGCTTGGGGAATAGGAGCTCATTCATTCTAGGTCAGAGCTAAAACTGTGCATGTGATCTGCACAAAATGGATGAGTGTACTGTGGATGCTCACATTTTTTTAAGCGGAAGAGAAGTTTGTTGTGAAGTTGCAGTGCCTGGATATCATGATGTTTGCATGGGCAGACTGCGTTGTTGTTTTATGCAGAAATTAAGGTTGGTTATCTACTGATCTTTACCTGCAGCTGGTGAGACACTGCTAGTAAAAAACTCTGATAGAAACCGCAATTTAAAGTCAACAAAGGTTTATTTTGGTAGAGGTTAAGGTCTGAATTATACATATTTGCTAAAAGAAAGGAAATACACATCTCTCTCTATATATGTATGGGCATATGCACACCTGTTTCACATCGGTGTAACTTCTCTGATCTCAGTGTTTTACACCAGGATACTGAAAGGTAAATCTGACCCATACCATCATCTCCAAAGGGCTAACTCTCATTATTTTTGTTCCAAAAGCCTATAGTTTGCTCAGTGGAAGATTAAAGCTAATGTATAGCAGAAGAGCAATGTAAAGAATCCCACGGTAAGTCTCCATCCTCCTCTTGGTACCTACACAGTGGGTAGTAGAGGAACTCAGGCTCCACTATCCATTTTCTCTTTCACGTGCATGGAATTCATTGAAAGTAATGGAAAGGAAATTGCAGTAGTCTCATAGGTCTCTAACAAGAGATCACTGTGTGGAAAAATGTGACTTGTCACGAGGTACTTTCTTTGTATTGTTTCATGAGAAAAATATACCATGAAGAATAGCAGAAATCTAAAAGCTTTGCATTCCTCTTCCAGTACTAAATCAAACCAGATATTGGTAAAAGGTGTAATTTCACTGGAGACATACCAAAAGGTGACAATATTCCTATTGACTGAGGCCACTGGTTGGCATAAAACATATACCTCACTTCCAGTACATTATTCCATAAATATTTGCATTTCCCTCTGCAGCTCACTGTTTAAGTAGTCTGTTTACAACCACAAAAATAAACACACAAATATCAAATAAACAAGGGAAGAGATCTAATTAAAGGCTAAATTTACTTACTTTGGGGGAGCAATTACTCTCAAGCATTCCTGCTCTTTCCTCATATAGGTAGAACCTCACTACCAAGGAAGAATACCTCAATCAAGCATGGAACATTTGTATTTGTGTATGAATAAACCAATATAGGTGTTTTCCAAAGTTCCACATGTGTGTGTGTCACTGCAGAAGAGAGAAGAGCAAAATCCTACCCCAGCAGAGGATGCTGCCACCAAACAACCCATTAAATGGCAATGGGGAGCACTGGCCACCAGAGTCAGGCCTCTGTTGTGTTGCATTTTATAATTGAAAAGCTGACCCCAGGAAGATGCCAGCCCCTGTGCAAAGAGGGTTTTTATGGTACAGCTCTGCCAGGGTCTGGTTATAGAAAACATTACCTGACTCGCTCCCTATTACTTATGTTCTGGGCTGAAGAGTGGCACGTTGATTAATTACTACTCGAAAGTGCTTATAAAGCATCAGTCCAAGGCAGGTTTACTAGGTTGGGGCCTCCCATGATTTATTGACTAAGGAGAAAAGTAAAGGCCATTTGTGAAGGAGCATTTTCTTCTGCGTGGAAAAAAAAAAAAGTAATTTAAATTACTCATCCTCTGCTCCCCCCAAATTAAAGTGTCTGGCCCTGCCAGTGTAAAGCCAAAGTGTAAAGCCAAAGACTTCCTTCATCAGAAACTTATGCAAAAAGATAAACAGCAACAGAGTTTTACTCCTCTTTAAAGTGAAAATGGTAAAAAAAGAAACAACCTGAATCAACTGGCAAGAAAGGTCTGAAATGTTTTCTTCTGCTGATATAGGGACTGATCAGATAACTTTAAAATAATTAGAGCAGAGATTCTCTAATACTTTTTGCCTTTTCAACACAGTTGGAAAGGCAGAAAAAAAGCAAAGCACAGGCACACAAGGCATATCCACAGGAAGGATTCATTTGGTTCTGGTTTGTCTCTGCTGCTACTTTGCTTTTTTTTCAGCAGTAGTAAGCTGGCACTTTGGGTTTACTGTGCTTCACTTACTAAAGCCTTTTAATAGTATATAGTGCAGGAATGCGAGAGAAAAAGATTCCCATATGACAGAGATCCTTTGATATTGTTACTTCAACCAAAACTTTGAAATACAGTAGCTGGGTTTGTGTGTAGCATATGACAATTTTTCCCCGAGTCTTATAAACTTTGATTTACTTAACTGCTGTCACTGATGTGACTCACAGAAAAGAAAGCATGAAGAGATTGAAAGAGAGAAATGGCTAATGTGTTAGTCTATCTGATGGCACAGGATTATATGGGACAATAATTAGCACAGTCTGTGCAAGAAATCTACAAAAAATATTGGTAGCAAAGAAAAAAAGAAGATAAAATTATTGAAAGTGTTTGACATTATCACAATTCCAATATAATATTATGCAGGTTTTCTAATACTTTTTTTTTCTGTAGGGTAGCTAAAGTTATACTAAGCAGGAGAGAAAAAGGAGATATAACTCTGAGATGTATATGTTTATATAAAGAGCTGGCCCCTGAGAAGCTCACACTCATTGCTATATATTCTGCAATGACCCAACCTGATGCTACAATGGAATTGTATACAACATCATGGTGAATGAGAGCAAATTCCCAAACAGTGTGATGGAGGGTGGCTGCCTTTCTTTTGGAAAAATACAGTACATGGTTGATAACCTTTAAAAAAACCCATAAAATCTCTCATAGTGAACACACCTTTTCTACTACTTGTTCCTGGCAAGTAAACATACAACCTACACCTCAGCAGAGCTTTAAAGTGAGAAGGCATTAAAGATACCCTTAGAAACTGCAAGTGGCATTGTTAATTCCATTAAAAGAAATTAAGATTTTGCCTGGGGAGAGCAAAGGTGATTTGGGAATATCCACCCTGTTCCACCACTGACAGCCTGTGCAGTCCCAACTGCTCACTTGGGATCAGCTCCAAAGCAGATTGAGGTGAGCTCTGGAAGCAGCCTGGAGAAAGGCACCAAACACACACAGGTGGGATCCAATTTCCCTGCCTTCCAATGTGTTGTCCTGCCCCAGATGTGACCACCTACAGTGACCATTCACTCAAAATTTGAAGGTGAATACAATAAAATCAGAATCCCAGAATTGTTTGGGTTTGAAGGGATCTTAAAAACCCATCTTGTTCCACCCCCTGCCATGGGCAGGGACACCTTCCACTATCCCAGGCTGCTCCAAGCCCCATCCAACCTGGCCTTGGACACTTCCAGGGATGGGGCATTTTCAGGGCTACCAGGTGCATTAGGAGGTACTGACACCACAAAGCTGAAGGAGGGGAGGATTTCCTCCAAAACCTGCTGAGATGCCTTGTCCTTATCTGCCATACTCTGCTCAGGGAAAAGGAATTGCCTCTCACCTCTCTATGGTGTAGTTTACCTATATGTAAAATGAAGACAGTGCTTGCCCTCGAGGGGTGTAGAGAAGCTTAATTAAGTAGGAGATTCTTAGCCTTAATCAGACTTCTCTCACTTGCTAAGTACATGGGAAATCCTTCCGTTCAGGAACAAACTTGACACCATGACAAATGAATCAGCTTCCTTACCATTTTGCCTTTGGGAATTATTTTCCTTGGGAACAGATATTTATGAAGCTGTAAGAAAAAAAAGTAATACCCAAGCTGAACAAAAACCCCCAATCCCCACATTTCTATCAGTGCTGATGTTTTTCCTTCATGTTAAATATTTCCTGCAGTTTTATTTTATTGGGGATCCTGTTTTTGGGAATTGGGTAAGGACATTTATGACAGAAGATGTGACAGGTGTGTGAGCTGTGAGGTGTGTATTGGGCAGTCTTGATTCATCCCATCTCTCAACCCCAACCCTTTCCCTCTATGGATATGATGATTTAGGAGAGGAGAGACCCCATCACCATCACTGTCAGTTTAGTTGCCTGTCACAAAGAACTAAGAATTGGTCTTGTCAGATGCTTGGACAGCTTTGGTGACATCCAGAGCCTTCTGTACAAGGTCTTGGACATGATTTGAGAAGCTCAGAAGCATTAAGGTGGCATTCAGAAGCTCAGAGGATCACATCTGTTTTAAAGCCAGTGGGTTATTTCAAAATTGAGTCAATAAAGACAGGCAAGAGAGTTTCAAAAAAGTCAAACCTCAATGATTTCAACTGAAATATTATCTATTTGTGGAATAAATAGATACGGAGCCAAATAATTCTGAAGTATCTAAATTCCACCTTCCCTCTCCCACTCACAGAATGTGCTTTAAAGCAAAAATGCCAAATTAATACAAGAATGATAGTTCTCACGGTATCTCCTGCCAGGCTAAGAAGGTACAGAGAATATCCTGAGAAACTCTGTTCTTAGGAAATACTAAGTCCAGTTTTGAAAGCTATTATGGGTTCACAAAATTAAGAGGAACGTCCAGAGTTTTGGTGTCTGACTTGAATAAAATTTGAACTCTGGCCCTCTGAGAGTAAATCAGCAGTATGCATGTGAAATATGTTTTTCCCCTCCTAAGCAAAGCACACCAGTGGATTGGGCAGAGGCAGAAGAGGTTTCAAATATAGCACACTCCTTTTTACCAGTGAGTACTCCTGGACCCAGCTCCCTCTGCTCCAGCACCCGTCTGCTGGGAGGAGAGCTGGGCTGGTGCTTGGCATGGGATGAATCCGGGCCAAGTTTATTCATTTTCCAAATCGTGATCTCTGCGATGCCCTCCCATTCCCATTCCTCCTGTCACACCATTCCTCCAGAGTTTTGGCTCTTCCCCAGCCCTACCTCTCCTGGGATGGTCCCGGACACGAGCCCTGGCTCTGTGGTGGCTTCCCCAGGGAGACCTGGCTGACATGACTGAAATACAAGCTTAGTAGAGGAATGCCCTCACTATTTCACTCTTCAGAGGCAGCAGAGTTGGGGTTATTTACAAAACCTCCTGGGTTCTCCATTGCCCTACTCAGCTCCTCTTCCTCCCTGGCTTTGTAGAGTACTCAACTGAGCAGCACCTTCCTGCCTTCTAATCCCCAAAAAATGACATATCCCTCCATACACATCCCTTCCAGCCTCAGCCCATATTATTTTTTGCCTGTGCTCCACCACTGCCATGTTTTGCCTCCCAGTTCCCATGTGGACTCTATTTATTCCTCGGGAACAGGATGGTTAATGAGGAGACAATTCCATTTAACAGTCTCGGGCAGTTGTTTGGGTGGTTTCAGCGCGTTGATGGACAAGCTGCTGCCAATGGTGCTCAAAGCCTGTTAAAAATGCTCTTGCCCAGCCCTACCCACTCATTTTGGCTTGCTGGGCTGTGCATCACTGTCCCATGAACTGCACCTACACAACCCAGGCTGTGCCAGAAACTGGGTCACTGAACCGATCTAGGTTAAAAATATTTCAGATATTCCTTAATTAAGTGTCAACAACTATTCTCAGGCTGAAGAGCGACTGGAATACCTCCTAATAATCTTGCTTACATATGCAAAAAGTATGCCCTAATCTAAAATGTATTTGTAATATAAAATGGAGTTCCAACATTTGACCCCAGTGTATCCCACTCTGTCACACAGACAAAGGAAATAAAAATGTGTTGCTGTAATTTCCTTGACAGCAAAAAACCAAAACAAACAAGAAACCTCACACATATATGTCTGGGCCAATATATATGATAATGTGAAACAATGAGTTAGATTTTTCATGGCCATGTTGAAACTCATCTTGTTAGTTCTAAAACTGCAGCATATAAATGTGATTATTTTTTAATATGAAAAATCTAAATAAATAAAAATACATCCTTAAAAATTCCTTGTTTAAAACTTTTACTGACTTTCTATAGAGTTTGAAAGGGGAAAGTTTTCACAGCCAGGGTTGTGAATGCTCTTAGAAAAAAATAGCATAATGTTGATTATTATTGGGTTTTATTGGTGGCAGTGATGGTATTATTATTATTAAGTGGTATCACCATCTGTATTACTATAACTACGGGAGTGACAAGATGCCCTAATCAGATCCATGCCCTATTGTGTCAGGCATTTTAAAAGCACAGTGAGAATGAGAAAAAGTTTGTAATTGAAGCAGTTAAGGCAGACAAAAGGTGCAGTGGGAAAGGGAGGCACAAAGAGATGAACCGAAACTGCAGAGAGACAACATTAAGCGTCTGATATCTGGAGTTAACATCTATTTAAACACAGACTTTTTTGTCTAGACAAATATATATATGTGTTAATGCACATCACATTATGCAGCTTGATGAGTGTGTACCAAGATTGACAAGAAAAAAAAAAAAGGAAAACCTGGGATTTGGTGGTTTATTTCATCTTAATGAAAACTGGACAGACTAAAAGCAACGTAGCACAGAGCAAACAGGAGATTTGCTGGTGACTAACTTCAGTCAAAGCAACGTTCAAACCACAACCCATTAAAAATTGAAATAAAATTCAGAGAATAACTGTTGGTAGGGTCTGACCATGATTCAAACAAGCAATGGCAATGTACTTCCTATCTGGGATATGGACAGCAAATAAAAAACTTGGTGGTATTCCAGCTGAGGAAGACTCTGGTTAAAAGCAGACAGACAATGTGCATTTTTCAGCACAGAGAAATTTCTTTCAGCTCTTACAACCAACCATAAAGTATCCGAGGTCAAAAAGCCTCTCTTGTATTTTGCATAATTGATAACAATGAGTTAACCATGAAACAAGAAGAAATACTAATTATTTTTATTATTTTTCTTCTACTTTGATTTTGATTTATATTATAATTTAAATGCTTCATACATCTGGCATGATGTACTTTCTCTTGCATTTACTTTGTTAGGTACCTTAACAAGACTGTTTTATTGGTGAGGCTGCTACAATTAATTTTTTTTAATGAAAATATTTTTAGACTTGTTCCTGTTTAAATAGGCCAGATATTTCAGCCTCATTTAAAGATGAGAGCATGCTCAAAATATTTCAGCAGCTCAAGCTCTTTTTCCACATTTCATTTAAAGAGTCAATTTTTAAGAGCTGCTTTTTGTCTCCAAGTTATTTAAAGTCTCATCTTGCCATTAGGTTACACTATGAGTAATCTAAAGTTCAGGTTTGCACATGACAGTTAATAATTTTGAATTCTAGAACCAAAAAATTCACAATTAAGCTTTACATTAACTAGAAAAAAAATTATTTTTTAATCGATGGAAAATAATTTAGTCCTAAGTGAAACTGCTTTTTGCAAACAATTTTTACTATAGTGTTCAGCTCAAATTCATAAAAACAAATAGACAAAGTGACATTTAGCTGCAAGATCACATTTCTCTAAAGATAAGCTCTGCACAGCCATTGCTACCAAGCGCTGTTTATCCGAGCTTTAAATTCTACTCCCAAATTTGAATAGACTGCAAAGTTAACAGTGTTACTGAGGAGCAATATCAAAATATGTGCCTCCTGGGTCTAAAAACCACAAGTTATTTTAGCTTCTGCTAAGAATTGAGGGATTTAAAAGAAAAAAAAGTTGAGTACAGTAAGTAAATAAATAAATACATTATCTACCTTCATGACCTTTCTGTTCCTGCAAGCAAACAGCGTCCATCATTTGTAACTTGACTTTCCATAAAAGTAACAGTTCATAAAAATCTGTGAAACTACTACCGGGAACAAACAAATTAAACAATGACAATGTAATAAAATAAAACTGCTGTTCTACTCCTATAGCAGAAGAATTGCTTCTTCGCTGGGATTAATACATCTTGCAGAAAACAATTTTAAATAATGTGTAACATATGGATTCGGCTTTTATTATTCTTCTAAAAGAAGACAATTATATTTATGTGATAAACTGTTCAGTGTTAGTAGCATAATGTTTATATTACTGGCCACTTAAATAGTCTTTGGCATAGTTTTATAAGGAACAGAAGCCTCCAGATCTTTTGAAATCCATCTTACAAAGTAAGTCCTGTCTGTTACTTGGAATGCAATGGTTTTACATAGTTTTCTTGCTAGGAAAAAAAAAAATGTACTGTAGGTAATGTCGTTGTTAAACTGCATGCATGATAACTTTCTGATGTTCTAGCTACAATTCCTGTGGCATTTTAGGGCATTCTAACGAAAAGTGTGACAGCCTTGAGCTGTCGGGAAATAGGAGGGGGGGAAAAAAAAAAGCAAGTTTCAATTTTAACTTTTTGGAAAGGAATGATCATGATACACTTTTTCTGTAATAAACCTTTTCAAGGTGTTTTCCTTAATCTCCTCACTCTTATAAGCAGCTAGTTCCTCTGCTCTCTGATTATGTTGGGAGATTACATTTAAGAAAAGAGTGAGTTTCGGGTAGTTTTCAAGGAGCTGCTTTTGTCCCCATTATATTCCTGATAATTTTCAAAGAGATTACACAGGAACCATAGAAATATTTATCTCGTTATCTTCCCGTGCTTCTGAGTAGAAGCTGCACGCATTTCTAAAGGAAAGAGGAATGTGCTACCAAATAAATATTTTCTGTGGCTGCTGTGTACATGGATTTTTATTGTAAGCAGTGCTGGCAGCAGCCTGTCTGCATCGCCGGGGTTCTGCTGGCCTGTGTGTCAGTCACATAACAGGATCATTCTGAAAAATTATGCAGAGTAAACAAATGTATTTATTTGGGTTTATAAAAAAAAAAAAAGAAAAGAAAAGAAAAGAAAAAGGGGGGAGGAAAGAAATAATAGCAACAGTTTGGGGCACGTTACTGTTCTCATTTTTCACTCCTGAAGTACAAGTCCGGTGTTTTAAATTCTCTGCTTCTCGATTGCTTTAAAAGTTGAGGTTGTTAACAAAAGA
The DNA here is from genome assembly GCF_025592945.1 of Manacus candei. NCBI lineage: Eukaryota > Metazoa > Chordata > Aves > Passeriformes > Pipridae > Manacus > Manacus candei. Next base: position 4,697,966 of record NW_026138125.1, on the reverse strand, counting down.
TAAAGAGTGTAACCTAATGGAAGTGAAATCTGCATATTCAGTTAATTTGGGATTTATTATCCCAGTAACTAGACTTGCAACTGTTCTAAAACCGTTTTGACTGAAGACTTGAGAACAGTAGGAGTGGATGGCTACCCCCACCCCCATTCTTAAAAGAAAACCTGTGCCTGCTGCTTCCAATTTAGTGCAATCATGCCTCTTACTGGCCAATACAAGATGCAGCATTAGCTGTCACATGCAAATGAGTATTCATGGGGACTTTGAAATGTGCAATAAAGAATAAAGACACGCATTCTGTGAATAATTGTTTTCTTTTATAAAACTGGATCCAAAAGGGAGTGCCATTTCACCCAGAGTCTGTAGCCTTTCTATGGTTACAATCTGCTGTTGAAGCCAGATATTAGGAATGAAGTGTGGATAAATGGAGGACTCCAGTTTCTCGTGCTGTCAATCTTTCACAGTATTACATTTGCTTAACAACAAATAATCCAATCCATGTTTGTGGTTCTTGCTATCTTGCTTTCTCTTCCAACTGGGACTTTTAAATGCATATTGATGTATAATAAAGTTGTCCACCTTACATTAGCTTGTTTTTTTTTCATACAAAGCCCAACATAAATTCTTCCTTTTCAACAGCACAGACACTCAAAATTACACAGCAGTATGAGCTTCATTGCAAACCTGGAGTATTTCAAAGCACTCTGATATCACTCACCAGGATGAGAGAGAAAGAATAACTCAGATTTTTAGGGCCATTTAGACACAGGGTGGGGGGAAAAAAAGAAAACAACAAGCTGTGTGCAGACACACATTTGTGGAGCTGTGAGCAGCCAAGCTAAGCTCAGACACACACACCTATTCATGGAGCCTGCAGCCAGAATGTCTCAGAAAACAGCCATCAACTTGTATTGACATCAAATCATGGCATGATGAGGCCCTATCTTTGCTGGTAGGACCCCAAGTCCTCAGTCCAGCAATGGGAAGAAAGTAAGTAGATGCCTCAATTGCAGCACCTTTGCAGTGAACCGAAGGACCAGAAGTTAGACTCGATGATTCTTGTGGGTCCCTCCTTAATCAGAATATTCTATGGTTCTGTGATAACTGCAGGGAGCACTTGACTGAGACGGGAGTAGAGGTCGATAAAACTGGCTAGTCAGTGGGAAGAAGGAAAGTTAAGGATAAATGCTACCTACACCATGGGGAGGACTGACCAGTGCAGGTTCAGCAGAGGGGAAAAACCCTCTTGTAGGTAACTCAGTGCCTTGGATTATGTTTAATCTGGAAGTTTGAGGACTCCAGCTCAGCCAGAACATCTCAGCAGGCAGGATGTGATCCCGCAGGAATCCCAGAAAGGTGATCAGAGAGCTGAGGCATTACCTTTTTCCCTTCCTCTAACACAAATAATTCCTTGTTACCCTGTTTACTCCACACCTTTGCTCTTTGAGGGTGATCCCCTGAAACACAGGCACACATGTGCAAACACACTGAAGAAATTAATCACCAAAACTATCATTACAACTGATACAATTACTGTAAACAGAAGCATAGAAGTGTGAGGTAGAATTGTGGGCATGTTTCACTCCTGTAAGGAAGGATGCTCACCTACTAGGGCTCAGCACATTGACCAAACCCATCCCTTGGCTACCTGCTCATTGCTGTGATCCAGGCTGGCAGGAAGACAACTGGTTCGTTGTAGCTTTTGGTCCATATTGTTTCTCCTAAGGGACCTGAAAAGTGGACAACCCTAGGGCTGGGGCAGAGGGTTTGAAACAAGGAGATTTGGTTTGTATTCCTGAATCATCACAAACTTCCGTAGGCATGTTACTCAGCTCCTCATTTCCCTGCTTACCAAATATAGTTAGCAATATTTTGGTATCTCACAGAGATGTTAGCACAAGCCCTTCAACATACATATCTGCTCATACATTATCTAGATGGAGTCATTTCCAAAAGTGACTACAAAATACTCTGTGCAAACACACAGCTCCGTGAGGCTTAGTCATGCCAAACACAATGCGTGGCAGTGCATCCCTGCAACCACAGGAATGCAAACCAGGACCTCATTCCCACATAACACATACTTGGGGGGTCCTCAAGGACTGGATCCCTTTACTCTGCAGCCCCAGCACAGAGCAATTTCAATTATTCATGGATCTTTGCCCCACTGTCCATGGCACAGGTGGCCTTGCACTTGGAGACGCATCACAAGGGAGACCTGCATTTGAAGACCTAATTTGGCTTTGCATTATCCTGAGCCCAAAAATCCATGTTTCAGAGGGTGACTGCAGCCTTATCTGCAGTCTCTGTACACAGTAGGGACTTGGCAAATGGAGTTTGGTGAAATGGCACGGCACACTACATAGGAGACTGACTATAAATCAACAGATTTTGGCTCTGCTCCTGGCTCTGTCACTGATTTACCATGGAAACTTGGGCAAATCTTTTACTCTCCCTATCCTTCATTTTCCGTACCCATAATGTAAAGATAATGATGCTGCTTTGCAAGCTCTTTTGAGATCTTGAGATGTTAAGTGCTAAGTGCATTTTATTAACATTAATAGCACCCAACTGAGAGGATGCTGTACAGCACTAGCCTGGCTGTCCCCAGAAAACAGATTGGTGTGGGGAAAGTGTGCATTTGTTAAGCAGCTTAGACACTGCTCATTCCCATAATACTTCCACAACACACAGGAACAAGATCTGACCTACTAAAACAAAAGGAAAAAAAAAAGAAAAGAAAAACGCCATAAGGAGAAAATTTCTAATGTGACCTGTCATCTTATTTCTAGCCCAGGAAAACTTGGGGATTTACTGGAGATTATCAGTGTTGCTGTGTGTGGTTTTTATAGCCAGCCACAACCCCAGAGCTCACGACTTGTGGTGGAGACCACTTCCATTAGTAGGCATTAATCACCATTTCATACACTCCCGCTCAGCGATTGCTGAGCAGACATTGAGTGGATGCACTTAGTTATATCCTATCACACTTTATATCTGCCTCAATTTTAAAATAAGTTAATTGTACTGAATTATATTCCGGCTCTTGTATTTATAGGACCACAGCATATTACAATGTATATTTTTTAAATGCTGTCTAATAGGCTTTGTTACTTTACACTTCAATTTTCAATGTTTCTGCTCAAGTATGTATCACAACATACACAGTAAAAAGAGCGATGAAAATTTTATTATTAATGCATGTTTTTTTCCTCTGCTGGAGATAGAACTTTGTTGTGCATGTTATAAAATGTTAAATATTAGAATTATTTAAAGTTAATAGCATGCCAAGAAAATGACTAATAATACATTATACAATTAGATGCCTTTCATATGAGTGAATCCATTAACAAAATAAAATATACTCAAACAGAAGACTTCTGATTTGTGATTTTAGCAAGGATTGCCCATGTGTAAAGCTAAATTATTTATTCATTTAACAAAAAAAAACTGCTGGATACATCAGTTTGCAATTATTTGCATTATGTTCGAATGCTTTATCATGTGGCTCTGATTCAAAAATACGTATCTCTAAGTTGCTGTAACATCTTCATCTATGCAGAGCACTAAACGCAGAAAAACAAAAGTAAGTTTGTTTTCCTGGATTCAGGAAATCTGATGATATCAGAAGCTCTTGGTGTTGCTCTTTTAGCTGGATTGGGTGTCTTTATTATCACTCTTCAGTCCAGATGTCCTCATATAGTTTCACAACTATATGAGTTTCCCAAGTGTACCTTGTTTTCTAGATAGGATCAATTCCATCCCATCCCACCCATACAGACCTCAAGTCTGGCATCATGCATCTTCATCCTAATTTATTCAGATGCTATAGCATAATGGTTTTCTCCTTTACTTCCAAACTCGTTATCCTGCCTCCTCAGCTGATGTCAACATCATCCTTGAACAAAACAACGAGCAAGCAGCTAGCTTTTCTTACAGCAAGAAACAGCTTTTAGCGCCACAGTGATATAATCTCCTCGCTATTTTCCTCCTGTATTTTCCTTTTCCATCTATGCCCTGTCTCTGGAAAGGCACCCGACGCCAGCTAAAGAAAGTTCCACCAGGAGCGGGTAATCTCCTCCTCCTCACATCCATCTTCTCCTCACTGCTGCTATCTACTTAATTAAGTCATTCTCAATCTTCTGTATCATAAGCACATAATGTTGGTTGATGGAAATGTGTTTTGAAATCCCTGTTTGTTTGTTTTTTAATTATCTGATTACACTGGGAAAACGAAAAAAAAAAGAAGAAAAAGATAAAAAAATAAAAGAGAGATCTCTCTTTTACAAGAAGTAAAAATCCAGCAATAGCTATCTATCTTATTCTCTTGCAAGAGATGTTTTCCCCCCACTTTCTAATACCCAATCCAGTCTTTATAGATCATGGGATTTAAAAGTGTGATGAACCCAACTGCAGCAAATTCATGTAACATCACTGCAAAACTGGTTTCAGGTTAAAGATGCCTTTTATTATCAACTTTACTCAGCTTGTGAGAGGTGAGGAATGCTATGCTTAGATTCTGCTGAGGTTTATGTCAGGCTTTTGGCATAACCTAACTCCAGGCTACTGTCACCCCAAAATAACTCCTGCCCATATGTGTCCCAGTGTCAGCCCAGGGTGCAAGTCATGGGTGAGCCAAGTCTCCCACGTTATGTCAGCTGGTAATAGGGGAAAAAAGTGTGCAACAGGGACATAGAAAAGGATTATAAACTAGCAGAATTGGACACTGACCCTGAAGCAGAAGGGAAAAAAATAGTATAAAACATTTGTACCATTATACTCAGCTCTCCATATCCTGACTATTTTGAAGTTTTACCATGTTATGTTGTATAAATAATAGTAGTAATTATACAAAGAAGAGACAATGAGTTGAAATTAGAGCCCTGGATTCATAGGATGATTTCAAAAGGCATCACTCTCCCAGCTCACCCCGAGGTGTTTGTCCATGCGAAGGGCTTTGATTAGGCTCAGATTGTTACAGTAGAGTTGGGAAATGGGACCTTTGATCTCCAGAGATCTGAACAATCCCTGTTACTTGTACTGACAACAGGCGTGGCACAGGCTGAATGGTGTTAACATTCGGGTGAGAGCTGAAAATCCAAGTGAGAGCTGTGCTACGTTCTCACTTTTGAGACTCTGGTACCGTGCATAACTTGGAAATTAAAATACAGTGTGACTACCTCTCTTAGTGTTTAAATTAATATGCTTAATAATCCCTGTAATAATAAATCCAAAGCGCAAATTAAGACTTGGAAGAGAAGGTGAAAGCAATGTCTCTTTCTTTATATTTGCATATATGGTGTGTGTTTGTTCAGGACAGTAAGATGTGACACTTTATCAGTATTTCTTAAAGCTACTTTAAAAAAAAAAAAAGTGTTTCCCCCTAAATAGCTATGCAATATTTTTATACACTAATATACGATGGGATTTTCTTTTCTTAAAGGGAAAAAGCCAATTGTGTAGGCAAGAAAAACTAATTATTTTCCTAGATACAGCCATCTAATGCTTCTTAAATGCTCTAAGGCATCTCACCCAGCTTCTAGCACTCAATTTCCAAGGGCACAGCTCCTCTGTATACCCTCTGCTAGACCCACCAGCCTTCCAAGATCACTGACACTCAGCATCCTCTCAAGTGGCACTAAATAACAGTGATTAGGTAACTGAATCAACACCAAAATGCCAAAAAGAATGTATTAAGGGAAGATGCTTTCGAGGACTCTGACAATTTGCTCATGCAAAAAATTCCACTGAATTTTTTTACACAATAGCATTTAAAAACAAACAAACAGACAAACAAAAAAAAGGAAAAATAATAAGAGAAAAAAGACAGGAATAGTCAATCCTAAATCTGTGAAAAATGATACTATGAGTGAGTTGAAAATTTTTATTTCTAAGACTATTATGTTTTCAGCAGGAACGTATTTCTAAGAAATGTTGTATGCACAAATGAGACAGTCAATATAAGAACACAGGTTTCCTCATAAAAGCAAAATTTCTCAATTATCACAGAAGTTATAATTTAGATTTTTACCTCTTTTATTTTTTTTTTTTCCTTCTGGATATTTTTCATGCGAGTGTTTTCCAGTTTGACCCCCAGCACTCTTAAGCAATGGAGTTAAATGCATTAGCAAAGTCTCCTCCAACCAGAATCTCTTGCTACTGACAGCATTTGTATCTACCATAGCATTTATGGTTTCCCCAATTCTCAATATATAGAACACCACAAATACCATGACAGAGCCTAATTCCATGGTGTGGTAACTTCTCATCCCATGTCACCCTGCAGACTATTATGTAATGTATATCCATATATAACACCACCCTTTTCGTTGCAGGCCTGTTGCAAGCTCGTATTTGCCATCTGCTTTTACACAGAAACCACAGAATTACAGATATTGACCACAAGGGACAAAACCACCCCAAATATTAGGCCACACCACAATCTTGTAAAACACTGAGCATGACCAACTATAAGTAGGAGCTATGCAAATTAGTTCTCCAGGGTATCCACCTCCTCACAGCTCGAGATCATCCTGTGCAAAATACCTCTGACACTTGGTTCAGTTTATCTGTAAATAAGCCTGGCAATCCCCGGCTTCTGGAGATGACTCCATCATCCTAAAAAATCCTAGGTGGAAAGTTTTCCTGCTAATACTCTTAACAAACGACTCGATAATTTATTTCCTTTCCCTGTTATTTTGGAGCTCCGTGGAATGGCATTTCCTGTAGCGTTGCTATCAGAACAACAAGCCCAAACAAAGAGTCACCCATGACAACGATGAGCATCCCCAAAAAAAGGCAATCCCTCGCTAGGGCGTGCAAACCTACAGTCCTTCTGTAAATAACACTCCTTGAGGGGTTATCAAGAAGCTCTTCAACTTCTTGAAGTGTTACTAAGCACAACGCTATTGTAACGCAAATAGTGTTGTGGTTAGAAAAGGAATAAAAGGCATGTTTTAAATGCTTGATCATACAATACATGCATAAAATCCACGGTATGTTTGTGGCTGACCGCACTAACCCATTCTACTGCCTCTTCTGCCCCAGTCTACTGACTTATTCATCACACGAAAAGAAAAACACGACAATACCCCTGGTAAGAGAAATTTTAGAGTGTCTAGAGCTACAGATTGGGTAGTAGTATAAGATTTAGAATTCTGAATGTCTTTCTGTTTTGTTTTCTTCTTCACAAATATGTTAACGTTCTAGTTCTATCAATTTTTTGTGATACAATGTGCATTATATACAAAATAATTCAAAATTTTTCGAATCCAAATAATTGTTGCAAAAATTAGTATGTCCATCAGATTTTGTCATCTGACTTATATTTACAAATCATTGTTTGAGGTACTATAGTTGTCCCCCTTTCACTCTGGAAAGTTAAGGATAGGATGTAGAAATCACATCTTCTTTTTAATAATAATAATGATGGTGATGATGATAATAATAATAATTAAAAAATATAATGTTCTGTAGCTTAAAATAGACACAAAGAGAAAAAGAAGAACCCGCATCAGTAACATGCACATATTAATTGATTCACCAACTACTGTGGGCTCAATTAAAGTATTCTGTTGTCAGAGTTTTAAAGCTTGGAAAAAAAATTAAAAAAACCTGAAATTCTTGGCTACAGCTTGGCATATGCAGGTCTTAACCCAGCAGCAAGCTGTTTTATAATTATTTCTGAAAATTGCTTCAGTCCATTTTATTTTCTGTGCTTGCCTGGGAAGTGTGAAAAAGAAAGAAAAAACTATTTTTGACTCAAGGCTTTCAAGACATTTTGGTTCTCAGCTAGCAAGTAACCCAGTTTGAGCCTGATATTTCCATCGTGAACTTTGGATCACTCTTACTGGTTTCTCAGTGAGACCAGTCACATGAATAACTGCTGGCAGACACGAGGAAGACTTTGCTGCCTGGGCTGTACTCGATCACACAAATGACACCAAGGCTGGAGGGTGGCTCCAAGGTCAGCCCCCAACCATGGCATGTTCCTGTCTTTCTAAGGATGCTCTGAAAAATACAATCAATAACCTCCCAAAACACCTAAAAAGGTATGAGATGGCAGGATATAAAGGGAAATCTCACTAAGGCACACACACAAGAAATTGAGGATCCACAGACATAAAGTGACTGCAAGACGGAACTAATCCCTCTTTTTTCCCCCCTCTTTATCCAGTGATCCTTGCTGCAATTTTTAAATAAAGCCCACAACAATCCTCTTGGACTGCCATGTTTGTAGCTACTTTCTGGAAGTTGGGAGCTGAGAGAGGACCTGCTCTCCTCTGCCCACAGAGCCTTTGTTAGGGGCAGGATCAGAGCTTCTGGCTGCCTTTGGAATGGAGATATTTGTTCAATGGAAAGATTTGGGTGGCTTTGAATGGGAAGTTTTGTTGGTTTGGGGTGGGTTTTGTTTGTTTGTTTTTTCTTTGTTGTTTGTTTTGGTTTGTTTTTTTGGGTTTTTTTGGGGTTTTTTTGGTTTTTTATTTTCTTCTTTATTGTTCCTGTTTTTTTATCTTCTCCCTATTTTTCTCATTTCAAAGGAATAAAGCTGTGAAAAGGAGCTGATTCTCTCTTCCCTTTTTTTTTTATTTTTTTCTTTTCCCCCTTTTTTTCACTCAGTTCCCTCCTCCCTTTTCTTCCCCCCTCTTTTTTCTCTTCCAAACGCTTCCTTCAAAACCACCCAGCCCATTTGTGTTGACCTGGAGGCTCCCTTTCAAAGGCAGCTTCACTCTTGTGTCATCTCCACAGGCTTTGCCCTCCAAGGCAGAGCCATCCAGGAAACCCCTGTGATTCCTGATAGCCAAGCTCAGACATATGGTCCCAGCAAGCTCATAGAATCAGTAATATTAAAAAAAAAAAAAAAAGTCCCAATATTTGTTCCTCTTTTCTCCTAGTTCATTGATAAAGAACATGTCAGTTAGGTTGAAGAATCCTGCTGGTTAAAGGTATCATCCTTAGCTGCTCATATGGTCGGGGCTATTACTTGTCAATTAGATTAATCCAAGTCATTTTAGAACAATAAATATAAGTACAGATGGAATATAAGCATATTGAAGATTACTGTTTTTGACGGCTGTTGTTTATTAAATCAGGAATAATGCCGAAATGAAGATTTTGTTGATATTTCAAATGGAAAGGAAAAGTGAATTAGAATTAGATATTTCTCAGGAATGAAAAAAAAAAGCAAAACCAAAAAAACCTCAACAAACTACCATACCACAACCTCCAAAACAGCCTATAGGTAATAAAAAAGCAATGATTTTACTTAAAATACCACCTACGAGCTACCTTTGGAGAAGGGATATGGCACCTATAAACTCAAAACACTAGGTATGTTGAAATCCATAAAATTTCCAATTACTGCTTCAGAATTTATTGTGCACATATGGAAAATAATACTTGTAAAAGAGAAAGGGGTTTGTGCCTGGTGCTGTCAATACTGTGAAGGATGGGGTGATTATAAAGCAAATTAACAATACTTTTAAATGTGCATTCACTTATCTTTCCAATTAAATCCTTGTTAAACAACTGCACAGACAGTAATGGTGCTTCTGCAAAGCACTGATCAAGACAGTTTTATTGTAATTTTTACTCTGTAACAATTAATCAAGTAGGCATTTTCTTTATTATTAAATTATTTAGTTAATAAATATTCTCAATCAGTTCACGTATTTCTGGTTTAAATTTTACTTTTAATTTTTTTCTCAAACTGAATCATACCTCACTATATTATTGTAGAAGAAACAACAGAAATATTTTATTCCTTTTTCGCCCAAATGGATTTTGTTACCTCGAGGTAACAGCAGGGTAAGATTAAATTCACCTTTTTTTGTTCCCCTCAATATAGAAGTATTTGGATATCTTTGGCTGTTCTTTTCCATGTTCCACAAGAAAAGTACTTTTCCACAATAATGTAATATTTATCCTCTGCAGAAATTCATATATTTCTCCCTGTTTTGGTATATAGGTATAGTAACAGAGCTATAAAAACACAGTAATTGACCTTTGGATGGTCCGTGGTGCTTTGCAGTTAACTCACACAAGGTATTCCAAATGAAATAAAGGGATACAAAGGTCATCTGAACAGCAAATACCAAACATTTTGCAAACAAAGCATTGGATATAAAGACAATTAGGAACTCTCTTGTATTATGCATGAACCAACACTTACTGAATGAACCAATAAGTATTGAACTTTGTATTTCTATGGTTAGTTTCCCTGAACATATATGCATTAGGATAGAATCCTAGTGTTTCAGCAATGTGTTATGAACCCTTTATAGCTCCATTTTTTTTTCCAGTTAATTTAGTAGTCGTGAAAATTGCTTGTTTGACAGTCACAGAAACTGAATGCCCTTCCATCCACCAAGCAGATCAGCACATGAGGCATGAAGGAGGTATCCCTGGTCTTCAAGCATGGATTAACTGAGAATTTCTGGGAGAGGGGGTGCAAGCAGGACAGGGAACCTGTAGGGTTTAGCACAAAGAAGGTTCTCACCACATTATAAAGGTATCACACCTTGTATACAAGGGCAAGCAGGACCAGTCTTGAAGCAACCTAGTCCAGTGGAAGGTGCCCCTGCCCACATCAGGGAGTTGGAATGAGATGATCTTTAAGGTCACTTCCAACCCAAACCATTTTGGGATTCTATGATCAACATAATGGCTTCAAGCAAAGCAGAGAAAAATTCACTTTTACTTACAAACACTCTGGTGGATGAAAAGTCTTCCACTTTTCTTGTGTTTTTGTTTCTCATGCACTTTATTCCTTGCTGTTGGCATCTTGTTTGTCAGATCAGAAGTTTGCTATTGAAAAGCATCTCCCACCTGTCCTCACTTTTATATAGGGGTGCCTTAATGACTCTGAGCAGCCTCACCTGGGGCACCCCCAGAATTGCCTGTGGCCCTGGGGGCCTTGTCAGAGCCAGCCCGGGGCTTTGGGCCAAAGTAATGGAGCTTTCAGCAGCATCCTCATACCCTGGAACTGCCAGCACACTTTACAGGGCTTCACAGACCCATAAACAGTATTTTATCCCTTTTCCTACAGGTGTGAATTAAAAGAATATCCTTATAAATACACGTAAAGTATTTAACTTATTAAACCTTGCCTAAGATAAGCAAAACTCCTCCAGATTTTTCATAAAATCCCTAAAAATTGCCAAGTACAATGTCTGTTTCTAGTTTGCTTTTTTTCTCCCAACTTTCAATTATAAACCTTAAACAATACTATGGAAAGCATGAGAGGAATAGATATCTCTCTCTAATGTCTCCAGCTATTGTAGAAGCCTTTGCTGTAGGTTTTTAGCAAAAAATATTGACTGCCTGGTAGCTTGCTTTCTAAAACCAACATTTTTCAGTGCTTGTAGACTAAGAAAAGTACGAATTTCCTGATGTCAGTTTGGTCCAAGCAGCTTCTACTGCCTTGATTCAGTGATTTGAAAAATGATGACTTAGAGTTTAGAAAGTGCTGAGAGATGTTATAGCCTGATCCTGTTATGATCAACTGATCTTTTCAGCTCTTAATGGGAAAATAAATCATAGATAAAAGATAATCCTGTTGCACAGAAGCAAAAAAGGTGTGATATCAATAGACTTTTACAGAAAAAGAAAATTCTGTGAGAGGGATAAAGTAAATAAGGTAGTTTGTTCTGCTGATACTCATGTTGGCAAGGTCGAAACCCTCTTCAGGAGCTGCCTACCTCAAGAAATGAGAATGAAACACAAAGTATATTCAGAGAACTTAAAAAGATACAGGGCTTTTTTTTTTTTTTTTTTAATTGTAAACCCATCCTCATTCCAAAATTTCTAGAATTGTTTTTTTTTAAATATTTTTACTGCTACTTTTTCTTTAATGATAAAGCTGTCTACTGTTAGCTTCTTTCCCTTTCATATTCACCAGTTCTCTCATTTCATTTCTGATGCTGCAGACGACATTAACAGTATAGGAAAAGGAGCCAAATAAAGCTTTGCTATATTCTAATTAATGATTTTTCTAATAAAAAATACTTTGATATGGCAGCAAGCCTAGAGTGTCTTCTATGATCTTTAATTTTCAATGTGATACATATTATTTATAGCCCATAAATGTAGGTGTAACACAATGGCAAAGCAAGCAGGAAGTATTTGGCCTGTAGAAGAACTAATTGTACAGTCAATCTCTGCAATGCAAATAGGCTTTGTCAGAACATTTGTTTGCATTTATAATTAAATTAAACTTTAACTAAACTACAATAAAAAAAAACTCTGTTGCAAAATCATGTATATAAATACTACTTTCCCACTGTTAAATACTGAAAAATGAAGGTACAGGGATTGACCCAAGGAGGTCACAATAATTACAGAGAGACAGGGATGTGTGGAGTCAGTTATTAACCATCATCCCACAGCAAGTGACAGGGAAATCACAGAACTGCTGATGCCTAAAAATCTATCTGACACACAGAATCACAGAATCAACCAGGTTGGAAAAGACCTCATTGATCATCGAGTCCAACCCATGACTAACACCACCCTGTCAACTAGACCATGGCACTGCCACATCCAGGCTCTTCTTAAACACCTCCAGGGATGGTGACTCCACCACCTCCCTGGCCAGCCCATTCCGGTGTCTGATCACTTTGTAAAGAATTTCTTCCTGCTGTCCAACCTAAACCTCCCCTGGCACAGCTTAAGACCATGTCCTCTTATCCTGCTGCTGGTTGCCTGGGAGAAGAGCCTGACCCCCACCTGGCTCCCCCCTCCTGTCAGGGAGTTGTAGGGAGTCAGATGAGGTCTCCCCTGAGCCTCCTCTTCTCCAAGCTGAAAAGCCCCAGCTCCCTCAGCTGCTCCTCAGAGGACTTGTACTCCAGACCCTGCACCAGCCTTGTTGCCCTTTTTTGGACACTCTCCAGCTCCTCAATGTCCTTCCTGAACTGAGGGGCCCAGAACTGGACACAGCACTCCAGGTGTGGCCTCACCAGTGCCCAGTACAGGGGCAGAATCACTGCCCTGGTCCTGCTGGCCACACTATTCCTGACAGGGGATGCAGGTTGGGAGCATATACTACTTTTCCTAGTAACTTTTTTCCCTCATGAGGCATCTAAAACTGTTGCTGACCTCAGCACCTAATTAACAGGAGACATCAGGTTCTTGGGGACATTTGGTGGAGATTGTTACTGCCCTCCCAAGCACATATTAAATAAATCCTGTTCCCCACGTCCCCCTGTCATTTTTTCAGGTATGATTCACTGGGCTGTTTCTTCCTACCTAGCACAGAGAAAGAGTGTATTTAAACAATTCAAACAGTGACTGGCTGTCTTAAAGGCATTCTTTGTATCTGTGTTGTTTCTTGAATGTTCTGATCAAAAATTACTGGATTATTCTGTGGGAACTGCAATGCTGGGCTGTCCCATTTCCCTTCCATGCTGTTGGATTCACCCTTGAGGACTGTAAGTGGCATTAGGGTTTACAGGAGTTGAACTTTTTTTCTGCATGATTTTACCTGAGGAGAACCTAAGTACAGACCTGGCTAGAAATTTTTTACAGCTGGGATTTTAAAGGATGTGCAAGGGGAGTTTCAGTTCCCATCGAAAAGCCATTCTGTCATGATATAAAATGCATGAATGCTCTAGTTGTAGCAATAAAGACCAATACAAGAAACAGTAATTATCACAACTGATAAGATGATAACATAGTCCTCCAGGGGCATTAGTTTTCTTTGAAATTCCTTTGGTCACTCAGTAGGCAGATTTCTTGCAATGTACCTCAAATACACAGTGCCAGAGTGGCTTTAATGTACTATTATCTTCATCATTATATATTAATTTTTCACAGTAGTGTAAACCAGAAGAAAAAGGTGCCTCTCTGCTTCAAAAAGCCAGCTTAGACTTCTGTCTAGCTTTACAGCATCAGCCCATCTGTTTTAGGTGAAAACTTGAGCAGTAATGTTAACCTCAAGCATGTTAACCTTTGGATGCCACAAGACATGACAGACAGGACCATTATTTTTATGGCACAGTTTTTTCCTGAGCAAAGATCCTAGGCAGTGAAGAAGGATAGAAAATCCCATTTGTGCCTCTCTGTCTCCAAACAAAATACAGTGTATAGTTATTTGAAAGCCAAGGCAGACTACATTATTGACACACAAATACCCAACAACTGTAAATTTAAGAGAATCCAAATAATGAACCAAAACCATGAGGCTGATTGGTAAATGATGATTTATTCAGTCTTGCTGAATTTACTGGCATAAATACTGATTCCTCATAAACCAGAGTTCATCCTCCAATTTCAGCTGAAGACAAGACTAATCTGGAGCATCTGAGGAGGTGGCAAACACCTACTACTCCCCTGAAACTTTCCCTAGAGATGTAAATGGAGACTTGAAGGTGGGAATATTTTTGCATCTCTCTTATCTCTCAATTTCATGAGAATATTTGAGTCAAAAGTCTTAGTTTATGTATAGTGCAAATCTAATTGAGGAAGCTGTTCTCCACCAGCTATCACCTCCACACAGAATACACAATATTTAGCAGTTCTGGTAACAGTCTCCAGGTAACTTATAAAAAAAAAAATAATAAAATGTAGGACAAAATGTTGAAGCAGCCTCACATTTATACTTGATTAATTCAAAAGTCTAATGCAATTTAAAATTTTGTATTTTTCCTAATTTCTGAGAAACTTAATTTTATTTTCTTGCTTAGTAGTATCATCAAGTTCACTATCACTGATGATATTTGCTAAGCTTTTAAATGTGGGGAGAGTTAGTCTTTGCCAGGAGTAGTAAACCATTTGGAGAGATGACTGTATTTGTCATTCATCCTAATTAACACCCAGTATCAGCTTCCACACCTGTAATAGTACCTATTGATCAATGTTAGATTTGTTTAGGCCACATGGGTGAAAAATATGCTATTGCATTTGTGGAAATATGTTCATCATACACAGACTCTGTGGAAATACATTCAGTAAATATGTACAGGATGGTTCTAATTCTGGTTAACAAGTCCCCAAAATGTTCATCATCCCTCTTCTCATTTTCTAGGGTCAAATCTTTTCTTATTCAAAATCACTGGTAAATCTTCCACCTACTTTGGCAGAGCCAGTACTCCACTTTTAGTATTTCCTTTTAAGTTCTTTTCAGCACCTTCTTCTCTTTTGCTGGTTTCCTTTAGATCCCTGTTCTACTTTTGGTTTTGTTTAACTTTCAACATCCAAACAATCTGCTATTTTTCCTTTTAATCATTTTCTTTCCCCCTCACTTTGATTATTTGGTTTCTACATATGCTTTGCTTTTTGCCACCTTAATTCATGTCTCCATTTCCTCCTGTATTTTTAGATTTGTTTGTTGTTTGTTTCTCATCTCCAGTTTAACTACTATTTTCCTCTGCTTACTCTGCTCTTTTTCCTCTCTCCTAGCTGACATTTCCCTCTGCGCAATATCTTTCTACCTTCCCTTTCCTCTCTTTTCCAAAACACAGCTCATCATTCTATGCCACTAATGTATAGCAGATCCTGAAATACTGTCATCTGAGACAGTTAAGTACTAAACAAAACATTACCAGGGTGGAGGAATCACTTACCCTGATTGACAACAAATCGTAACTTTTGTATTGTTGCCAGATTGCCGCTAACTCTGTATATTCCATCAACATCTAGACCTGAAAGAGAAACACATATTTCATTTTAGATCATAGAAGTATTTTTCTTTGTACGTCTGTCAGGAAGCCAGAAGCACCCTCACAAGTATGAAGGAGAGCAGCGTAGAGAACGACTGAAAAATAATCCACCTGACAACAACTGAAGTGCCTCCTGCCTGATTAAAGCAACAACGAGAAATAAAAGTGGTAGATTAACTTAAGTGAATACAAAACACCTAGCTATAATTATCTTGTAATTCTGTCAGCAGAATATGGTTCTGCGAGGGGGGTTTGAGTGTGACAGGAAAGGAAGAGGTAATTAGCTCTGGAGCTCATCGAGAAGGGCTGTTTGGGACGGGCACGATGCTGCGCCAGCCCTGCTGGAACGGGGGGTGTCAGTATTAATAGTGCTGGGGAAACTTCTCTGTCTGGGGTCTGGGTTTTTCAGACATGAATTTCTGAGGCTGTGACCTTTCTGAAAATAAAGTGGTGAGGTGCCCACCCTGAAATCATGACGTGCGTGAGACTACACACAACTACAGTTTCTCCACTATATTCTTCATAGCGGATCAGACAGGTTTGAAGATGAAATTAAATATCCCAAATAGCATATGCCCTGGAGTACATTTCTTCATTAATATAGGCCATTCTTTTCAAGGACAACCCGACAGTCTTGTTTCTCCCTGCATATCTACTCAAGGTTTATCTTCTAGGTGAAACTAGATGTCATACTCCCTTTTGTGACATATTATCTCCTACAGCAAGCTCTGCTGATATGAGTGTTTAAAATAGCACTTCCAGCCCCGGTTGCATAGCTGTAGCATTTCAAAGCACATGGGAACTGCTCTCCTTTTCCAGGAGAATTAGCTGTTGTGCAATAATGACCCGATCTGCATGCTCAAAAATCAAAACCACTAAACTACACATTGTCATTTCACATTTAAAACTTGCAAGTACATAAGAAGCCAAGAGAATCTATACAAACTAAATTTTTTTTAAGGCTACTTATCCCTTGGAACACAAGTTTTAATTAGCTTTTGGCAAGCAATTTCAGAGAAAGCCTTTCTCTTGGAAAATGCTAATTTGTCAAAACCAAAAATTTTCAGGAAATATTTCCTGACAATGTACCTAGGGGGAATATTTTACCAAGTTGGGGTGGGGCAAAAAGGAAATCTGAAACTGTAGGGAAGAGTGATAATAAGTCCAAAAGCCCAGAAGCCCAGTTGCAATAACAATTAAAGATGAAGAAGCTGAGCTTCAAGTCCTTATTGAGTCTTGCATCATGCCCTGGCACACAGGTGCCATGGCCAGTGGACTCAACTGCTTGGAGGTATTTCTCACTGATCTCAAAACATTTTAAAAGAGATACTTTTGCTTTTGATGAAGTCTGAAAACAACTAAAGTATTTTGTTTGTTAGCATGTTTGTTTTCCTTCTCTACAAAATACAGTTTTTATTTTATGTCCTTCCTAGCTAGCAACATCCTGCTTTGGTTTGCATTAAATAATTTGTTTTAAAAATTAATAATGATTCCCTTATCTGGTTATTAATAATAATTCTGCACTGCTTATCTGAGTGTTTTATCAGATTTCTACCCTGCACCTGCAACATAATACGGAGAGTGATGATTCATTTCAGGAAGATCTCCCCTTTGGTTACAGAGGGATAAAGAAAAAGTTTATTTAAGAGAAATTAAAAAGGATCTGGTAATCAAGAAAACTTGGAAATTATCCATCTGCTGGATGTATAACATATGAGGAAATGGAAATTACTAAAATGTTTAAGTAATGCAATTCTATCCTAAATCTGAAGAGTCTAATTCTGTTTTAGTGAGGGGAGAGGGAGAGAGAAAGAGTAATTCCCAGCATAGGACTGTGGGACTCGTGGTAGGGGATTAAGAATTGCATCATGTAAATTGAAGACTAAACCAGAAATTAAAAGAGAAAAATAAAGTAAAGTAAGAAACAGACAAGCCCCCAAACAGAATGTTAACTTTGATTTGGATGCAACTCAATTCAGTTCTTAACTTTATTGCATATATATAAGTGAAAGCAATCCATGTCACTTTGGGTGAAATAGTCTCACATTAAGAGCATCAACTTGGAACCTGCATAAATCATCTAAATCAAGTGAGAATGACAAGTTATGTTGTAAATTGCTGGATATTACATCTTGCAACATGGAGTATACAAGTGCATTATTATTGTTATATGGTTATTTTGGTCCAGAAATGAGGTCTGATTAGCATTTCATTTGGGTACTATGCAATATGGCAGAGATTAAAAAAAAAATGAAAAAAATAAAATCCAAGAATATCAAGCCAATTATAGTGTTCACGTGCCATCAACTTTCTGCTCCAAGAACTTTGAAAGTTAAGCCAAACCAAACCAATGCAAATTGGTGGATTTGGACATCCTTTTCATGACCACGTTATCTTAGCTGGATTGTTCACAACTTATTTTGGAAATCCAATTAGGCATAAAGGAGAAAGAGAGAGAAAGAGAGAGAAAAATATATCTTTATAGTTCTAATATCCTGATCTATGAACAATTTTCAAAGCAAATTCACTTTTAAGGGCACCTCTATCAAGAATAAAACATCGCTGCACTGCTGTCAGTGTTTCTTCACGGCAGGCTATAAATACTTAGGGAACAAGATGAAACAAAAGCCTTGCAGAGTTTCCTATCTGGCGCTGGAGTTTAAGTATAGTGGTAAAGAACATTTCAGAAAAAATCCCCTTCACTGTAATATAGTCAATTTTAGTTCACTATAGAGTGACCTTGTGTTTTGTAGGGATGTTTATCAGGGAAGGATCACTGGATTTTGCCCTAAAGGAGAACAAGTATTTTATTTGCTTTATATTCCAGTCTCCAACTCTGTTTCTGTTTGTTTTAATGAGGAACCTGAGAACAGGATGGACCCACAATTAGAAATTATAGGCAAAAGCATGATAATGACTTCAGTATTTCCACCCTATACTTTGTACTGGTGTAAGAAATGTATGAAAAGAACTTTCTCAAGAATACGTCAGTTCAGCTGCCAAACTATAGCAAATTTTAATAATTTTATCTTAAAAAATTAAACAGGTACTCCTGATGAGAAAGTTGAAATTGAACAGGACTCAGTCTTGGTTGAGATTCACGAACAATAATGAATGTTATGGGCCCTCTGCACTGCACAGAAGACGGTAGAAGAACATCTATTTAAAACATTTCTTACACTCTTATTTCTACCCAAAATGGAAGTAACCATGAATGCAGGTCAGTGTCAGACCTAGTAGCAGTTTGAGCTGGAACCAGGTGTTGCAGAGAAATATTAAAAACACAGGAGAAGATTACAGTTTAGGTGATATATTTATTGAAAGAAATGTTTTAAAATATTAGATTTCGATATTGGCTGAAGTTGTCTTGGTGATTTATGAACTGTTGGGAATTAAACATTCTCACTAATTCTTTTCTCTCACATAGAACAAACCCCTCTCCCAAATCACATTTATTCTGTCTAATCTTAATCCATATTTGACAATATCTTCAAACTGAATATGAAAAAGAAGTTCTCTATGTGTGAGGAGAGGGGGGATGGTGGTATACAGAAATTTCTCTGGTTTTTAACAAGATTTAGGATTTAAAACATACCATTTTAAACAGTACTAGGTAACTTCCTGCACTGAAACCCACGGAACTTTCACAATTAATGTATCCTGAAATAGGTGTGGTCCCCAGGCCTGTTTTGTAAGAGAAACCATCGTGCTGGATTCAACAACAAAGTGAAGTACAAACTTGAAGAAAGGCATTCTTTAGTTAGTCCTTTCATTTAAAATCAGTTATGTTCAGGGCAAAACTATTGTATTTCAAAGGAGCCTATTATGCCTTCCCATAAACAGAAAGATCATACGTTTTAAAACTAAAGTATCATTATGTAATCAAGCTGTTGTATTATAAACTATTTTGTGGGCTCAGATGCCCAGGGCTATCTTTACAAATATTTAAGAGGTCATTATCAGGGTATGTTCTCCCTAAAACTATAATTCTTTCCTCGTGTTTTCATATACATCTTACCATAAATATCTGATTTATAAACAATTTTTTTTAAGGTTTACTAAGGGCACAAAAGTGAGGCAAGAAGTCGTTCAAAGAAGCAGAAGTGAGTGAATGCAGCAAATATACCCATGTCAAGATAATATGATGAGAAAAACACAAAACAATGTGCAACAAAAGTAAAAATTTACAAAAGGATAAGTATTTGTATGCCAGGAGAAAGAATATCATGAAGAGCAGCAAAGAATAAACCTGACAGGTTAAAATTTGATATTAAAAATACTGTGTTTGTACAGGGTGATAAAATATACCCAGAGATTTTCAGGTGAGTGCAGATGCAAAAATAACATTTTTGTCTGATGCCATGGAAATCAGAGGTGAAGATGATGAGAACAATGAAGCAAATTTGAGTTACAGCACACACAGTGTTGCTGACATCCCTGTCCTGCTTTTTGGTGTGGCGATGGGTGGGGTTGAACATGCCCTAAAGCTCCCAGAGCGGTGCTGGAGGCCAGCACCGGGATTGGCTCTGCTCTGCTGGAACAAAACTGCTGCTTTGATTGCCAGAACTACCCCTTCTTGTACTCCTCCCAGCAAAGGATCACATTTTAAGGCTTAAAACAACATCCCAGCAAACATCTGGTATGAAAATAGGTCCCATTCCCCGACCAGGGAAGGTACTTACTACTATGGAAGTGGGTGCCATGCAAATGTCATGTTAAAAAGTTCTAACAGACAGAGGATAAACAAACCTGGGAGACCAAACAGTGGATGATATTGGAAGTCAATCTGAAGGACAAAACCATAACCACTGATGTAAAAAGGATCTGTTTACATTGGTGCCCATGATATACTTGTGTCTCTCATTCGCAAATAAAATATAGAGAAATATTTGGAAGTGACTAAGCTGAAGAGCTATTCTGATATTGTAAAAGCAGTAAGAGGGATGCTCTTGGAGGCTGGCTAGACTGACCTCAGTCACAGACAGTCTACTTAAATTATTAATTCAGGACACTCTGAACAAATAATTCATAGCAAAATATCATTAATCTCAACCAACACAGTCTCATGGAAATCAGAGCTTTGTTTAGAAAAATTGTTTCATTTTTTGATAGGACTGAATTTTTGACAGGTCTAGTTGATGAAGACAATGGTGTTGAAATAGTATGTTTGGCCTTCCGTGTGGCTTTGGACTTAGTACCACATGACATTTGGATTAAAGCACTTGCACTTTATAGAATTAACTGGGCATATATTACATGGATTAAAAACTGGCTCGATGACAGACCTCAAAATGTGGTAGTTAATGGGAGATATCAGTTAGCAAGGTCATAACTGGCTCTCGAGATTGGAGCTCTCAGTCCGGTGCCATCTAATACCTCTATCAGAGACAAACAATGAGAAAAAAAAAATTCTCTTGGCAAAATATGCAGATGACACAGAGATCAGGGAGATATTAAATGATGATAAGGACAGGTAAAGTTACAGAAGAGCTGAACTACTGCCCTAAATGGCCACAGTTCGGCAAAACAAGGTTTTGTATGGAGAAACACAGGGCACACAGTGTACTCTGGATGTAGGATACAAAGGACTTGAGGTTTATTTTAAATAAGTAGCTGAACATGATCACTGAGCTCAGTGGTACAACAAACAGGACTAATACGATCCCTTGAATTATAAAAGAATATCAAAGAAGGAGGGAAGAGATTGAACTTCTTCATGGGCTACAAATAGGATTTCTAGTAGAGCACTGCACTTGGTTGCGAAGCAAGTAACGTGAAACATTAAATATCATTGCTTGATAGTAAAGAGAGGATGGAGAAATTTCATCTCCATCACTACATTTCGTGTGATTTGAAGACTCCCAACCAGCACTGCCCAGCTGAAGGACCTGTGACAGACAAGCCTGAATTCAAGGTATCATGAACAAGATTTTCTCTATTTTCTGATCAGTAGAAATCCAACACTGCTTTAGAATTTAGTAAAGGCAGAGACAGAGGGGAAAAGAAAGGAGAGGAAGAATTGTACTAGTTCTTAACAGGCTATGAAATGGCTCTGTTGGAGGTGTCTGACATGAGGTTTGGTGAATCTCTTTAGGAAATTATCTAACAAGAAATAATTCTATGTTTGACTGCAATAATATCAAGAAGATGAGGGGCATTCCTACATAAAAAGAGAATCTCATTTTTTCTTGCAGTAATAACTCCAAGATGCAATGAAAGGAGAAAAGCTTGACTGAGATCTTATTGTTTTCAAGACCCTGTAGAAACTGTTTAATGGAAGCAATTACAACACTGAATATGAGCATTACATACTGAGAATAAGTAACAAGTGAATATGATGGATGATATACTTTATTCTGTTTCACATCACTTGATGGTAGAATTTCCACTTAGATATTTATATACAAATAAATAAGGGCAGCGACAGTACAGAGCAAGTGTAATTTAAATGAGCACACAGTTCACTGCTACGCGGGGCTGCTGTTTAATGCCCAAACCAAGCTTGCTATGCCTTCCTCTTCTTCTCTATTGTGCTGTGCTTTGACATTCAAGAAGTTTATGGTTTAAAAGCCCCAGCAACAACAAGACTAACTCAGAAGGCTGCCTGTAACAAGAAGCAAAACTAAGCTTTCAAACTATTTGTTTTGAATGAGCGCAGCGTGCTCGCTGTAATTTTGCCGTTACCTCCAATATATACTTTTGCCATTCTGCTGGTCCCACTTCTTGCAGCTAAACAAAGTGACCTCATTGCTTTCCACTGTATTTTCTTTTAAACATTGGCTGGGATGATTGAGATTCAGGAATGTGGGAAAATGGATTCCCAAGCCACGTCCATCCCCTTTAATTCTGAGCTGTAATTTTTGGCTTGGCTTGAATCACGGTCATCACATTTCAGTCTGAATCTCTCTGTAAAGTGATCTTTCTTAAACATTTCTTTCACTCATCATGGGATCAGAAACAAAGCCATTCTAGTCTTTCAGCGAAACACTTACAAACGTCTTTTTACAGCGACTCACAAGAGCTGAATTTCCTTTAAAAATGTTTGAAAAAGAGGAGGTTTTCATTGCCTGATTGTCCTCTTTGTGAATCTTGTCATCTGTATGCCATGAGCTACAGCTATTTTAATCTGTTTTTGTTTGCAATCCATTTGGTGTCCGCCCAAGAAAATGCAGGTGATTCTAATTAACTTACTGCTGAAGATGTGGAAAAATCTCAATTGTGCGACAGAGAATTATACACTTAAAACCTTCCCTCTATTATTTATAACAGCTTATTAATGAAAATGATTACACGAATACATTTACCACCTGATTCATCTTTGTTCACTTTTTAAATCAACAAGGTTTATGCTAAAGGGGAAAAAATCCCTATCAAATACAGACCTCCAGTACACACACCAGCTTGCTGGTTTAAATGGCATGGTAGTTTAAAAGGAAATAACATTGTCTTCCTTCATGCAACACACTATAATATCTGAAATTACTAAATGTTTGAAAGTAGCCATTCTCTCTCTGAACGACATTAGTATTTAATTTTGGGAATGTTTATTTCTTTTTTGTTTGCTTGTTTGTTTTCTCTTATAATACCTCCTTCACCACTTCTATTCTCTCTCATCTGCTGCAGTTACTGCTTCTCACATACAGGTTAGAAGGTCCATTCTGACCGATACTTAATTCATCTGAAATAAAATAAGATGTCTCTGGTTCCCTGCTACTTTATAAGGTGCATTTTTTTCATGCTTAACCAAGAGTAATCAAGGGTGATGAGGCGCTGGAGTTGGTTGCCCAGATAATTTGTGGATGCCCCATCCCTGGAAGTGTTCAAGGCCAGGTTGGACCAGGCTTGGAGCAACATGGGCTAGTGGAAGGTGTCCCTGCCCGTGGCAGGGGGGTTGGAACAAGATGATCTGTAAGCTCCTTTCCAACCCAAACCATTCTATGGTTTTATAAGAGGTCTGTCTATTGGGAGTATTGAGAATCCTTGAAAGCTGAATGGTCCTTCACCAGCAAATCTCCTGGGATACAAACAGCTTCAAGTCTCCAGAGATCTGCAGATTCCAGTTCTTACCTCTCTGATATTGGGGCCAGAACACACTTTGTTGATTGACAGGAGGGATTTGAGTCTTTTGTAGGAAAATCAATGGATGTTACCTGCACTATTTTCTGCCAGGTACAGCTACCAACAGGCTGTTTGCCACCTTCCATTTCTATTATTCTGTGCCACAAAATATATGCTCTGATAGTCTAATTTGCATGTGATGACAATGTGGATAATACAGTCTATTTTTGGGGAGTATGAAAGCCTGAATAAAGGTTATCATTTTAGGAGAAGCTGACGATGGAAAAACTCATCCACTGTGTGACATGATCAGAACAGCTGGGGATGTAATGTGGAGGGTGGGGGAGAAGAGAGCCAAGGTATTTTGTATGTTCAAGAAATATATACAACATTGCCATTTCTTATATCCCAGCTGTGCCTGCTAACTTCTGGAAACATGTAGAGCTCAGCAGTAAAGCATACTTGACTGATATTTACTGCAACGTGCATTATAAGACATTTTCTGTCACACATTACGTTATGAAAGAGTTAAGTAACATGAAAAATACAGGCTCAAGATTATATCTGTCATGGATGAAAATACTACATTTATGCCTCATTGTAATCCATTCATTGGTTTATGGACCCCGAGCCCTCCAGGGAGTGTCACAACTCCACATGATACTGCTGAGAGCTGTATTTTGCTTTTGGATTTCTGACTTAGCTGAAAGAAGTTTAAAAACACATGTAGCCTGACAACTCCCTATTGGCTATACAACCCAGGAGGGTCAAGAGCATAAACTGTTCCAGCAAAAGCCAGCTGTAACTTAGGCTCACTGTGAAGATCTGCCTGTTACAGACAGTAGCAGACAAGAAATTTATGCATTTTGCTAAATCCTCCCACTTTGGTTGAACTGTGCTTCATTTGGGGATCCATCATCACCAACATCACGCCTGTGCTTTTTGAGCAACATCAGAACACTGCAGGAAATTGCACTTTGGGGGGTCCCACTCTCCTTGTAGGACTCTATAGGACTTCCAGTCAGGTCCACTGACACCAGTAGGAACTGTGGTTAAAAGCTAAGGAACAGATACAATTCTGTAAACATCCCTTGTTCCCAATGCTGATTTTAAAGACAATTTAGTGCACAGTAGGGACAAATCTTCTCCCGTCTTTCACAACAGTGAGACATTAAATTAGACCTCAGCAATGTCACCTCCCCATCCTGAGTAGTACCACTGCTTGTTGGACTTTGAACAGTTGGAAGTGGAAGAACTGTACATGTGGGCAAACATAATCTTCAGCCAAAATGGGTAAGGAGTTTCCATTTTCTTGACTGTAGCATTTTTGGTTGCCAAAGAGATAGATTTTATCTATTTATTTATTTATTTATTTATTTTAATGATAGCTATTGGGATAGAAAGTTTAAGATATAGAACAGGGATATTCAGGATCGAAATTGAAAGCCACAAGACTCTTTCTTCCATAATATTTTGGTTTTAGATATAGTTGAACAGGTCAGATAGACCCAACACTCTTCTCTACGGCAGATTCATTCCTTTCTAACCTGACACTATGCTCTGCTCAACCTTAAATGTCTCAAGGTTATCTCCAGGACAAGGTCCTACCTGACCACCTGTGGGGATGTCCTCCAGCTGCTAAGCATCACTGGGGAAGGATGTCAACACAGAGTTTAACTGTTATAATTCAAAAATCTTTAAAGAAATATCAGCAAGGCACTTGGTAGCACTTGTTTTGTTGCATAACACAGAAGGCTGGATCTGTGTCTTGCAGTTAGAAATTAAACCATCTCTATTCTGGGTTTCTAATATAGGAATGTGCACAACCCTGCTCTAAAAACAGAGTTGGGGCTTTAATGTGGAGCTGGCAACAGTCTTTGCTTACTCATATTGCATTGTAGGCATCTATCTTTGCATTTACTTTTTATCTTCAAGTGGGAGAAAACATTTGAAAATTAGATTCTTTAGCCTAAGGCACACTATCAGACACCTTTGGGTGTTACAGTCCATGGCTGTGTGGAAAACCCAGGGGCTCTCTTGGGAGATAAGTATAACACAGCTATCTAACACCAACTTACTGAATTCTCAGCATGACATATCTGCCTAACATAAAAATGGGATAATACAAAGGTGTGTGTGTGTATGTACATACACAGATGACTTTTACTTCAGTAGTATTTTTCCTGGTGTACATTGCACACATTTAAAAACACAATAATGATGAAAACCATAGGATTCCAGTGAATGCTCTTACTCATTCTTTTGTGTGATGAATCTCCAGTCTAAGAAGTGAGTAAAATTCTCTTGTTTTTGCAAAATTCATATTTGGTGTTACGAAACAGTGACATTAAGCAGTACTATGTGAAACAACAGAGACATTAATTTTAATAGGACACAAAACTATTACGCTTACATATTTTTCCACTCTATTTTGCCATCTTAGCCGCAGGAATCTGCAGTTATATTTTTTTCCCCCCTGTCATTTCCACTATGCTTTCTTCCCCCAAACAGGTTTAGGTAACTGAAAAGCTTTTTTTTTTTTTTGCCTCCATTTATTTTGGGCAAAATCTGAACCATTACTAAAGAAACATTCAGCAAATGGTGTACCCAAGGTATCTACAGAAACAATGAAAATCCTGAATTGGATTTCAGAGTGATAAGTACTAAAACTTAGGAGACTAGTACATCCTTCATTGCTCTGACAGGAGCAATTGCTTAGTTTTCATGCCATGGTTTGACATGTATACCATGATATGCTACACTAAAATAGCACAAAACTTGCATGTGAATTGCTCAGGGACTCCCCAAAAGAGGTTGTTTAAGTATAGTCTGAAAAGGAACAAATTGCTTCTTACTTTGAAATATGCAAATTAAAAAATCTCAATGAAATACGAATAATAAAACTGAAACATAACTGAGACATGGAAGAAATACATAATAATATTGACTTCTCATAAGAAAAACTTTAGTTGCTGGCAATAAAATGCACTGGATATCTGTTAGCTGAATTTTGGCTTAAGTAAAAGCATAAATATGAGTATCATTTGATATTTTCATGGAAGATAATTGTTTTAAGATTTGAAGCTACGGGAAGAATTTTGATTTGAATCATTGTCTTTGTATCTTAATGCTGACTGTGACCTGGAATGATGTAAGGAAGGTAGAAATTCAATCTCATCCCTTTTACTAGGGTTCACATAGACCCTCTGGTATTCTGAGGGCTTGGAAAGACAAAATTGGCATACAGGGTTTTCCATATCTAATTTCCTTCCTTGGTGAAAATTCCCATAATTATTAATAACATTTACTATAGAGACATCCAAGACACTTGCAAAGTTTCTAGCAGAAACTTACTGTAAGCTGTGGACTTTGTGTTTTTAATGTATGATGTATCAGAATACAAAAATGCAACTGAAATACAGATAATAAAAGGCACTATTGTGAACCATTTCTAGTGTGCAAATTCAGATACTCTTCAAACATCCATATATCATGAGGCTTTGAAAATGTTCAAAAAATATTGTGATGGTAGCAGTGCTCCTGTGCACAAAGCTCTGTCACTGGATTAGTGCTGGTTATGACCAGAGATCAGCCACTCCTGCGAGGACAGTCCTGCAGGTCATGGATCAGGGCATTGAATAAAATGTTTTGTGAACTCCTCTGGTTTAGTGGTAAAGAAGGAAAACCTGTCTGCTTAAAGAGCACCCTTCCAGCACCTTCCACCTTCCTGTTTGGATTCAAGTCTGTCTTGCAGTTTATTTGGGCTGGAGAATTTGAATGATTTTGTTTTCAGTGGTCAGAGGAGACGCTCAGCTTGTTCAAAGTTAAGTTTATGGGCTAAGTGAAAACAGTTTTCAGTAGAGAAGGATGTATCTTATCTTTCTCCTAAGGTTTATTAAAAATATGTAACACCTGATAATTTAACACCAAATGAGTGGCTGCTAAATTTCCCCCTCTCTTTGTCTCTGTCTCACACACACAAACACAGGAATGCTTCTCTCCTGCCAAACTATGTGCCAAGATTTTGTTCACTTTAATCTCAATCATATGAGTTAGAGAACCATGAAACAAAGTTTCTACCGAGTATGCTGACAGATTTTTAGTTCTAGTGGCTCCACAGGGCATCACTACAAGTACACTCAGGAACTTTTCTCATTAAAGATTTCTGAGCTGATCCGTTTTCCATTTAAGTCGACATGAGCAGTATCAACATGAAGAACTCAACACTTGCTAACTGATACCATACACTCATCAAAATTATTTCATTTCTAAGTAAACAAAAAGCTGTGGTACCTCCAACACCATTGTGTGGTTGCTGCTGGCACGGGAAAGCCAGTTGGTGGCAGCTACTTTGGCGCGTTATGTCACGTAACAGCTCAGGGCTGACAAATCGGAACATATGGTTTGAAATATCGGGGGGAATTTTTCCTGGGGAGGTGGAGAAAAGGGGTATGGAATAGCCCTTGTCTTTTGAGGACTTTCTAATCTTCTGAGTGAAGGCATCTCAGAGAAGACCCTTGGTTTGGAGGGCTGCATGGTAATGTTGAGAACCACATTATCACCTGTAAGCGACCCATAATCTGGGCAACTGAACAAGTTCCTGTTCTTTGTTTTTAAACCCTGAGAGAAAATTTGTGTATTTACATCTTTTTGCAAATATATAAAGCTGAAGGCCCTAAAACAACAAAACACTGAGCCATTTCCTCAACTGTAAGGAACAACTATTGACCACAGAAAAGATCTGTTCAGATCCTTAAAGAGAAGTCTCCATTTGTCTCGATGGACAGAGGCTTGTATCAATAAAGCAGGAATTATAGGAAGAAATAGCCTGTATTCATCACAAAGCAGAATAAGCATGAGAAAGCAGTTTCTGATAGCAATATCTGTTTCTCATGAATTTTCTCATGAAATTTCAGTTATTTGAAATACATCACCTCTGACACCAAAAAAAAGATTGCATGAAGGAATCATGAGGAGAGATCTGGATCAGGCTGGCTGAAGCAGCTCAGGATCCAAGAGGTATGGTTCTGTTGTGTTATGAAACCAAATGCTCACATTTTGCTCTCATTCACATATATGTCATTCCTCCCAAACCAGGGAGCATTGTTTGAGCAAAGACAAAAAGAAGTCAGTTTGCTATATAATTACATCCATGATCCGTGTGGATCCTGGTTATAATAAAACAATCTTGCTGAGTGAATATACAACTGGAGACCTTTGAATTACTTGTTAGTTCCTTGGGGCTTTATCATGCAGGAACCAGTTTAGGGACAATTCTGTTACTAGATTGCAAACAAAATCAGTTTCATAACTTCAGAGGAGCAAAACAAGCTAAAAAATCTTCTCTTAAAGAAGGGAAAGCCTTGACATAAAGCCTCCTTTTTAAGCTGCCCTCCTCCTTTGCCCTGTGCCTTCCTCCTGTTGGTACAATTTCTCTCACTTAGGTATCAATCCCATTAGACTGCAGTATTATATGGTTAAAACATTGATGTAACACAAGCTGCTACAGCAAATAATTGAAGTAATAAAATACAACTGCAGTTATTTGCTCTCTTGAATTGCAGGCAGAAAAAAAAAAGGAAAGGGTTTGCTTTTTTTTAAACTGACCCCACAGTGTTGCATACAGACAGCAAAACTTTTTTAGAGTGTTTTCTTTTCTTGCTGTAAAACTTTTTTGAAAAAAATCGTCATGCAGTTGTAGTAACTTGGTTTTTTTTCCCACAGGAAAAACGATCAGTTTGCATTGTGGAATTATGCCTTCATAATTTTATTTTAAAAATATAACTTTATATTTAAGCGACAGAGATATTGAAAGAATCTGAAACTACACCTCTTTTTTTTTTCCTTTAAAGAAACTTGATGGACCTAGTGTGTGTGTGTGTGTGTGAGTGCACATCTCCTCCTGGCTAAGACTGATTTTGTCAAGTGTTAGCCCAAAGTGTTCTATTAATGGCTGAACTGTAAAGTCTGACTAAATGGGGTTTGCAGTGGAAATCCTGCCAGCTCCTTGCCTGTGTGTGTGCTGTACTAGGGCATAGAGCCTCACAGCCTTGCCTTATTCAGGAGGAAAAGAGAGGATTTTTGTCTCTGTCTCTTTACCTTTTTCATGGCTAGGAGGTGGATGCCCTCATGTGTGAGCTTCCCTGAATCTGCCTCTGACCAGGGGGTATGTCAGGACCTTCATTCTCTCTTTGGCACAGAGCAAGCAACACACACAGTGAGCTGGCTTTAAATTTCTCTAGACTTTTTGTTTCAGCGCGTACAAGTGTCAACTACTTGATTTACAAAGTGTATTAACATTATTTTAATATCTAGAAAACATTGTTTGATTCTTTTTTATTTCGTAGGTTAAGTGGTTTGTTTTATTTATTAAGCCTATTGAACAAGATTTTATGGAAAATTCAGAAGACAAAATGCCCTGTTTTCCTCTACATGTTCACAAATAGATATATTATACAATGCTAGAAAAAGGCAAAAGGCCAAACTCATCTCTGGTGTAATTCCAGTAAAAGCAATAAAATTACACAAGGCATGAATTTGGCCCAGGCACTGTAAATGTTACTCTGGTGCACACCGAGTGTCTGCTTGTTGTTACTGGCACAGCTTAAAATACAAATCCCCCTTTTTTTTTCATAGAAATGGATATATTTCTCTGGAACAGATTAATCAATGAACCAGGTATCAGGTAACTATGACAAAGACAACAACTGCTTCAAATGCCTGCCTGTTTTATGGCTTTTTCTTCTTCGAACTAACTTAGAGTCTCTCTTTTCCAATTTTTAAATAATTATATATTTATTCTCTTTTGTGTCTTGCCATTGCAAAGCTTTTATTCCTTTTTTTTTTCAGTTGGATTTTTTTTTTTTGCTGTTGTCTCCTTTTCTCTAATTTGTCTTGTATGCCCTTCCGTGATGTTTCCTGTTGACACTTCTTGATATTTTTTCTAACTCAGAATGTGGCTTTCTAGCAGACACAGAGGCCCCAGAGTGAATACCCTTCAGAGCCAACTCTGACTTGGACCTTGCACAACACTATTAACTGGCTCTTACTCTAAGAAAGGTGGCTATAGCGGGATTGCCTGAGCCTGAAGACAGAAATGGTTGAGGAAAGCTTGCCAACATGTTCGCACTGAATTCAACCGCTCTTAATTTCCACTCAAAAGAAGAATTTGAAAAAAAAAAAAAAAAGCACCAAACATTTTAAATCACAAACTTTTTCAAGGGCTTTTCTCAGAACTTTGTTGTTTTATATTGCATTCATCTGTATGTTTGAGTTTATGCTCGTTGGCCACTTTAAAGTAAACATAGTTCAATGCCCTCAGAAACAGATTTCTTCAGCCCATTAGAATTCCCTGAAAAAGGCTTTATCTGCTGAACTGCTGGATATTTTTGTGTGTGTGTAATTTTTTTTCTGTCAGTTTGTTTCCTTTTTTTTTCTTTTCTTTTACATTCAGTGCATATAAAGGTTGAGAGCAGAAGCCTCCTTGGAACAAGACAGAATCATAAAAGACTTCAGGAATCTCATCACAAGCTAAACAGTACAAATTGCACATTCTTCATGGAAGTATTAGCTTTTAGTGCGTGCCTGGATCCAAGCATAATAGATTATCCCAAAGTGGGAAAGAATGAACAGTACAAAATTAGCAGAACTGGGAGCTCAGATCATTTGGTGGAGCAACATGATCTCTGTACTTTCAGGGTACTGAATTCTAAAGCCACTGGAAACAGTATGTAAAATTACATCAGAGTAAGCAAGGAAGCATGTGTAGACCTGGGAGAATCAAAAAAGAGCTTGGAAAATACATTTCCAGAGGAAAATAAGAACTGAAGATCAGTGAATGAGCTTGTAGGAAACAAACTGCTATTCATAAGAATTTCTTGCTTTGAGGACAGAAAGATACGACAGAGGGAAAACATAAATAAAATACATTTCAGTGGTTGTTCAGTGGCCAAGTGCTGTTGGAGAATAATCCTGCACTCAGACAGAAATATAAAATGGCACAGAGTAGGTCAGTCTCCTGAGGTTTCCCTTCTTCTCAAGGAAGCCCTGCCAGAACAAATCCTTTATGCCACTGGCTGGTGGGTTTGGTCTAACCGTGCTGGGAGTAGCCCAGGAACACTGTGCATTTACTGGGAGCCCCAAGATGGTGGTGAACATACTCTGGCAGAACTACCCTGTACTTTCCTGCCTCCTCCCTCAGGTCCTTAGGAATGGGAATGAATTATTTTTGAGAACCAAACAGATAGAAATTGCTTAAGTTAAATACAACCCTGAGGAGCATGTTGCTGAACACAGATGTGATACTGAGGAGTACTGTAATGCATATAGGGATGGAGGTGGGTGGTGGAGTCCCCATCTCTGGAGGGATTTAAAAGCTGTGCAGATGTGGTACTTGGGGACATGGTTTAATGGTGGGCTTGGCAGTGCTGAGTTAATGGTTGGACTCAATGATCTTAGAGGCCTTTTCCCACCCAAACAATTCTGTAAGCTTCCAGGGATTTTGTACAGTGGTTATTAATCCATACCTTGGCTGCACATTCTGCCATCCTCAATGTTTTATAATCCACTAACTACACCATACCAAAGACAATGATCCCAGCATGGGAGTCATCAGCTTTAGAAGGTATTTGGGATTTTTTTTTTTTTTAAAATTATTCTACTGTGTTTTCCTCTATTAGAAAATGAGATTACATTAGACTGTTTTAAAAACTCATATTTTTCCTAGCTATATAAATATATTCACAATACTTTATATTTCTTAAAACTCATTTCCTCTTTGCTTAACTCCTTGAGATAAGTGAACTCTCCTCTGTGTAAACACTCTACCAGAATACTGACTACCTTTTAAGCGATATATGATTTAGAAGGTAATGAAATATCACTTTCTTTTTTCTTTTTTTTTTTTTTATTATAAATAGGTTTTAAAGTGCTTTTAGCTGCACTTTAGCTTTTAGATTAAGAGATAAAACTGATGAAAGGGACACAACCTTCTGTCACAGGGCAGCATGGCATTTGGGAGGTGAGGTAGTTTAAAATACCATTTTTATCTTCATTTCTCTCCATTGGGATGACTGTATTTCTTTTATACATCCCATAAGGTACTTTATCTTTGCCATAAAGGCATTTTCTTCCTTAAACACTGAATATTCTGCAGTATGAGACTGTGTGTCTGCATGTCTGCAATGATCTTATGCACAATCAAAGCACAGCTAAGGACGTTAAATTAATTAAAGACAAACTGAGTATTGGTTTTAGGTATTTTGGGGTGTCAAAATTTGGAAGCCTATGAGAAATCTGAATTTTTGAGAGCAAGCACTTAAAAATTCTTGCAAAATCATATCTTCTTAAATATTGCACATCCAGTCTTTAAGTGCCTAAAGGTCCCTTCTGAAGTCTCACTGGTCCTACCTCAGCAGATCAACTCCCCCCCAGGCCAAAAGCCCATACTCAGGAGTTTTTTTGTCACTGTTCTTATTTAACATGATTTGTTCACTGGGGCTCAGAGCAATGAAATCCAGTAAATAATACATTGGACAAACAGAGAAGATAACAAAAGGAAATAGTTAAGGTACTATAATAATTTTAGCCATTCTTTTTTCAGGTCACTATAATCTGCCCAAAGATAACTAATTGTTCAAAGTAAACATTCCACTCTGACCACAAAAGGAATCCATTACACAAACATATAATTCACAGTCATTTTTAGTGGGTTGTAAACAGTTTGGAATGAGCATAAAATGGGACAAAAATCAAAGTGAGCATTTAGAAATGAAAAAGTGTTTGCTACAAAAGGTCAGTCCCTTTACTTGGCAAACTATGTAGAAAAGCCTGGGAAAATGTTGAACACACAAGCAGTAAGGGAATTTTAAAGCCAACAACCTCCCTGTTTCTTTAAACAGACATCGGAACCTATAACTGGATCCTGTCAAACAAACGACAGCAAAAAAACATAACAGCTGCTAAGAAGTAAAGTTGAAAGATAAAGTTTTCTAAGCTAAGAACCTTCTCAGAAGTGGACTAAAGGTCTTTCTTAAATCTTTAAGCAAGGTTATGGATCCCAGGGTGGCTTTTAGGCATTGAATCAAATATGTAATTTTGTGTATCGTTCCTGTCAGAGCATCCTGTGCTCCAAGAAAAGCAACAGAAAACAGTATCTGCAACGTCCAGCTCTGAATGGGAACGGTACCTGCAATCATCAGCTTTGCTGGCTGCAGTGTCATTTTTCAAGTCATTTAGGTTGATTTGAGAACACTAACTTGGATTTGGGAATGGAGGGAGAAAATGAAGGATGTTTCAAAAGAGAGATGAAAGTTAAATTATATGTCCCTGGAGCATTAGGGATGTATTTCTTTACAAATCCTAAGCCACACTGGATACCCTCAATACGTTTCGGATACAGACTGCTCAGGGTGTTCATTTACTCTGTCATTAGACACACAGACAAATGATCTTCCCTGGAAAAGAGTTTAGTATCAGACTGTTTTCACACGATAAAACACTACTATGAGAAGTTCTGGATGGCACGTTGTTTAGGTACAACACAGACTGACATTTTAATTTTTTTTAATGCGTTCTACACATGCCGTTCACATATTAAAAAAAAAAAAAAAAAAGGCAAAAAAAGACAGCCAAGACTTTCAAAGGGTCATGGATAACAAAATAAATAGGCGACTCCAGAAACGACTGGGAAGAATATCTGGCCTAGAAACACCAAAAAGTCTTGCAATGGGCCCCACCCTTGGCAGGAGTGCTCAGCATGTGAGTTATAGTGCACTGGGAGGATTGTCCCAGGCTTTCCTCGCTGTACTGCTCAGCTCAGGGTTGGTGCTACCTGTCAGATGCTTCCCAGGGAGAAGAAGAAGGAGATTGAATACGGAATGAAATACGGGAATACAGACTGAAAAAGTCAGGTCAACAGATAGCCCCAGAAAAGCCTGAGGCCTACCCAAGGTAAGTAAGGACGGAAAATCAAAAGAAGACACTGAAAAACCAAGGAATATGCTCTTCCAGGAAAAATTTTCCCTTGAAGTCCCTAAGAAAGTAGAAAATGAAGAAATGCTGGAGATTTTTGAGTATCCACTGTATTACTTCAACTTGATTGCTGTATGGTACAGAATAATTCTCTTAGCCTCACTAGGTTACACCAAAGATATGGGAGATTTTTCTATTTAAGATTTTGCTTGAGATACCAAGGCTACAACACTCTTGGCCAAGATACTGTTGACTTCAGTGGTATAGGTCTGGATAGCTCAATAATTGGGACTAGAAGTTCATCAAAAATTGTGAATGAATAATTCAGTAATTATTATCAGTAATTCATAAGTACAGGAAGAATGAAGGGAAAAAAATGAGCTTGCTTAAAAAAAATAAAAATTAAATGTGACAATTGCCTTTCAAGTTTCCAGGAACAGGCACTTTTCTATTGCCTCTTTTTATTAAACTCCACTGTCAGCTCTGCAAGATGGCTGAGAAAATGGAGAAAGACCTTCTGCTTCTCGGTCCTACTTCAATAACTAAAAATACCAAAGGAGGCTGAAAAAAATGGAACTCACTCCATTTTTTTTTCACATTCACAAGTGAATCCTTGTTGAATAGATAAATATGCATTATGTTATGAGCTTTTTAGAGCAGAACTTATAAAGCACCCCTGTACTGAAATGGTGAAGAAGAAAAGTTGGGGATAAATGACCAAAATCTGATCTAAGTTAGAGCAGAATAGTAGTAGAATAAACATCCTTTTGATATTCATTTTAAAATAGTGTAACTAAAGAGGAAATCTTGCCAATGGTTAATGCCAACCTCCACATTTTTATTCTGTGGGAGAATATTGCTACAGTTGGCTATTGTGTGTAACCTCTTCTACACAGGAAAATGTACTAATTAATATGGTTTATTCAGATCCCTCCTAGACTCTATTTCTGTGCACAGTGATAATGCTTTAAAAATCAGAAAAACAAATAGAAAATCGGTAGGTGAATAATAATGAAATCCATGAGCTGATAACTAAGAACACAACCGTTCAGCGAAGTATGAATGTTTTGTAAGAAACATTTAGGGATGGTCTCTTAAGGTCTTTTTTTCCGAATAATCCTTTATCTTAAGCGAAGCACGCAAGTAACATTTTTGGTACAGTTACAGTGTGTAGATGATATATTTTCTAAATAGGAAAAAAAGCTTTTCTAGCCCAGCCAATATGCCAGCTGTACCGAGTATCTAGGCCATCTTACTAAGACTATGAAAGTAAACATACAGTTTTCATTAAATGTGCCTTTCCCATAATTGGTACATAAGTATTTCCCATGACTCTGCAGTTGAGTATCTTGGCTGGAGGCATATCTGGCCATTAAGAGGAGGGCTTCAGATCTGTTGAGTCTCAGCCATGCCGGGAGACTTGGCACCTCCACATACTGCTTCCTAATACCAACCCCGGTATAAAATGTCATCAGAAGCTTGCATAAACATTGGACTTAGCTTCACATAAATTACTGCTGTCCTGAGATAGTTTATGCCAGAACTTAGTAAAAACAACACTTTGGGTAAATAGAATGTGAGTAAATGCAAGCATCTTAATCCAAGAAAACGATAATAGAAAAAAACCCGCGTATCAAATATAAACTCATAAATATAGTGATAAAGTGAAATTTTTGTCTCATGCCATATGATTAGCTTCTATTTACATGTTAGACTAACTAAAAGGGGTAGAGTTCTCTAAGTCACAGCAAATTTGAAGGAAACACAAGAAAAACAATGCAATTCTCGTAAGGATGAACTCCTTTGAAGGAACAGTGATACGTTTAGTTTCTAATATGAATACTTTTTTGATAATCACACAGACAGTAAACATCTAACTATGTTTCTTGGATTTTTCTATTACAGTTCAGCAGTGCAGAAACCTCTGGCCTCACTTCTCCTGGGAGGAGTGGTCAGATACCACAAAACGTCTATGAAATATCCAACGCATCTTTTGGAGAATCTGTGCTGAGATCGTAACCAAGCAGTCCTTTAGGCATGTTCTGCACGGTGTGGCATTTTTACAATCTAATCTCTGCCTTTCCTTTTCGTGTTCTGAATTTCTCCTCACAATTCCTCCTCTATTAATAGTCACTTCACACATTTCTCCCCTTTCTTTATCCAGCCTCCAGCCTCCCTCCAAAAAAACCCAATGCTACTATCTCCCCCTACCGAACAATCTCCGATTTGTTTCAGTCTCTGACTTCCTGCCAATGATTCTGGGAGTAATAATATCCCAGTGCTCTCTTTGCTGTATAATTAAAGCATGAATTTCCCTGAGTTTGAAACTCCAGGGTAGTTTTATTGCACCTTTCACTATAAAACCAGGTAACAATGGCGGAATTAAAATAGCTTTTTTCCTTTGCGGATAACGCTCTAAGTATCTTTTTATTTTTCATGGGTTCTCTTGTTCTGAGACTCCAGTATATGGCAGTGACAATGGGTTCACCCAGCCTTATTCTGAAAATAAATTTTCTATCTTTTGCAAGATATATGTTTCCCCAGATCCCTGGAACAAGTTGTAAACTTGTAACAGATGGTGATGAAGCCTCACATTTTTATACAATACATTTTAAGATTCTGCATCTACCGCATGTACCTTCCAAAGAAAATGACCTTCAGTGAGAGAAGATACACTCTGCAGAGAGGAAGGCAGGCAACGGTGTTAAGTACATCTTTTTTATACTATAAAAATCCTTCTTATTAATCAAAACTTGTAATGAGGATGGATACTCATTCCAATAGTTTTATAATATCATGGCTTTTAAGAGAACTGTAAAAATTAGACACCTGCACTCATTAAAAAAAAAAAAAATGGCCACATCAGAATAACATTTATTTTGACTGAATGCAATTCAGGACTTAGGAAAAAGTATTGGCATTACACTCACCAGAGACTTCAGAATGAAAGTTACTGACATTTTATCGACATTTAGCATTTACTTACCCAGAGAAAGACTAAACCAACAACATGTCAAACAAAATATAAGGAATAATCAGCATCAACGGGTGCTATTAGTGTCTTATCATATAAAGAAAATGAAGATACAGAACGTGATATATTTCAGTTCATAACTATATTACGAATTGAACTGTCTTCCTGCCCTGGAAATCTGAGCAGAGTTATGAGGTAAAAGTTTAGATTACTATCAGAAAAAAAAGTATTAAATAATAAGGTACGCACCTCTTTTTTCAACAGCTTTTATGCACAGTCTTACAAACTGAGGGACTGTAGATTTCTCGTGCTCACAGACCAAGTGCAAATGGGAACCAAAAATTTGATCTAGATTTGGAAAACAAGAGGAAAATACATTAAGAGATATTATTAGTAGTGGGATTTTTGTCT
This sequence comes from Manacus candei, assembly GCF_025592945.1. NCBI lineage: Eukaryota > Metazoa > Chordata > Aves > Passeriformes > Pipridae > Manacus > Manacus candei. The sequence continues at coordinate 4,659,899 of NW_026138125.1, read as the reverse complement.
CTTCTCAGCTTGCCTATTAATTTAAAACTCAGATATCGAAGATAGACAGGCAAAGTTGGAAGAAAATCCTTTTTGAGTCCTAGTGGTCATTAGCTTCTGCCACAGAACCAAATCCCTCAACATCTGCTGCTCACAGTGCTTGGATACTTCCCTCTGGATTCGAGTTTCAATTTCTACTTACACCATGACCTTGACCTTTTGAGGGCTTGGAGATCTCTGGACCTGCCATAAAAGATGTGGCCATATGTTTGGACTTGCCATAAAAAAATGAAGGCCTTTCTAGAGCCACAAATCCCTCACTTGTTGATTGCAAAATCCTACATGATATCAACTACTGGTCCAACCTAGAAACTCATCTTGTTGGGTGGCCTGTCTCTTCCACACATTTGGAAGTTCCATTTTTGCATGGAGTACCATAGAAGTGAAAGGGCTTCATTAAATTGCTTCATCAGGACTTAGTACCATTTCATCTCGTCTTTACAAAAGCTTTTTTTTTTTAATCATCAAATTAACTGCTAAAAAAAATAGAAGATACTAAATATCTTTGGATGAGGATTGCATCTTACACCAAGTCTAACTTTTGATTGGTGTTACTTCCTTCATGAATAAGCATTTAAACAGACAATGCTACCTTTTAGGTTTTATGATTTCAAAGTTTTGCTGAACTTTGTATGTTGATCTTGAAACGCATCTGTATGAGCAGGTTGAACTCTTCAGATTACTAATTAGCTCCCTCCACCTCATTTCCACTCTATATGTTTGAGAAATTATGAAAAGAGCAATCAGTAACGGGGACGATGTCAGCTAGAATCAGAATGAATCAAACAGATGAGAGGAACTACTCAATAGGAGGTAGTTAAATGTTGAAACAATAGGAGCGTACTGTCATCATTTATCCAGAGAGACAGTCTCCATATAGCATTTCAACAGAGTACTACAGTTTGTAAATTGGTGTAGAGGCTCTGAAAATTATTGTATAGATAGCTGGAGGGTGACAGCACAAGTCTGGGCTCTGCACAGCAAACCCAGCAGCAGCTCTTGCTCTCCTCTACAGCACCCATGGCACTGGGTGTTCCACCTATACTCACTCCCACCACCTTCCACCATAACCAGTTGGAGTGGTTCTTCCTCCCAGCAACACAACTTTTCCTCACTATGTTAGTGGGGAAAAACTGAGCAAAACTCTTATTTTTTTTTATTTCCCGCTTTGCAAGGAGCTTGGCTTTCCTATAATTAATCCCTCCTATTTCACACTCAGCTTAGGTTTCAAGAGCAACTCAGTTGCTTTTTCTTTCCTAATACCTCAGAGAAGGGAACACGACGACAGAAACAAGGTGGGGCGCAGGGGATGGTTTGGACTTCTCGAGATGTATCAGAGAAGTTTATTCCAACACCTCCCAGTGCGTGTGATCTGCATTCTGAGAGAGTACACCAAAGCCTGAATTTAAGTTAGTTGGAGTTTGGGCTGCAGAAGGGATGGAGGACTGGGTTCACAGAACTTCACCGAGGAAGGTTGTGTGCATGTGTGGCGTTAAGCATTAGCGAACAGTCTGTTACATGTTTTGGGGTTATGTTTCTGACAAAGCACAGTCTGGTTACATTTTCTTCATAAAACATTTATAGCTGCCTTCAGTGGTAATTATACTTACAGAGATTTATGATTAAAATGTACTAGCACTTCCTCTTTTGACATCTTAATTGTTTTTCAAAATTTTAGCAAAGACCTGTCAAATTCTTTGCATAATACGGAATGGTCTCCAATGTAAATTATGTTAAAAAGAAGTAAAAAAAATGTATCTTATTTGGTGGACAAAGACACTTGTAAACAATTTCAGAAGCAAAACAGGCAAAGAGCTGCACTGTGTTTAGATGGCAACATATGAAGATCTGAAACAAAATTAATGTTCAGCAGCTTCTCTTCTGTGTTATAAGCACTTTATAACCAACTTCCAGGATTATTTCACAGTTACTCTTTCAATCCCCTATATGCATACAGAATATTTGGTATTTCTGCGAGGAAATTTTGGAAAGGGTGAAAACAGTTTGGCAATTCTCACCTAGTCCATTACTTCATTTCTTGATGCAGATTCTATATATTGAGCAGAATATTTAACCTCATTCTGTATACCTTTCACTGTATGTATATAGTCATATCCTGTACCCTGCAGTTAAGCTTTAAATCACCTCTTCTTTAGAAAACAGGCACTCAGGGTTTTTGTCTCAGATGGAAGGGCAGCAAAACAGTATTAATTGTTCCTGGGCATCAAAACAGACTATGGTAAAACAACAGCACACAACTCCTTTGGAGGGTTTTTTTCCCCCCTTCTAGAAATTCATGGCTATTTATAAGTACATGATCCCATAAGTCATCCAAATACTGTCAATTCTGGGTAGTCCCGAACCACAAATTCTGCGACTCTCTCTAATCGATTGATTTTTTTTGCACATAAACATGGGAATGGCAGTAGTTACACTGCCATATTTACAATTGCAGAGGTCACAGGGATAGTTGAGGAAAACTCAGCTAATTCTTTGTGTGGTATTTCAGAAACAAGGAATTATAGGAATGGCAAATTGCTAACTTTTGTAAGCTAGATTTATGAGTAACTAAGATTGAAATATTATTTTCTTATTCTTTTATAGGTGTGTATATACATATATTTTAAAACTAGTTTAAAGAAAAACTATCCAGGACATTTATAAAAAGAAAAAAAAATAAGAAAAGCTCCTAAGGGGATAAGGAAAGCAAAAAAACCTTTGTTTGATTTATTTGAGATAAGGCCCTCCAAAACTTCATTTTTTATGACTTGAAAAAAGAGAGATGTACACAACACTCCTAACCTCTTGTTATGACAGTTTATGTTTCCTATCCAGCTTATTTAACTCAAATGCCTGGGAAATAGACACAATTACCACCTTATGGAATGCTACTTAACTTTAAATGCTCCCCTCTGAATAGAAATCCACTTTATCTTCTCAGAGTTATTCCAGTTTCTCAGGAATTATTTCCTCTATAGGCTCCTGAAATGCTCTTGTTTCATCATTTAAAAATTTAAACTAACAATTGTTCAGAAATATCTTTTATTAGAACAAAGGCAATTCCCATGCAGTGGATTCTGTTCACAAGAGCTCGTACAAAGGAGCTGCATACTATGCCCATATACAGCTTTAATCATTCACTCTTTCAGCTGTTATCAATTTAAAACCAATGAAACTCCCACACTGAGTCCATTTGAGCAGTCAATTTTAATATCTTGGGGCATCTGTAGTTATTCTGAATTGGCTGCAAAAGCAGAACTAACAAGTTAAGCTCTAACCATAAGTCTACATCAGGCTGGTAAACCATACATCAAACGCCGACAGTTAGTCAATACTGTTGTATGAAAAACCAACAAGCATTTTTAAGAAGAGCAATATATTCATAATATGTTTGGTGGTATGGTTTACATTATACATCCCTCCTATCTGCACACTAAAAATTTGGTAGAAGATGGTGGGGCGTGTGACAGCTTTGCACATGGATATAAAACCAGACACCAGAAGAGTAGGGAATGGACATTCACAAGTTGTATAATATAAAATGATGATTACAGCTGCAATGAATTGGCCATTCTGGGGAGCTTCAAGTTTTCCCTGAGCCTGACAGAACTACTTTTTTTTTTTTTTTTTTTGAGTAGCTCTTGCAGGCTGCAGCAAAGCCACTAATCCTGAGCTGCAGAAATCTCGACTATGGGAGACAATACTTCTGGAAGAGAAACAATTAAAACAAAATCACTGAAGCCACATCCTCACTGAGAATGTCATTGTTTAACTGTTTTGGATGTACATGGATGAGATGTGGCCACACTTGGAAGGAACTCATATTTCAGTGTTTTTTATTAAAAAAAAAAACAGGGAAGGGCATGCCTAATACTCCCATTTCTCAGGGAGAAGTTTAAATTCTGACATGAGAGGAGGCAATGTAATGGTACAATGCCCAAGTTTTTAGAAACATGAATTATATCTATGTAATCTCGTGTCTTTCAGGAACTGAATTAACTCTGCTACATCTGGATTTGAGCTGCTGGACTACCAGAGCTCTGTATCAACATCCAAGTTGTTTGTTTTCTTTGTATCTCTTTGAATGTTGGGAGGGAAAAGACGGAAGGAGAACGAAAAGACAAAATAATAGAGGAATGTACAGAGAGAGGAATGGGACAGTAGGAAGAACAACAGAGAATTTTTGGATGGGGAAGTGATGCATTTGGGGCCATATTCTGAAAGGTGACTTCTAGCTGCTTGATCTCTAGAGTCAGACACATTAAGTCAGACATTGAAGTGACGCTGATCCCAGACTGGGGCTCCAAATAATGCCATGACACTTTTACAATAAGTGGGGCAGGTCCTCAGCTGACTGAAGTCGGTGAGGTTGTCAATGGAGCTCCCCTGATTTATGCATACTGGGAATCTTGCCAGTCCTTTTAACTTGGAGATTTATTATATATGGCTGATCTGTGGTGGTCATCAATTTTAAAAAAATTATATTTGTGAACAGTTACTATTAAGTGGCATATGAGTTGCCAGATTTGTTTCACATTCTCAGAGAAAGGGAAAATAGTGCTATAGACACAGGTCTCTCTTAAGAAATTCTGGTGTTTTACTTGGGATAAGAGCTCATTTGAATTCAAAGAGAGTGCGCCTGCTGTAGTTCTCAAAACAGGTCTCCAAAAATGAGATATTTACTCTCAGACACATGATGTGACTCTTGGGGATGGTCCTGTGCAGGGCTAAGGGTTGGACTCAATGATCCTTGTGGGTCCCTTCCAGCTCAGCCTATTCTATGTTTCTGTGATTTTGTGATTTCTGAGCATCATGTCAAAGGAACAAATCACTTTGTCCACAGGGTTTGGGTAAAGTATTTCCAAATGTCCCTGTCAAAGAAAGAAATACCCTTGTGACCCATTGTCCCTGGGAGTCAAAGGAAACATTTCCTAACTTTCCCTGAGTTATGATGGGCACCAGATCGCTTGCAAAATTCCTTCATAACCCACAAGAATTACAGAACACACCAAAGGTAGGTCTTAATCTGCTCTTTTGGACTTCTCATGAGCGTTTCACTCATTACATTGAACCACTCCAAGGTCCATTGAAACATATGATGAAATGAAGACATTTTCCCTTGCCTGGAAATGAAATGGTTGGTGATCTCTGTGCTGCGATCTGCACAACCACCAACATATGCTGAGCCCTGTTCTATAGGCTATCAAGCCAAATCACAGCTAGTTCCTTTCACTAGCAATTGAGTGGCTTTTATTTTCATCTTGAAACAGTTGTAACCATTCCAATTCTTATGCTGTTTTGGTTTTTGCCTTCGCTTAGCTTATGAAATAAATTCAGTGAGGTTCCTTCAGTGTCTAGCATTTGGGAAAAAAAGATCCACCCTAAAAAAATAAAAACCAAATAAATTTCTTGCCAGCTGCATAGCTTCATTTTCCTCATTTCCCACAGTGTCATTTATGTTAAGTTGTTGCTCATCCTTTTTTTACTGTTTACTGAGAATGTATTTTCTGATAGTCTTTTACCAACACAACCACCATAGCTTTAAAATCACAGTTCCACAGAAGTTTTTTTCCTTTGTTGGACCAGAAAGCCTCAGAAATCAGGAAGTTAGCAGGCCAATATCAAGTTGAAGGTTGGCAATTCATTTTGGGTAATATTAAATCATGACAAAGCTCAAACATAAAGATCAAAGTTCAATTATAGACTATAAAGTCGCTTTAAAAGAGAAGATTTATATATTATTTTTCTAGCATATTAGTGCAGATTCTGTAAATTCTGAGAATATTTCAATCCTGAGGAACCAAGGACCTCTGCCCTAGAGTATAAATTTGAACAGTTATTCTCAAAATAACGCTGTTAAAATGGCAGACAGGGAACATGCCTCTTATTTACTATTTCTAGGTTATGTGCACGTGTATATATATCTGAACATAAGTGTGCACAGAGACACAAACACATTACACAAAGATCCTGCATTACATATCATCCCAAAAATTATTCAAAACGTTTCTAGACCAAAGATATTTTGTGTAAGCATGAGTGAGGTGGAATGAGGACTGATGATATTCATTAGAGCTCTTGCTGGAGCATGAAAAGCCCCAGTCACCAGCCCATCGCAATGAATGGAGCCAACGTGCTGTTTCCAGCTTCCTTTACTCAAAGAAGTAGAAAGCAAATGGGACAACAACGACAAAAATAACTTTTTGTCATGTAAAGTGTCGGCACATCTTCATTTTCAGACCAACATGTAACTATCATTTACCCATTGGTCTGCTACACTCCCTTGTCTGATTGCTATCCTCGTTATTAGTCTCATTTGTTAACTCCCTACTTTACTTTCTACATGGGCGTTTGCTACACTTTACATCAGCAAAGTTTGGTTAAGAGTTAAATGACAATCACGTAATTTCTAGATTTCCTGATAACACTGTTGGCAGAACAAAATACCCCAGGAGATCAAACTGCTATTTAATTTTGAAGCCTGTATTCCCAAATTTGGTTAATGTGGAGAAATGTGTCGAGTCTCCTGGCCAAGTGTGCACACATCAGCGACTAACAGAGCACAGAACTGTGTCTGAGTGAACTTACCACCTTAAAATATATTTACTCATGACTATAATTTACGTGTTAAATTTATTGGAGTTTTGGTTCCAATGTGACATACAATGTGAAAAATCAATATAGATTTGAGAGCTTTATAGTGCCCCTGGCAAATATGAATAGCACTTGATGAAAAGTGAAGGTTCTCACGGCACCTACAGTGCCACTGCATTGGAGTAATTAACACCACACGCTTCACAGATATTTATATCAATTCTTCACCAGCACACAGAACAGCTCTTTGTCAGGAATTTGGTACCAAGATGTCCTGCAAGGCTTTATACACACTTTTATTACGAGCCCCTATTTTAAGGGATTTACAATTCTGACAGAAGTATTTCCCTGTGGGATAAAAGTTCGTAGGCATGTTCTCAGAGCTGGAGGAATTTTTTTCCTGTAAAAATTGGTTAACATTTTTTTCCCTTAAGAAAAGAGCAAATAAATAGTTCTGAGAGGTTTCTGCAACCATTTAAGTCACCTTTAGAAAAATAAATAGATGCATCTTATAATACAAAATTCGGCAAGCTTTTCATTTAGTAATCTGGGCGGTTGCATTTTGCGATTTAAAAATATTCTAATGTGAGCCTAAAAATTAACATTTAAAAGTGGTCTCTGCATAAGCACTGCAACTGCATTTTCATAACATTTTAACAGATTAAGGGATAAACTCTGGTGAAGACAATGAAGGAACCTTATCAAATGAGCATTTCACATAGACTTACCGTAGATTGGAATTAAGCCGTGCTAACGAATCCTGCCTCATTTGCATGGCCAAAACCTAATCCTAATGAAACTTCATGGTAGATAACTAACATGTTTTCTTCATGGCAACATTAGTTTGGTCATAGAACTGTGCGGGGTACTGATTCTGAATTACTGTGTCACAAATCACACGTCTATGTTATCCCTGGAAGAGTATCCCAGGTAGAACGAAGCTGTGTTTATGAATCAAGAGCTTAATGCAACTGTAGCCAAAACCAAATTCATCTGGCTTTCCTAGAGAAATGTATTAGAGGGTGGATTTGAGCTATGCTAATGAATCTGGATTTGTTAGCAGGGATCACATCTGATCCCTATGTAACACCACAGGAGATTCATCAGCCACACTTTATTAAACTAAAAAACTCCCAGCCCTTAAATCCAGAAATTAAAAGACTATGAATTACTCCTTTATTACTGTAATAACTGAAACAAACTAACATGATGCATTCAAATCCCACCCTCAACTCACAAAGTACTTCAAGGAGGCAAAACTCTGATGTGTTGAAATCAGATACTATGAAGGTGTAAGTACAGACCCTGAAAGTTTGGTGTGTGTGTGTGCACACCTCACACACTCATATTGGTGCATAAATGACATTTTTTTCAAGGTTTCTGTGGCAGTTAGAAGCAGAACTTCATCATTAAGGCACATCATGGTTTCATTTAATGAAGATTTCCTTAGAGTAAACAACACTGCACTGAGCATCTCTGCATGTATCTAAAACATAAGAACTTAATTCATCAAATCTTCTTCTCTTCAGACGTGGGCCCAGCTGGTGTTTAACCCTTGTGGCTGCTTTAGCTTATGCTGGCTAGGGTCAATCTCTTGGCTCAGGACAGACAAGTTTAATACACACTAGCAACACCCCTTGCCATTTTTGACACACCACTGGAAAACTCACCCTGGAGATTGACAGGGGCTGCTGGCAAAATGCCTCTTTCTAGTCAATTTGCATGTGCAGTTGTGGGTTTCACACATAATAATTTGGGAGTGCATAAATTTTTCAAGCATTGCTCCAGACAATATTTGAAAACATGACTTTACTGGAATATTAGTGGTCAAAATGCTACTGCCTTCAACTAGCAGCTTCTTAGCAAAACACTTCTTGCATAAACTAACAAACACGTTTTATCAGAGAAACAATTTTTTAAGGATATGTGTAAGTGATGGCTGACCAACTTAGCAAGAAATTGGAATAGGAAAAAACCCCACATATTCAAAGCACTTATTCGCTGACATGTATTTTAAATTGTTAAAAATGGATCTTGTTGGTGAGTTAGAAAAATAATGAGAGAAGACAGCAGAAAGTATTCCAACAAATTAGTCAGCACAGCATCTGAAGTTCCTATTTTGGGTTCTAAAATATAAACTATCTCAGTATATTTTCTTAAAAAGAAGTGGAGTTGTGCAGCATGTTGATTTGCATTGTGCATGGTGTCAAATGGAGAGGCTTCTGCTGTTTGCACACCAAAGCAGAAAAATTGAAGCAGCAGTCCGGTATCACAGAGATGGATGTAATCACACATTGATTTTTTATCTGTATAGCTCAGAAGTGTAAGTTTTATGAGATACAGCAACAAATCCATATCTAAGAAGTGTTTGTCCAATGCGCTTATTCATCTGAGAGTCAGATGACCATTTGTGGATTGTTAATTTTTATGCCCCCAAAAAGTACGTAAGACCAGACACACCTTTAATAAGTCCCTTTTCTTGCAATGTTTTCAAGGAGGGTCTTCGGGAGATGAACTTCTTTAATCTGCTTTTAACTCGGTTTCTGTCATTTGTGTCAGAGGCACTGTAGTTCAGCCTGAAAACTGAAGGAAATCAGAAGAAAAAGCTTGAGTGAAACAATATTTCTGAACTAATAGTAGTTTGCTCAAGTATCCTTAGGAAATAGTGGCCATAAGCACCCCAGTAAAATCAAAATCATGCGGTAGGTCAGCAGTGGAGCTGGTTGGACATTGTAACCCATCTGATTAATACTTTTGTGAATAAACATGATGAGTTCACTCTGCCGGTCCTGCACGGAGCCCTGTTATTTATTGCCCATAAGTATTTGGATGGAGACCAGTTTACTCATGAAACGTTCACGAATCCCACAAGTTTCACATGGATGAATTCTCTGCTAAAACTCTGGACTCCAAGTGTGCTACGCACTATTAGCTGTGTACTACTTGTTATGAGAAAGGATGGATGGTTAGACCACTAGTGAAGGACTGAATTTTCTTGCCAAGATGGATTAAGAGTTATATATATATTTAATGCAGTTACAGAAAACATGGCTATCCGCCATGAAATGTGTGCAAGATGCATTAATTTATGGAAAGAAAAGTATTCCCGTCCTAATGATTATATTTTATTGTATTTAAGCATTTACCAAGCTGAGAAACATTTTGAGCTCAATTTATTTCTGCTCTGTGTCAAAAAGACATAGAATCCAGTTGCAGAAAATCCCCTGGAGGAAGTTTGAAAGGCATAAATTTAACTTCTTCTCTGCTGAGGTGCTTACAGGGCACCATGATAGATATCAAAATAGGCCGTATTAGTAGGGAGGAGAAGCTTGGCATGCTCCAGAAGCTGAAGTGATGCCATGGAAAGACCTTTTCCAAAGTTTTCTCTGAACAAGTAGGTTTTTAAAGATTTCTAACAAATCACCTGAGACTCACCACCCTTGAATAACTCTTGTTCAGTGTCCTGAGCTCTCTCACCCTGCAACTTCCCCCAAATGCTGAGCAGGCTAATGCAGAAATCTACAAACTCCCTTGGCAAGAGCCTTCAGCTGAGAGGGGGGTGGTTTCTGATTTCTGTGGGAAGAACAGCTTTCCATCTTCTCTTGTAAATCAATTAACAGATCTATCAATGAATCAATCCACCCAAATACAATATTCTCCACAAGGTGAGCTCGCATGAGGTGGTCCATTGTCGCTTTGACAGAATATCTAAATAGTACCCTGGATAATTTAGCTGCAGTTACAGAGATGCTCCCTGATCTCCCCACCCAGAATGAATCTCCTCTATAATACATTGATATCCATATAGAGGATCCAAGCAAAGAGAGAAAGCAAAATTAAAAGTATGATCATTATTATCATTCTATGTTTTTATCAAGGTGTTTTTCATTAGTTATAAACAAAACCAGAACGTTTAAAGGTGCACAATTATAAAACAATGGCAAGCTAAAATAACTGGTTAAGCAATAGCAACAACCCTGGAATATTGTGGTTTACATTACAAATCTGATTTTAACAGCCAAACTTATAAAATGGTTTATGCTTTGCTGTTGTCAAGGGAGAAAAACTTGCCAAATTGTTCATTTTAAGTAAATAGAACATAGCCAATTAAGGAAAGCAATATTTAAACACATGCCTATGATGATCAGAGCATAGTTTGCTTCTGATTTCACTACTGATTTTAACAGAAGAGTGCTCCATTTTCCCACAGCACTAAAATGACCCCACACATACTTCCACAAACTAGTAATCACACAGGACAAATAAAAGGACACTTTACTGGAAAATACATGGTTTGGTACAATAATCCATCACTTATGAAAACTAGAATTCACATTTTTTAATGGTAGCATTCTTGGAGTGATGTATCATAGAATATAAAGATTAGCATTCAATTGATGGTTGGTGCTTTTTTAACATTATAGCGGAGGACTTTTTGTTCAAAATTGAGCAATCCTTGGCAGGGACAAGCTAAAATTCCAAGTCACTTGGCTGTGCTATAAAAAGAACAACAAATGGATGTTTCTAATTCTACATCTTAATGGTACTTTGAAACAGTGAGTTGTATTTAGTTTGGGGTCTCTTTTGCTGCTCAGGGTCACTCTGTCTGTAGCGATTCATACCTAGGTTGGCTTTTTCCTGAATTATAGTGGTGCTTCCTCAAATGATGCAAATGATGCAGCAGTGAAAATAGCACTTCAGATGCCTGTCACTTTTCCCATTCTGTGGAACTCTGAAGCATTTTATGCCCACTTGAACTTCATATTTAACTCTGAGTCTAAACCAGATTAGTTAAGATGTTCCAACTGAAGTGCACACTGTCGTAATGTGAAGGGTAGGACAGCAGGGGAAGATCCCTCTCTTTAGAAAGACATTAACCTAGCTGGAAGTTTTATACCTGAAACAGCAATTATGGTGTTAAAACTACATCTAGAGGTAGGAATAATTATTGTCATGGATAACTTTGTTTGTACTATGTTGAGCTATACAGCACATAGTTCAAAACAACAGCAAAGCTAAAGTCGATGAATTTCTCATTTTATTCTATTAAATACATGTGAGTCACAAGAGAAAAACTCCAAGACTCCCAGAAATTCAAGGGTTCAGATAGCATGTTCCAAAACCAAGCTTAGCCAGAAATATTCTTGTTGGGATCTCACTTAGAAATATTCCTTCTCTTGCCAAACCATTCTTCTCGCGATATCCCCACGTTAAAATGGCTTTGCTATTACATTTGGAAATACAAAAAAGACCAACCGTTACTTCCAAGAGAAAAAAATAAAATAAAATAAAAAATCCCTCAAAAATTACAATAAATATTTCTTTTAATACCTTCCCTTTTAAATTTCAGGTTCTGGATTAGGCCACGAGTATCTTTCATGAAGAAGAGCTGGCAAATGTCAAACAACATAAAAAAGTGGAAGGCAGTTCCATACAGAAGTAAAAGGACCTAAGTATAAAATAATTATAAATTTCTCCTGCCAGTGCAAGTGCATCAAGGACACTTCTATCCAGCAGCAAAAATGTAACCTGAATATCTTCTGACTTTCATGTTTGGCTGGTAATAAGTTGAACCCTTAGATTTAGAAAAGCATTTCTGACGACTTTTGGCACTTTCTTAGGTCTCTATTTATTACACAAGTGGGAAAGGTATTGAAGCACAAATGAAAAAGTGGCAAGATCTTTTCCTCAATTTTCAAGATACACCGAAGCAAAACAGCTTATCACATTAGGGAATTCAAATTGGGTACAAAAAGAAAATAGTATAAACATGTTTTTAGGACGAAAAGAAAGGACACATCTTTGGCCCTTAATATTGGATAGCAATGTAATAACATTCACTGAACTGGGGGAGATAACTGTGAGTTAAATTCTCTGAAAAAAAATCGCGCCAAGAAATAGCTGGACTGTCTTTTTTTCTGCCCTATATAAATCTTCTGAATACTTACTGAAATAGAGTCTTAGTATTCTTAACAACATATAAATAACAGAAGTATCACATAGAAGAACAAAATGAAGTATGTAAAGGAATTTTTACCCAAGAAAACAAGTGGAAGGCAAGAACTAATGCGATACCTCCAAATGACACAGTTCTACAGAAATGGTACCCTCAGAGTCAATGAAAGTTTTGAGGTGCACAGACAAAGACTTATTTGTCAACATTCAATGCTCTTAATTTTATATATAATGCAATGAGATTAAACATACTTTGGTTCAATCAGGATTAAGCAGTGGCTGACATGTTTGCAAGGTAAAGTTACATCAGCTTTTCTCCAGACTTTTGGCATGGCCACAACTAAAAGAACTGGGTAGGACACAAACCACTTCAGGGCAAGGGTCAAAATGTTTATGAGATTACTTTCTGTGAATTTATTCATGTACCTAGACGATATATTTCTAGCAGACTGTTTTTTCTGGGTGTGATGTTCCGGGAAGAGCCTGAATGATTCAGAGAGCAAAATGCTTTAATATATCCTAAATAGTTACATACTTATTTGGCAAGATTTTGTAACTCATATAACAGGCTCTCACATTCCTTCCAATGACTTTTATTTCACTCTTAATTTACAAAATATTTATACATAATCCCGAGGTTCTACCTATGATTAATTCCTGCCAGGTACAGTATATCTGAGCACTTCCAATGTGTTGAAAGCATTGGTTTTTGAAGAACTATCCATTAAAGACTTTCTGAACTGTGACAATGGATATTGACAGTGCTTGTCAGACTAAAGCACTATTGATTGTCTCACATCATGTGTATTGCAAAACCAATTTCTTTCAAGTACCTCTTCCTAACTGAAATACATTATTACGATGCCTATCTGTTTATTATAACACCCAAAATTATTGTATGCAATTTATCTGGATGGAAAGGGCAGTACTGGGAATGAAGAGCAGCAGTGGGAACGGCTAAACCATTGAGAGATTCAAATAGCTTTACATTTGTACCTCCTCTTCCATTGATCTTGATGTCCAGGAAAAAAACCCACAACTACTTTGGATCATGCAATTTATTTTTTTTTTTTTTATACTCTTGAGGACTTTACAATTTTGGGAAGTACTTAAAAATGGAGATGACTTGAAGTATAATGATAACACCCAGAAGCTGAGATTTGATAATTATTTCCCAAAGAATATTAAAAGTGACAAATTTGACCATTCAAAATGCAGAATATACTGATCAAAATTTCTTAAAGCACGTATGTACAGATCCATTTACTTAACTGTCACCTCTGACACCTTAAACTAATAGTTTCCTAAAGTGCTTTAGAGTCCCATCCAGAGTCCTCAGCACACTTTGCAGGAATGAATCAAAGCTTGGATGGCAAAAGAGGAGGTAGGATTAGGTCTCTGTACCTTTGGAGAGTGAAAGGCTAACAGCAGTGTTACCACATATGTGCAAAAATATTAATAGAAAGGAATTAATTAGTTAATTCATTAATGTCAAGTAAAAGGCATGCTTAATTGCTGAGTGTCTCATCTTTCTGAAGAAATATATCTTAATGTGCAGAGGTGTATGACTATGCCTACATTCCAGGAGACACTGTAACATAAGAATATTGAATGACTCATGACTTCAAGTTTTATTGGATACCACTGGAACTCAGAATTAAACATTTCTTCAGATTTTTTTGGCCTGCAGCAGATGTGAAACTGCTGTTAGTCCTTTAAGGAAAGAGCAACATGCATTATTGCCTGTAAAAATGGGCAGGTTTTCAACCAGCTCTAAAGCTATGAGGGTGACAAAACCAAGTCTTGCTTCCTTCCTTTTCTTTGTGATGCTCTGAGATGGAGTCGATAAAACCTGCTCACTAAGGATAAAGAATTCACTTCATCCACTTTATTGAGCTAAAGATTTGTGCTAGTTATCCTATTTTATCCCTTGGTGAAATTCCTGGGCAGGTCTCTGAGTTACAATAATTACTATTTTTGAGGTTTTTGGTTTTTCTTTTTTTTTTTTTGTAAAAGAGTAGAACGAGAGGAAGGCACATGGTCTTCTTAAAGACACTACAAAAATTATTGATGAGAAAAAGTGCAGGAATCAAACATTACCTGTAATCATTATGCTTATGATAAGCTTCAAAATTACAGATTTTATAACTGCAGAGCATAGACCCAAGAACTGCAGCAACAGGTATCACCAGCCAGGAGATTCTCAGAAGATTTTGTTTGGTTTGGCACCAAAGGACCCGAAGTCATTCAGGTTTATGCACCAATAATAGATATTTGTCACAGCAAGTGTATCTGCATTTACAGATGTTTATGAAGCAAGTTTAGAAATAAACAATAGGAAAAAGAAAATACTGATTATATAGCAGAAATAATTTTTCTGTAATATGACAGCCTAACAACTTAAGTGCTCACTAGTGTCATTACACTTTGTGAAATTTGTGTGCATTAGCAGTAAAGATTCAATAAAATGACTGTATAATTCATATTTTGCATTACGCTCTTATGCATATAAAATTTTTTAAAAATCGTCCCACTATAATAGTAAATGGAAATAAATGAATAGTGTGTTAAATATCACTACACACTTACATTGTAAAACAAAACTGGCACTCTCCACACAGCTTTTCTTATTGGTATTTGTACCATAAATATTTAGAAATGTAAAGCAGTATTTCCAAGTATATATTGGATTTATAAAGGAAGATCATACCAGATATTTTCTTTAATAAAATAAATGGGTATTTTTAGAAAAGGAAAATGCAATAGGCCAAATCTATCTGGATTTCAGTTGTGCATTTGATATGATGCCAAATAGGAAATGATTAGTTAAACTAGAGAAGATGTAGGGAATTGAAACAATAACTGTGAAGTGACTAAATAAGGTATTAAAATGAGCTTTGTTGAAAGGAAAACTACTGTAGTGAAGGGAAGTTACCAGTGCAAGTCCTGAAATATTCTTGGAACTGGTCTTTGTGTTTTCACTAATGACTTCAGCAGAAAAAGTAGAAGCATTCAAAAAATTACATGGTGACTCAAGGCTGGGAAGCACCATCAGCTGTGACAAGAATTTGGGATACCAGGCAAAAACTTGGTGACTTTGAGACTGGAAGCTGAATTAACCAGATTAGAACTACTACTGCCCAATGCATGGTTAGAGAAGGACTGGAATTATAGAATCATAGAATTATTAAGGTTGGAAAAACCCTCTAAGACCATCAAGTCCAACAGTTCCCCCAGTTCTGCCAAGCCACCCCTAACCCACGTCCCAAAGTGCCACGTCGTTCTGAACATTTGCAGGGATGATGACTCAACCACTGCCCTGGGTAGCCTGTTCCAGTGCCTGAGCAACAAATCCAAAATATTTAATTTTATTTAATACAAAGTAATTCTCTCTATGGGTGTTCAACCTTGGGCACTCATATGTTAGACGGAAATTCGTGACAGAAGAGAGGCAGGCAGTGGCAGTGAGAGGCACCAGGAGAAGGGGCTGCTGATCTTTCACAAGCAGACCGAGAGCTTGGTATGTTTGGCCAGCTCAAAAATGAGTGAGAAGAGCTCTGATTGTTCTCTATGAATTTGCTGGTGGGGGTGGGAAAGGGAGCAGGAGAGAAGAGGACAGCAGGGAGGGAGAAGAGCTGTTTTAACTGAAGAACAATGTTGGCACAAGAATAGATGAGTATAAACTGGCCATAATATGAAGTTCTAAAACACCCTTTTAAAGAAATCATGGTGGCAAATAAAACTAAAAGAATTTAAGATGAAGCTTAATAAATTTATGTATGAGGACACAGAACACAGTACCTTGTGACAGGAGGGACTGGACTAGATCAGCCAGGACATGCCAAGTCTTTCTTTCCACAACTTTTTTTGGTATTGTCACAATATTAGAAAGACTATTATACACACTTAACTCGAATACAAAACCCACAATGCCAGAAATCAATGAGTTCATTTTATTCATACAGTATGACCAGTTTATGTTCATCTAATGTAAAACATGTGGGACTTGGATGAAATCTGCTGCAGTACACAGACGAGTTAGGCTCTAGGAAGGGAGAGTACAGTGTACTTGGGAAGAGAAAACTGGTCTCTCCGAGCTTGTGTCAGGGATTAGGACTCTTGACACATCCTCTTTGCAAAAATATTCCCAGGAAAATACTCAATAACTTGGATGGTCTAACACATAGAAATGAGTGATGCTTGCCCTTTGCTACACGAGTGACTCAGTGTTTGCAGCCATATACTTTTATCCCACTCACATAAAACATGT
The DNA here is from genome assembly GCF_025592945.1 of Manacus candei. Classification (NCBI taxonomy): domain Eukaryota; kingdom Metazoa; phylum Chordata; class Aves; order Passeriformes; family Pipridae; genus Manacus; species Manacus candei. Next base: position 4,643,041 of record NW_026138125.1, on the reverse strand, counting down.
TACCAAACAAAAAAATTGCACTATTGGAATTGAGGAGTTTTGAAGTTGACATGTGAATATTAAAATATTACATTAAATTAAAATATTACATTTAATTAAAATATTATTTACGCAGACTTTGCAAAATAAAAAAAAAAACAACCAAACCAAACAACCCATGCAATCAGAAGTTGAGGAAGACAGAACAAGGTACTGAAGACTATTTCCAGATTGAGCTGAACAAGTAATTTGCAAAAACTAATGCATTCAGGGTTTTGTGGCTTGTAGTTTTTTTTAGAATACGAAGTTCTCTTTGTTTTCTTCTCTGGTGGAATATATGTCAATAACTTTCAAGCCTTTAAATTAACCTCCTGAGTTAATCTAAAAAAAAAAAAGCTTTTCAACCTTTTGCAAATAATATGGATAGTCATCACTCACACTACATTGCTCAGACAAAAGGACAAGAAAATTATACTGTTTTTTGTCTACCAGGAGCACAAGATAGATTGTTATGCCAAGAGAAAACTCTTCTGAGGGTCTGGGTACTGCCAGCCATGTGGGCATTTTTACCTTCAAAACCTATGTATAAATCTGCCTTTTATACTTTGAGAGACAAATTATCTGTGGAGAACAAGGGAGACTTGGCACTGCTGTATTAATATCAGTCTTGTCAAGAGTTATACAAATGTTTCATATATTCAAATTTAGACATGTGCTTGGATACCTTATTAAACCTCTTATTTGGACCAAGTCTTATGGGATGTCTCCAGAAAGAATATCATACCAAAGAATTTTCTTTTTATTGAAATTATATTGAAATATATCAATTATATTTTGTACTTCTAAATTTTGAAAGTAAATTATTTTAAAATTTAATTATATTTTCACTGCACTCAGTCTTCAATTATATTCATAACTCTGTATTTTTTGACCTATTATGAACTTTTAATGTTTCTTATACAATAAAGGACAGAATTAACTCACAGAGCATAAGTTATGAAACCAACATACTAAAACAGTTTATTTCCAATGAGAAACAGTAGTGACATTCAGCTCTGTATTTGCTGTTTCAAACCACAAGTGCCAGCATATTTTTCTCTTCTAAACACCAAGTTTAGTACTTTTCAGTGAATGTAGATGTGGTAGTTCATGAAGGAGAAAGGCACAGCCATTATCTTTAAAGTAATCAAAAAATGTCCAGCCAGAGATCTGAAATCCATTTGCTGTACTCTGTTTATATGTTGACCATACTTTATCAAATTATCTCTACCTCAATTATATAATTAGAGTAAGTATATCTGAACAAAAGATCACCCATGAGCTCATTTTTAAAAAGAGCAAGTCGTCAGATTTCAGAATTTTTTTAATTCTTACCTCAAGTGAAAGTTCTGGTAAGAGTCTCCAACATCTATATTCACATAAATAAAAACCTTAGACAAAGTCACCTTTACTGCCACCAACCTAATTTTGTTTTTCTAGAAACTGTTTCCACTTGTCAAAACACAACTGATCTTCAAACTTTTGAGCAATTACAGTTTTTTTACTCAGGTAGTGTCAGAGTCCCACTCTGAGGAGACTGGAATAACTTCCCCTGAAGGTGATTCAGGATCTGCATAAAATAAACATAAACCAACAAAGCAGACAAAAATCAGGCTACAGCTTTTTGTTGGTCTACCCTATGGAGGCTGTAGGAGGAGAAGTTGCCTTGTGAGATGTGCTGTGGGTCATCCTCCCTCTTGGACTGAGACAGTGGAATTACAGGAGGGAAAGGAAAGTCCAGAATGGAGCTGCTGCTATGTTTAGTGACATATTACATTGTTATTGTTTGTGTTTTAATATGATTGCTTACCTAAAGCTCTGATTCCCGTGTTTTCAAGGAAGGGGTGGGATTATTTAGCATTGGCTTTATCAGAAATTCATCTTCTAATAAAAATCAGCAGATATTGTTCAATTGTGTAAGAGCAGAAAGAAACTACAGTTTGCCCTCTCTCTTCCTTGTGTTACTGGGTATATCTTTGGCCAAGATGATTTGGGAACAACACTTCTGTCTTGCTGCAGCACTCCCCCACTCTCCCTACAATCTGATGGTGGCTCCTTCCCATCACAAAGGCATCACAAGGGCAAGATCTGAGTTGGTACCATTAAGATGTAAGTCTGAAGAGGACACAAAGATGTGGTCAGCTGAAGGCAAGAGTAACTGGGACCCCAGAAATGAGCATTCCTACACTGCCAAGGATGTGCTGCGGTTGGGACCCCAACTCTGCCTGGCCCTTGTGTAGGGGCTCAGAGGGGGACACCACCAGAGACACTACAGGGCATGCAGTGACATTTAGTACTTTATCCACTCTCCAGAACAGCTGCACTGGAACAAGCTGCTTGAGCAGGCAAATAATTACTAATTATCCTGATATTTTCCTGAAATAATATCAGGCCAGTCATCACAACAACTCTGAGACACTTCAATCAGCTACATGTGGGGTTTGCATGGGTGCACTGACTCTCTGTTTGACCAACCATGGTCAAAATTCAGATTAAATGTTAAAAAGAGCCAATAGAAGACTGTTTTAGCTTTAAAATTAATGTTCCAGCTGACAAATTGCACAGGGGCTTAACCTACTTTAGAACATATTTAATAGCATAATTTAGTCTCGAAAAAGAAAAGCAAAATAACTAATGATGGACAAATTTAGGGGTCAAATCTAGTTCAGATAAACATTCCAAAGTTCAGATGTTTAACCAAACCTTATCTTGTCCATGAAAAGCCTCAAACTAAAGGGCTCTATCAAATATAAGCAAAGCACAGGAGATTGTGGAAACTTCTCCTTACAGAAGGAAAACCATTATCAGGAACCAGCACCTTATTGCAGCACTCACGTGTAAAGCAGTTAAGCATCAAAGCAAAACATTTCAGAAAACTGCTTCATGGTAGTAGTAATATTTGGATGAAATCCAATACAGAGAAAAGAAAATAATATTAAGAGGAAAGATAATACAAATGCAATTAGACTATCAACCAATAAAACTTAATCTATGCTTGATAGTTGAAACCTTCCAAGCTTAGAGGGAATAAGGAAACTAGAGATCAGAGGACTCTGCCTTTTGAAGTCTTGCTGTCCAGATCCTGCAGACCATTATCCAGCTGAGTATTTTAAAGCCATTATGAATATTCTGTCACAGAATTAGAAAGCTTTATTGCTATGAATGATCTGTAACTTGAGCAGGGACAGCTACAGATGAATTTGAAATAAACAATTATTTGGAAAAGGTGAATTCTGCAGACTTAGGGCTCTGAACTAAAACCCACCAAATAAAAGACGTGTTTTCAAAGAACATTCTCCTAGTGGGTTATTTGTAACAGAAAGTATAATTCTAATGGATCCTTTCCATTTTCACATTCACCAAATACAAATGATTTTTTAAAAAGTTTATCAGACAAGATAAGACCAGTGCTCTGCTTTGCCTGACACTGTTTCTCATTCAACAGGCCATAGGTGCTACAGTACCCCAGGAGAAACCAAATTCAGATGCCAAAACAAAAGACTTTATAAGTAAGACTTAAAATTTCAGTTCAGAAATGACTAATGTGTAACTGACATTAAGAACAAAGTTCCAATAATAAATCAGGTATCCCACTTCTTGTAATTATGCTTTAATATCAGTGCTACCCTTGATCTATCATACTGAATGATCTTCAGATAACACTGTATAACAATTCAGGTATTACAACGTTTTCATTATTTATTCATTAACCTTTAGTGCTGTCTTTTGATTTTCATTCAAACACATCAGCTGAAACACCTTTGTAGGAAGAAAGGAAAGTAGGAAAATTATTTATATTTTTACACAGATAAGAGAGATACTGCACATATGTTTTCTCATAAAAATATATTCCAAATATATTTTTGCATTAATATAAATCTTTAACTTCTTGGAAACCATAACAATGAGGCAAATATTTTGATTAAGTTAATTTACCTACAGCTCAGATATAGGACAGTCAAAGAGTGATCTTGAGATCATCACCTGCATTACACAATTTTTAGTCAGTTTTCTGGTCCTTCCAGCTACTGTTTCTCAAGAGAAATCCTGGGTGCTGCTCAGGAGCCAGTTTACTCCAGGGACTTCTCCAAGAGGTGTTACGGATAAGAAAGCACCAAGTTTATTTGTCTCTGCTTTACTCTGACCTTTAACTCTTATCCCAGAAGGCGTTTTACCTTCAAGAGTAATATTACATGTCTACACCTCAGACCCATTCAACATAATATTTTAAAAGCACCAGGCTGGTGGGATGCATGGAAGCATCAGGTTATAATGGACACACATGTTAACAGAACAGGCATTAAAAGGTGACCAGAGAAGATCAGAGAAAAACCTTTTCTGAACAGGACACAGCCAGTGTGTCCTACAAAGGGTGAGCACAAAGCAATGTGGACTCAAACCACGTGTTCCTGCACCTTGAATGAAGTCTTTCATTACAGATACTCACCAAGCTAAAGGTTAACTTGCCCTGATTTATATTTTTGTGTCTAAAAGCCTGCTAAATGGCAAATGATCCAGTGTGCATCTGGCTGCTGTCCTGTTCTGACCTGCCTACATCTGGCCACCTTCCCTTAGGCTCTGGGTCCTTGGATTGAGGGATAACCTTCTGCAGTAAAAGTGACTATAAAATGTACTGTCACTATGTGATTGCAGCAAATATTAACTATAAAGCTTTGCATGGAGAGACACATTTTCTCCAGTAGCGCTTCATACCTGCATGCTTTTAAAAATATGTGTTCTGGATGAGGTGTCTTCACAAATTTCATGATAATCTTTTTTCATCCCCAAGGTTTGTTTGCTTTGTTTGTTTGTTTGTTTATGTGTTAGCACTGGGGTATTTTAAAATGTTTTCATTTCTTTTATTTAAAGTGTGCTGTTTGGAAAGAGTTGTTCAGTTTTATAATAATGCTACTTTTCCGTTTGAACTGAACACCTTAAAAATTAATTAAAAAAAACTGTTATCACACATAGGAACACATTTTATATGCTATAAAAAGGCTTAAGGCAAGTTTACTCTTTGGTTTTCACAGAGAATGCATTGGTTGCAAGAGATTAAAGGACAGCAGGTTCTGCATGTCCTGGTTATCTCTAAAAAATTGCTCATGAAAGAGATAAATACAACCCTAGACTGCATCAGGTGATACAGTCCCCCCATTTCCATATGGGGGACTGAATTCTGCTTCCCAAGGTTGTGGGAAGACCTAGCCTTGAATATCCATGTGCAAGGAGCAGGGACTGAAACGGGCAGACTCAGAAAAGGGCTATTTGAGAAAATCAGGGAAAGAGCAGCAGCCTGTGATAGAAAAGACAGCTACAAATTTTGGTTGACTGAGTCCACCAACACAAGCAGGGGAAGGAGTAAGACCCATGTCTGTAACTCTGTTTGGGGTGGTACACCTGAGGCACAAAATAACTGCTGAAAATAAAGAGCAAGCTAAAAGCTGACACAAGAGCCCAGTCATACCACAAGTCCATTTAGACTGGAAATTAGAGTGCTTTCAGCTTGAAAACTGAAGTTTTGGAACATTTTTTCCAGCCTGAGCTGAGGGGCAAAAGCATTACCACCGAATTTCATTAATTATGAAAGGAATCAAATGAGGTAGTTGTTTTCAAGAACTGGGGAATTGATTCAATGCTACAAAAAGTCTGTCTGAGGCAGATAATGCCATGTTACACTTTTCAATAACAGTAACACAAGTGAATTCCTCTTGGGTGAATCCTGGGCGCACTTAAGACAATGGCCAATGGAATTAATTAAATGGAGCCAAATATCCTCAGTGGTGAGGGGAGCTGCTCATATGTCATAGTGTTCTCTTCAGCATCAATATTTAAAGCCAGCTAGTTGGAACCTTTTACTTAATTGAGAAACAATACAGCATTTAACCCCTGAGTGATATTCCATCCTTTGGCTTTCAGAGGCAGGATCTGTTTATCCTGCACGTCAGCAGGCAGCTGGTGGAGCAAATAGGAGATCCTACAAAGCACATTGTTTTTAAAAGCATTTGTAGGCCCTGTCCAGGAGACAGTATCAGAAAGTTGGTCTTTAAATATTTGGGGACTGGATGTCACAATTTAAATTAAGTGCATTCTCCAAGCTGGAAGGTGCAAATATTTAAGTGATTTCACCACAGGGAAAAAGGTGAGTCTGGGCAGAAGGGATTCCTGTCTAGAACCCAATATACAATCTCTCTAACAGGATAATTTACTTTTATAACCTAAAAACCTCCTTATTTCTGTCACATTCCTCCCAAATTACCATGAGGATCGCATCTAGATAAGTTAGAAATTATAGTGAAGCTTCAGAATACAGTGCAGAATAAGAATAATTTTTTTCTGGCTACAACCTTCCAACTAGGATACTTGTTTCAATAAATACCGTGAGAAATTCAAATTTAAGCTCACAGTGATGGGAGGCTGGGCTGGCTCTTCCTTCCTGAATAACAAAGCTCATAAAGTCTTGCTCTAGTTCTGACCTCTCTCCAAAGACAGCAGTCTGAAATATTCCCTGTTGCAGTGAAAATGCCTCCATCTATTTGGGTGTTATCTGTTGTCAGCCTGTATTCCTTCCCTGTGGAGGCAAAACGTGGTGATGTATAAAACTGGAGATATATTGATGACACAGGTGATGGAGGGTCAAGCAGATGTAACTGTCTCTGTTGTGTGCTGCCTTAAACTGTAAAAACCACGATATTTGTACAATAAACTTTAGTTTTGTCACTTAGTGTAAACACAGATCTATTTAGTGAGGAATTAAGAGACTGCACCAAAGCAGTGCAAGATGTTGGATAGCTGGGCTTAAAAGTGGTAGAGTCAGAGTAGAAACCTTTTCCCCATTATAGGAGTCCACCTCACTTTCAGTGCACAGAAAGGGCACAACTGCTTGATTCCAATAATGCCTAAAATGCCCAAGATTTCTTTGTGATTGCTTTTTCTGAGGCAAGCGTGTGTTCAAAACAAAAGCTATACATTTTTCCCAAATGTAATTTTCTTAAAGACTATGTCAGTATCCATAGTTCAGTAGGAAAAGACTTAAGAGTGATCATGACTATCCAGTTTCTACTTTTCTCCATATCAAATTCATCTAGAGCGCACACGTAGGAGTTTATTTTGCTAAGAAAAATATATGGTGTCTCTCTCTTCTTTGGAACAGAGAAGGAATATGGATTTGCAACCTTTTTCTTTTTTTTCTTTAAACTTAAGTCCTTCAATAGTGTTTTGAACAAACCTAAAGAGATTTTAAGACAGACATTTTGTATTATGACATTCCCCTGGGTCGTATGTATGATCGTCTTTACTAAAGCTCCTTTCAGTCCCAGTTGAATAAATATGCATTTTATTTCACTAATCTTGAAACAACAGGAATAAAGTTTACCCAGGTCTTTTATACCTCAGAGAACAAAACAAATACTACAAATCTTTGGAGAGCAAGGATATACAAAAGGGCTTGAGGTGAATGTTTCAAAGTAAATACTCTTTAAACGATGTGCAAATTATTTCAGCACTTGAACATGATTTATGAAAGGGGATTAGTCCACTGAAACAAGAACCAAGTTTAAACTGTTGGGTTTCAAAGTCAGGGATGAGAAGTGTTAGCTGGAAAAGGCAGAAGAAACTGGATAGTAATCTATAGTGAAGATTTCTGACTGATTTTCTTTAACTAACTCAATCCCACATTAGCTATCACTGTCATTCATACTTAACTGTGGTGGGCAGCATAAAATACCTTCTTTTATGATATAATTCCCCATAAAAATGAAGTATGCAATGGTGATAATTAAGTAATAATGAGGTAATTAATAACTCAGTGACTAGCTCCCTATTTACTAGTATGCCCCATAAATGAGCATGAGGAGTATGAAACAATTAAAGATTATCCAACCTCAAACAGATAACTTTTCCAGAGAGTTGTGTGTCAGTGAGCAGACCAATGAGTCACAGGTCACATCTATAATAATACATTATATTATATTGTAATATTCCCACATACTCTTCACGTAATGGGTTAGAGCTACTCTTAAGTACTATAAAAATGATCACTTTTATGTAATTGTAAAGATTAATAAGTGAGCTAACTTCTCATGGTTCTATAATGACCCTGCTGTTCTAGTAGGTAAAGGAAAATTTAATGATCCTGCTCAGATATGATTAATATCTAACTTTTTCCTGACTAAAAATCTGGACTTGGTTCAATAAAAATGAATTAAGTGAACATGCATGGATTTCCCTGCCAAATGTTTATATGGAAGTTGGTTATGCCCAATTTAAAAATATGCTTTTTCAACCCAAATAGTAAACTCTGGAAGGATTTTGGAGAGTGAAGTAGAAATAAAACAAAGAATTAAGGGAACATTACAGTATAATTGATGGAAACAGGATATTCAAATTCAGGAAAAAAATGTATTTTTTTTTTTTTAGGACTAGTCACAGCCAGTTTTGATTTTGGGTGCAACATAATCTTCTATTATCAGGAGAAATGACACAATTTGTTTCTGAATTTGGCATGTTTTGCTTCCAAAATGCCAGTATTATTACTCCTTTGTTGCTGAATCAGTATTTTCCTAAGCTCTACGAAAAGAGCATACCTACACTTAATGTTGCAGAGAAACATGACAGTAAAAATATGTCAAAAAATAAGTTTAGTCCCTATAGTCCAAATGAGTGATTCCACCCTGCAGAAACAGCATGTTGCATTTTCTTTTTGTGATCTTTTTTCAGTCTCTGAAGCTGACTGCATTCTTGTTGATGCAATAAAAATGAATGCCAGAAACATACAAGCTGCAGAGTGACAAAATTAATATTGCAGCAGGAAACTGCATATTTGCACCTAGTTTTCATTTTGCTGTCTGTTTTAATTGTTGCCATTGGTAATGTTGCACTAATATACATTACTGCTTTATGTTTCTTGGCTTTATTAAAAGTAGTAAAACTGACCTATACATAATGCTAACATTGTCATGTAATAATAGTCCCTAAATAGCATCCATTTGGCTTTGAACTTCACATCTAAATGAAATAAATGGGCCGGGAAGGGGAAAGAATTCAGACCTCATCACAGCTAACAAAGAAATGGAATGATTTCCAACTTTTGCAGCTCCATTTAGAATCATAGAATCATAAAGGTTGAAAAGACCTCTAAGATCATCGAGTCCAACCATCATCCCAGCACCACCATCATGTTCACCAACTAAGCTTTGTCCTCAAGTGCCATATCCACACCTTTTTTGAACACTTCCAGGGATGGTGATTCCACCACTGCCCTGAGTAGCCTGGTAATTAGACCCCTTTTCACAGACATTACATCGGTGAAGGACCCTGTTAGCTACCACAGAATCCAGCCCTTGACGACTTTGGCTGGGCCAGTAAAACCTCTTTTCTACATCTCAAGATAGGGTCTCATCCCAAGATATGTTCTCTCAACCTACCCTCCCCTTCATGTGTTAGAGAGGAAGAGTAAACACTCCCACAGGCTCCTCCCAGCCCTGCCTGTAATTAGGTGGCCTTTTTCAAGGATCTCTAAATGATGCCTTCAGCAAAATAAGTTCCTGGCTTTTTTTCCCTTCTGTTATTACTCTGTAAAGCTGTGCAAATCCACGTGTTTCTGCCCTGGTGCCGATCCCTTCCCTCTGCAGAGAAACAACAGCTTCAGCCAGGTGGTCTTTGCCACAGAAATACCCCATTGTGTGCAGGGACAAACTTTAAACCCTTGAGCAGGTCCTCAGAAGAAGCTTTAGCCAGGGAAGGAGCAAGCACTACATGGAGCCAGGGAGGTTTAAAACTCCACCAAGTTCTCCATTTCTTCCATCATGTCCACTAAAAGACTAAAATGGGATTTTGCTTGCTGGCATTTTTTTCCCCACACTCATTGTACAGTCTTAGTTTTCTAACAAACTGCATTCAGAGAGGATTCTGGATGATTTAATAATCACCAAGGGATAAATGCATGGCATACTAGAGTTTCAAAATTCAGCCTTCTGAAGTAAGGAAAAGTGAATGAAACAAGAAAAGCAATTTTGGTCAATTTTAAAGCACACATAGTCCATGGCTAAACACTAAGGACAGTAAGCTCCTGACTTTACCCATGTCTTTTAAGAAACCAAAGCAGATTTCAAAGCCCAGATGACTTTGTAACAAATACCTCTGAAGGCAAATCGTAATCATGATCCAGAGGTGGTTATTTTTTTTTCCTCATTAAAAAGATGCTAGGAGGCATATGCCCAGACACTGCTACGAGGCCATTCCTCAGGGAAGCATGAAAGCCTGTGGCATCCCAAGGGCAAAACATCACCCTTTGGGACTAAAAGATCCATCACTCTCTGTTGAAATTCCAGGAGGAATTTAGGTAAGGAAAATATCATTATTTGAGTTGGCTGGTGGCCAGGGTGCTGGGGCTAAGACCCTGATCCTTCCAAAGAGTGGAAAGGAATCCCAAGCCTGCTGTTTAATACGCGTGACATGTCGGCTTTACTGTCGACTTTTCCTTCCATCCCCTGCTTTTGTCTACTTTTTCCACCTGTTGCAACTTGTCCTTATTCAAGCTGAGGGCTGGAATTGTCTTACTTTGGTGTCACTTTTTGTCTGGCACAATGATGGCTGGATCCTTGACTACTTTTATTGAGAAACAGAAATGATCACGAGTAGCAACTGCACAACTTATCCAGACATTCCTGTTCGCATACACGTATATGTGTATATATATTTATATATTTTTTTAAATCTTGATGCTCTGGTTTTGGCACCTCAACCTGGAATTCAAACATGGAGGAGATTTTCCAGGCTCCTTTGCAAGGGCTGCATGACTAACCACTGGGTTTTAAGTAAAGTGTTCTCAAAGATAAGGAAAAAATATGCGAGCAGAAACAATAAAAATAATGCAATTCAATCTTATCAATTCAGGCAGTTCCAGCTTTTATGTGGCAAACAAGGAGATCAAATTACATTTATCTAATATCACAGATTTTTTTAAATGTCTAAAATATTTCATTATTTTGCTTTGGCAACTTGAAGCTGAGGAACATATTACTGTTCCCACTACATAAGGAAATAACTGACAACAATTAGTATTTATTCTTGTTGCTTTTGTAATAAAAATAGAATTCCATCACTTTCAAGGAAACCTAAAATATTAATAAGAATGTGATGAACTGAGTAAATGTGACGCCATAAGGAAATGATGGAGAACAGGTTGGAAATATAGTGCTTTGGGAATGGATTGCATTATCAAGCTTGTGATTGTGCATTTTGACAAGAGCAGCCCTCAGATTGATACAGTAGCCAAAGGGCACTCTTCCTACTGCGGAGCTGTTTGTTTCCATCCAGGAAAGGGGGAGTAGAAGGGGAATTGATCCCCTCTAACAATCAATAGCAACTCCAGCCCAGGCTCTTCCACAAGAGGTCCCTCCTGAGTGACAGAATTCCCAGATGGTGGCCAAAAATGGCTCAGATGATGCAAACCATGACACGACCACGTGCAAGAAAAGAAATACTCTTAGCGGAGAGTGTGGATTTGGTTTCATTACCCACAACACAACTGTCCTGACAGGTCCTGTAGTCCACAGACACAGTAAGGTCCCCTGGTTTTTGGAGAGATGAATGATTTCTGGGAATCCTGTCATGCACAGAACTTTTCCCTACATCCCAGATCCTTTCTCTACTTCCCATGCACCATGACAGCATTTTTGCTTTCAGTCTCACCCAGGTGCCTGGTTTCATGTGGTGCAAAATTAACATGGCAGACCACCTACCAGCAGACCCAATTATAATTGGTACTAATTAAGAGGGGTTTTTTTGGCAAACTTAGGAGAAAAAAAAGCAAACAAAAAAACCTGTGGTCTGAATGATAACTGAATTACTTGGAAATTATGAAGTCTGACACTAATTTTTAAAATTAGAACAACACTTGTTTGCATTAAAAGGAGAGGTGCTGGGAGGCAGCTTCCTTCCACCAAATGTATACTTATTCTAATGGGGGAGGCTGCTGGAATGAAAAACACGTTCTTTCTGACCCAGCATTAGCTGCATAAATTAAATCAGTGAAATAGTTGGCACCATAAAATAAAGAGTCATCTCTCTCCATGTATTTGAGAACAAGCTCACAGTTTTACATATTTTGGTAATGCTCCCCAAGGCCATCCTTGGTTTCTTCTTAGCTCAAGAAAACTTCAACTGGAACATGAGTTGAAACCAAACTGGATGGGAAGCCACTGAAAAGTTGCGTGACCAAGAGGACAGCCACTCTGTGAACTTTGGAAATTGAACCTGGCAGTTTGAGCCCAATTTTCAGTGAAATCAGTGTCTACAGCTCAAAGAGCATAACAGAGAATTACCATTTGTCCTTGTAGTGTAAGCAGAAGCAATTAGGATTAGACGTAAAAACCAAATTCCTGCTACTAAGTCTCTAGGGGCAGTCTCCCCAGTTTTAAATTAAAGAGTAAATTACTGAAGTGCTTTGCTTAGAATATACCTGTTCTTTATATACTTGTGCTGCTACAAGAAAAAAAGAATGGTGCAGTAATATCAAGTCTAAAACTGGACATTTTTTACAGCCCTTAAAATGCAGAGAGGGTAAATACAAACGGGTCTGAAGTGTCTGAATATTCCATTAAAGGTTATGAGGGCAGGGGGCTGGTCTTCTAACACATCAAAAATTGCTCATCTTCTGTGTTAAACTGGAGGAGTCTTAAGCCATCGTTAAAAAATCTCCTTTGTTTGGATTTGGCATTGGCAATAGTCAATAACGTAAGAGGGCTATAAAATTATAAAATCGTTAAACTTTGTAAGAACTTTATAAACACACTTGCAGATATTGCACATATCTTTGTGCTCTGCAGTCAAACTGGACAATGAAACGACCACCTGTTAACTGCTAACAATGTGTCATTACCAGTTCTCATGCCTTTTTAAAGCAATTTTGGCTCTAGCTGCCGATAATTCTGGCTACGATACTTGTGTGAACATTAAGGGCACAGAAAGCCAAAGGCAGAAAACTGACAATACAGTTTGTGCTTAGACTACTAATAAGTAAGTGAATAATATGATTTTTCTAATTCCACATAATTGCTTGATCTCAAGGGGCCAAAAAAAAAAAGTTCTGAATACATATTTTAGAAGCAATCCAATCTACGGTATTTAAATGCAAGCTTCGATTCAGTGAGATTTCACAGCAGATATTTTCACATTTTTTTAATAGTTTAAATAGCCTTTAACAAAACGGAGGTTATTCAGGATTCTCTAAGGTTTGAAAAGAAACATAGACTAAGTCTCTGTCACTGCTCATAGTCACTTTTTCTGTTTTGTCTGACAAATTATCATTTAAAGATATGTGAGAAATCTAAATAAATAAATAAAAATTCCCCGAGTGCTGAGACAGTTTATGGGCATTTTGTTATTCGATACAATAAGAGCAGAATCAGACCCTCAGAACTCACTATATTCTCAGTTTTATTTTTCTTCCTCTGAGAAATGCAATGTAACACCCAGTACAAAGATATTGGGACAATTTTTCACCAGCTACGTTCAGGCTACTTTATATTTTATAACACAAAGAAAAAAAAACTTAAAAAAAAAAAAGAAACAAACCTCCAAGATAATAGGAAAACAACAACAAGAATCTGTGATCTGCAAAAAGAGACTATTTAATGAGTCTCTATTTGTGTGTACGCGCACGCATGTGTGCATATATTTATGATTGTGTGGATAATTATCATTAAAAATAGCCATGTTGGGCCTTTTTAGTGCAGCCCTTTTCTTAACATCTCAGGCTTTGATCCTGCTCTGAAATGTGTGCAGGCAAATTCCTGCACAGCCCTTCAGTACCTATAGGTATCTCATACCAGCCTGCCAGTCTAAAGCTGTCACGGCGCTGCCATTGGGAGCAGGATGTGAATCTCCCGCCAAACAAAGAAGGAAAACAAAAATTCAAGGGAGAGGGTGAAATTAAAAAATTGCTGAGTGTGTGATTCAGGGTCAGCAGCAGCAGCTCCTGCGGCTGCTGCCCACGATGTCACAAGCATCTCGGCACAGACTGGGAAAGTCTTTTCAGTGGAGTAAAAGCACAGCCCTTCCAGTTTTAGATCACTTTCTTTGCTAATCACACTGACAAAAACCAACATCAAACCCTGAAATTTATCTTCCATAAAATTATAGATACATCACTGATTGTCGACTGCAGAGGATATGTCAATTCTTTCAGCAATTCAGTGTATAAATACAAAACAGACAAAATTACTGTGGCAATTTTAGGTATTTTACTAAAATGGAAACAAAGCAACTGCAACAGACCATTAACGTAGGGCTCATGTTGCTTATTTTTAAAAATAAATGGCTTAAATAAATGTCTTTGCTCCTAAACAAATTTATTTTGCTTAGGAGAGAGTGTCACCCTTTAAAAGTGTGGAGCTAGTAACTGTCTTTACTTAAATGCAAGTTATGTATATCAGCGCAGAACATATTCAGTTTTAAAATTCTCAGTGATCTTCCTTACATTCTGTATGTAATAAAAATTATCTTAGCCTGTAATGGCATAGTTATTTAAAAAGGAAAGAAAAAAAAAAAGGAAAGAAAAATGAGGAAAGAAAAAAGCCTTACTTAAAGATTTTCTGTGTTCAGGCTTTGGCTCTTTGGATTCAGTGTCTAAGCTATTCAGTAATTCGATGCTGGAGGATCTTCTGAGTTTGAACTCCAAATTTCTCAATGTAATTCTCTGTTCCTTTGGCTGGGAAAAGAATATATATATATATATATATATATACATATGTGCATGCTTTTAATAAAATGATTATTTGTAAGAATGAAGCAAGAGATTCCAGAATGCCAGTACAGAAGCTCACAGACACACACAGAGCAAGTGTGCAGGGAGTATATAATTTAAGGAAAGTGTAATGCAAAATTTGTCATATGGCAGAGCTTTTATGGCCCTGACAGACTGATCTTAATTTCTGAGATAAATTCCCATTTAAGTGAGGAAAACAAAAGGCCTGCTTCTTTAGGCTTTAGAGACCAAAATTATTTCCACATTGCAGGCTACTTCCAAATGCTGGCAAAGAGGAAGGGCGTTTAAATTGCCTTTCTGATTTAGATAGTTACAGTAAATATTCTTACAAGCACAATTGTTTCAAATATCATTGCAAATTTGGGTTTGAATTCTACTGGTTTAAGCTTATGAAGTAGTTGGGGGGGCTTCTCTCTTTCTCTAATTCGCTGGCAGACAATGTGAAAATTAACGGGGAAAAGAAGCAAAAGAATAAACGAAAAAAGGAGCTGCTGTTTCAGCTAAAGCCCCGTCTCTTCCCATGGCATTTGGTCAGGTGAGATTTAGCCATCCCAACAGCCCGGAGAGCTGCCAGGCTTTCCACACTCGTTCAAAGTTTTAAAACTGAATGAAATGACAGGGGTGAAGTGGCCACGGAGTGCTGGGTGGTGACATCCTGTCCTGCGCACACGGCAGAGCAGAGCCTCGGCCAGGACCAGCCCTGCCCCAGCCATGGGCCAGCTGTGCCCCACCAGCTGCTGCTGCTGTGGCTCTGATGCCACGATATTACTATAGCTACACTAAAAATAATATATATAATCAAGTCTATTAGATGTTTAGCTGAATAATATGCCAAAAAAAAAATTTTTTTTTTCTGACTCTCCGTGGAAAACTCCACCCCAAAATCTTCAGTCGGATATCAATATCCTCACACACCCAATGAAATGCACAATATGAAGACATACATCATCAGATCAAACTTTCCTTGGCTGATTATAGCCTCAGGGTAATAGAATGTTTGTAGCTCTTTAAGGAAACAGTAGCTGTGTTCAGATTAACCCTTTCAAAGAGGCTGCAAATTCCACTGCAGCAAAACCACTGAAAAATGCAAGAAATGGGGATATTTTTCTCTCACCAGATTCTGCAGTGAACAAGGAAAGTCAGTGCCCTCTAAAAAAAAAAAATAATTGTTCTTGGATCAGGCAGAGATAGCAGGAAGACATTTGGATTTTGTACTGAGAGTGGCAAAAAAGAAAGAAAAAGCTACAGCTGAAGCTGTTTTGGTAATTAAAAACTGTTTTAATAAAGCGCAACCCTGCTTACTTCTAGTAGAAAACCCCCAGCCTTCCTGGGAGAATAACAGCAATCAGTTACAAAGGAATATTATTTGCTAGTGTTATTCTTGTGAATAAGTAATACAAAAATTCATAAAAGGCTCAAATGTATTAATAGTTCTATTGAAGATTATATACTGTAGGCTGCATAAACAGAAAAAGCAGAAATTCATTAGTTATTAAGTGCTTGTGTGCTTTTACAACCCTCAGCAAGCCAACGTCCTTGTTATTTCAGAGAAATAAATGTAGCGTTCCGTTTTGAGGCAAGAATCAAATGACATTTTTGTGCAACAACCTTGTTTATCTGACATTTTTTAGTAGATTTGCATACATATTTTTATGTCCTTCAGAGAAGGGAACGTCTAGCTAGCTGCTGACTGCCTAAAACCTGCAGAGATGCCTGAGCAAATGAAGTTGAAATTGCTACATCTTAATTAATAAAGGTAACAGCCAAAACAAATACATACCAATCTGTCAATTGCATTTTTGATAGCGTGGAACCAATCCAATATGAGAAAGTCGATATCCGACTGGAGGAGGAACTCATTTCCTGACACTGTCGTGATCTGGGAAGGGCATGGACACACACAGGTAAGTAAAGCACACACCAGACAGATGATTTTCCTCTGTTTTCCCTCCTAGGTCCCCCAAGTGCTCTTCCTTTGTACCAAGAATTATCTGCTGGAGTGCTGAGTTACTGAGGAGTTTTGAACCTCTGTCTGAAAACTGTTTTGAATATGTCACAACAAACGAGATATTGTCTCAGCAATGCAACCACCGAACACAAATAGTGCAAAAATAATGGGAACGTGACAAAAGTAAAGGAAAGCCAGGAAACTCAGTGCGTTAAGACACAGTTCAAATGAAATTAGAGCACCCTGAAAAGAAATGAATGCAATAAGAGAATTATTTCTTGCTATTTGCAGTTTTCTTTTCTATTTTAGTATTATTATTTTTATGTCTGGTACCATCATTCTCGAATTTGCACATATATTATACACCTGAAATTCCGGAGCACTTTGGTAAAATTAATAATGTCACTCTTCCACATTAAAAAAAAAATTACCATCAAAGATGGCTGCAGCAGAGTAATTAGGAGCCCATTTATCATGAAAAAAAAAATCCCCAGTTTGTCTGCATAGAAGTCGATTTACATTTTTGACCCACTCACTGGGAATATTTATCAAAAGAACATTCAATCCCCTGATAATGCTATTTCAGTGCCTAACCTAATATTTGGTGGAAATATGCATGTATATGCTGTTGGTCTGAACTTCTGTAAACCACTGGGATAGTAATGATACATCATTTTTTATTTTACATATCTATCTATCTATATATTTCACCAGAGGAAACCTCCAGGTACTTCACACAACAGGTTGAAACAATCATTTTACAGATGGCAAAACTGAGGCTTTGCCCCAGGATTATTCAGAAGTCCAGGTGCTTGAGGCCACAGAGCATGAACAAGACAAAACAGCTGTCTGTGTTTGCAGACAGGTGAATGAAGGACTACAACCCCACCACATTTTGGAAGGGACAGGAGCTCATCATGCCCACACTCCAAATCAGCTCAGCTCCTGTCAGCACCGAAACCAAAATTTTTTCTTATTTTGTTGTTACTAAGAGTTGCTTGTGCAAAATGTAACATCCACATTTGGGAATTGGACAGTTGAGTTTCAGTGTTTTGGGGATGCATGTTATGTCTGCATGTTGGGATGTTCACTGGAACATGGTATTATTCACCAAAACCTATTCAGTTTTTTTTTCAGAGAACAACTGAACATAGTGGACAATAGAGATTTCCTTCTGACCAAACTTTGAGGAAAAGCAGAGCAAAGCCATTAAGACCTAGCACAGCCTATTTATGTAAATCCATCAACATGAAGTGCTACTGTTCACTGCATCTCCACCGTGTCAAGAGTTTTTACTGAAGCAAAAAAGAAACAGCAGATCCTCACCAGCCTGGGTACTCCCTGCATCTTCCTTAAAACTGAAATACTACCAAGAAAAAAACCTAAAAAACAAAACAACAGCTTAATGTCTCATTAATTGTCCAAAACCCTGCCTTTATTGAGGAAATGCCTGCAAGGAAGGTTTCCAAAGTCATCAGCATTAAGGAAAATCCCGTCAGTGCAGCTCCAGCAGAGACATCCTGTGAGAGCACTGTGGAGAATGTGGGAATGGTCCCCTGGCTCGGGCGCTGCCTGGCTGCAGATGTTCATCCCATCCTGTCCCTTCTGCACCCATTAGGAGCAAACTCCAGCCACCCCATTGCTCTCCATGCACATGGGACAGTTATTTATTAGGGGACTTTTAATTCCCTTATTAGTCCACAAGATATAATGTTAATCGCTACTCACACACTCACCCTTCCCTTTATAGAAAGGACATAAAAAGCCAAAATTCAGCTTAAGGTGAGCAGTAGAAAGAGCTGACCTCCAGTTCTGTGCCCAGCTCACATGGCAAGGCTTGAGTTCAAAATGTATGATATGATATCACAATTTATTAATGTATACATGCAGATATGAATTAGACTAAACACAGGCAACAATTCAATCTAATGCCTCTCTCGCAGTATAAACAAATCATTATTAAAATTATAAAATGGAATAACATTTTCAAAGTAAGAGCAACATATGTAATTAGATTTACTGTATTTTGAAGGCTTAAAAAGGACACAACATAGTTCAGCCTTCCGTTCAGTAAATTCAGGCTTTATTAAAATACAAGTATTCAGCACTGCATAAATATTTGCACTGTATGATATGCAAAAGAGATACTCCATTGCTAACAAGACCAAAGCAAAATACATGTTGAAAGTTTCTTTGTCTGAATGTGTTATTTTGATAATCATATATTATCAGTGTTTTATGAGCAAATCTGTAAAAACAGATCATAGAATGGAGGGAAGAGAATTCATTTAAAATATACTTTCTGTAAGATGTAGTTCAGGTCCTTTTCTTTCTTTCCTCAGACTAATCTTCAGAGTAACTAGACAGTTTCAAGAAGACTGCTACTGCTCTCTACAGTTTAAATGCATCCACTCCTTAATTACAGTCAGTAATTGACTTTGTTCTGCTCCACTCCAGTCATTCACAGGCAAGCAGTTCCAAAGGCTTTGGCTGGTAAATCCCATTTAATGTGCAGGTTTTCTATCCCACTTTTATATATTACCTCCTTAGGATTTCTGATAAATGGCTCTTGGAAGGGATTGCTAAACCATATTTGCACTTTGAACAATCAAATTTTCAACACCCTTGGGAAAAGACATCAGTGAAGAATGCTGGTTTTGACTAAACCTCGTGATTGAACAATTTATGATCACAGCCCTAAATGATGTATAACTAACAACAAGCAGAAATTGTTCAATATTAAGGCCTGTTAACACACCATCCCTGTGTCAGGCACTGCTGAAACAAACAGAGGGGCCAGGGAAACAAATGAAAGACAAATCTGGGGGAAAAAAAAAATAAAAATGAAGTGCTCTATCTAGAGCTGCCAGACTCCGTTGTGCCAGGTACTTCACTTATTTAAATACCTCCCGAAATCCCTCTCTCTGAGCCATCATTTTTGCAAAGGCTACAGTCTGGAATTAGCATTACCTTACCAGGCAGAATGATGCTGCTCCTGTCAGCAATAAATACCCATGAGGAATGACAACTGACATCAACCCTCTGGTTTGCCATGCCCTTCAGGTTGGCTATAGGAGAGCCAGGCTGCCTGGATTCCCTCTATTTTTGCTACAACACCTTGGAATAATTACTTCAAAGGGTGAATTCACTCACACAGTAGTTTTATCCTGTCCTGCTGCTAAGCATTGATCCTCTGAAAATACAGGCTCGCCACAGGTAAATGTGTGCTAAATTCAATGCACTGCTGGGCTGCCAACACCGTGTGGGAAGTGGTGAGAGGGGCAGGTGTGAAACACTTTTTCTGATATTCTATTTGTGGCTTATTAAGGGTTTCTCTTGCCACCTTATAAAGCTGCAAATGGAGGCTTGAGCTTCTTTTGCATGTCAGCTTAATGATGTACCAAGGTGGTGTTCAACAAGGTCCTATATTATTAAACAGAAAGATATCCTTGTAGCCTTAAGAAATAAAGGACACTCTATCTAATTAGTACCTTTACTATTTTATAATATATAAATATACTTTGGATGCTACCTAGGATCACCAGTTCTTAAAAATCCTATAAATTATATATTTTTCCTGTGCTAGGTTATGCATTGGGACATACTACAGTGCAGAGCATGGCTGTGTTCCTCCAGGACTTCCAAACCTTTAGAGATCACCCGGATCACCTTTTGGAACATGTCTTAGAGACTGTTCCATTTCAGAGTATGCTTATACCAATGAAAAACAGCAGATAAAACCCAGAAAAGTGCCATGAGATAAGCCCAGGGTCTTCTGTCCACAGTTTTCCTGCAAAGTCAGGTCTGAGGATTGCTGCACTGCTGTGAAAAATGTCTCCTTCAGGATATCCCTCTAGTTCATTACCAATATGCATTTCTATAGATACATTCATTCTTAAATTTATTTTAACTGCAGGACAGGGATGGAGGCAATTTTAGCAATCCTACTGATGGGCACTCTATGGAGATACGGGAAAGGGCGATAAATTCACACAGCAAAACAAAAATTCAAACCCGTCCTATTGATTCACCCACTTCAAAGTGTACTTATGCATCTCTGGTGGTCAGAAGTATTATTTGCAGTGATGAACTATTTTCAGACAATGCCAAGAACAAACCTTAACACAGGAAGTGAAGAATCCTGTGGGGAAGGAGAAATGTAGCAAAAGAAACTTAGTCTGTACCCTGCAGCGAGCAAAAGGGAGCAGAGGGAGCAGCTTGGGAAGTGTGTGGCTCAGGTATAGCTCATGCATGGCCACCAAAAAAACATCTCACAGTTCTTATTTCAGCCAAATACTGAAACAAGCCATTGTTCAAGTTGGTGGACTGTTGGGGTGAAGCTTCATATATCCTACCCCAATGGTTCAATGTTGGATTATTGGATGCTTTTGGAGCGTGGAAACTTCAGCAGTTGCTAATCCAGTGCAAGATTCAGTGCAGAAAACTGAAATTTTGATGCCACCTGGGACTCACACAGCTTGTGGTGAACACTAAGTGATTTAAACTTGGATTGACAGATACCTCTGCGTGCAGAAATTCAATAAAATGTGTTCCTCTTGTTGCACTGTGCATTGGGATTGCTGCCCTTGATATGTGTAGGAAAAAAAAGGAAATGTGAGTCGCTGGAGCATTTCTAGCTCCAAAGTTAACACTTTTCCGCCTTCCCACTGCTCCCTTCATCTCACCTTGCTCTCTCACAAAGTGGTGATTTTTTTTTCTGATCATGTTAATCAACCTGATTCCCCATAATGAAGAGGAATCTTGGCTTTTCCCTCTGTTTTCCTGAGAGATTTTTGTTGGATGGGATCTATCCACCCAGCCCATGTAACACAGGACACGCTACTCTCCATTTGCATGGCAGCCACCAGGGCTGGGACAGGGAAGCTGTGAAAAGAGTCAAAAGGAAAATTCAAAAAAATAAAAAAAGAAAGAAAGAAGACTAGGAATTTTCTCTCTCTAAATATTAATTTAAAAAATCATTAGAATATAATATAACTTGATTATAAACACATAAAAAACCATAGATACTTATGTGTCCACACCCCCAGTAGAAGTAGAATTAATTAAATTTGGGAGACACTACACTCCTTAGTGGTTTAATTAACTGGATTTGAGTTAAATGGGGACCGAGCTATGCAAGTTTTAAAAAAACATGTCAAAAGTCTAACTGCATTTCTGGAAGTTGATCTTAAATTCTTTCTCACAGATAATCCAGTCTCTTGGCCATGTTTATGCTGTATGAGTGAGCAGCCGAAAGGATAAATAAAATATCTCTCTGTGCTGTACTGTGGTGAGCTGAGTCTAATAGTAAAAAAATGGAAATAGAAGGGAAAAAAAGGATCAGTATTGAGCTGCATTATATTTGTATAGCATCATGTATCCATTCTATGATCCAGCCTATCAAACAGAGGTAGTCATGGTTATGCTGATAGTTAAATTACTTAAAGGACTCTAAGATGTTTATGACTACCAAAAAAATTTCATTATCAAGCAGATTGTCTGTCTCATATTACAGTCTGGCTTCACCCATCTAGCAGTCCTTTGGATGTCGAGCAAAGTTAACATGGAAGTGATGGGGAAATATCAGCTTGAGAGAAAAGGTCTTCAACCAGTCTTTCAAAAAAAAGAAAAAGATATTTGTTAAAAAATTTGGTGAGAAAGTATCTGCCTTGTGTTCCCAATGTTGCTAGATGTTAAGTAAATATATGCTGATTGCAAAAAAGTTGCTTTGGCAACTCTCTTATTAAAATGCATTTGTAACCCCCATCTGTCATGAAAGTTTTGAAAAGTTTGTTTACTTTGGAGAGCCGCCTTATCCAGGGTTACCCCGGCATACAATGATAGCAGTCTTCAGAAGTTGTGTGAGGAACAAGCCACTAGGGATCCATTTTTGTTTTAATTGGCACACACAAACACTTTTCTGGTCTGTCAAAAAGATCAAGCTAATATGCATGGCGGGTGTTATATTCTCAGCTTTTGGGAGTAGTAAAGCTCCCTTTATTTAAGTAATTTAAATGATAGACTGCAAAAACTTTGCAAGTCAGAAAAATGTTTTATACTTTCTTTGGGAATATTTGTTTTAGGCAACAGAAAATGTTCTACATATCTAAAGATGTTGAACCTTATGTTTTAATTACCCCGTTTTTTTCTGAGTCTGTAAAAATGACTGTGAAAACCAAGGATTGCAAAGAGGCAACAAACAGATCCTGTGTTTTCACAACTTCTGCAATATTACAAATTGTAAGACCAAATGCTGCCAGATGTTTATAGGATATTTCCTCAATTGTGTTGCCTTGTGGTATGACTGATTTGCACATCCATTCTCTGGGAACCTTTGTGGGGTCATCATATCAAAACAACATTCTCATATACAATAAGTTGCTTTCTAGTGAAACTACTGCTGGCATTATACACATCAATGGCTCTGAAATGGATTCGACAGTCTCAAATTTGGGGGTCAAACTTACAAGAAACAATAAATTTTTAAATAAAACTATATTGCACCAGTGGAGAACAGATAATTTATTTTCATGGTGAATTCCTGGGACTAAGTCCTTCAACATAATTTAGTAATAAAATAATGAACTCTGGGACAGTTAAGAAGAAGGAAAATTCTTTGAGTCTAAAGTTTCCCTTTTGCTGTGCCATGAACTCTTAGTATACAATTGAATTACATTAATACCAGCAAGGAGAGAATCAAGTCTTCTTTCTGTACTATAAAGTAAAATTTTCCTTTCCTTCTGGGCTGTGAACAATCTCAGTTGAAGAACTGATTTTTATTGTTTTTATGGAAGATATTGAACCAGTAGGAGGTCACAAGCCAAGCTGATTAGGCCCTGAGACACCAAAACTCCTCCTTGGATTTGAAGAGGAGCTCAGGCTGGGGATCCACAGAGTTTCTCTGGAGGAGGAAAGGTCCAGGGGTACTGGGATGTGTCACTGATTTCAAGGAACAACTTGTCATTCTTCCTTATGCACCCACCACTCCAGGTCTCATTTCTTATTGCCCTTGGAGGTGTATGAGAGGAAAGCACATGCTACTTGAGCAAAGGGAGAGAAAGTACTCTCTGCCAAACATCCAGGGAATGCATTGGGAAGTATTTCCTGCTGATCTGCTGTACTGGTATTCTCCCCTGTGCGAGACAGTTGGAATACTGAGATTGACCTCTGAAAGCAAGGGTTTCCCTCAGAGGGTAAAGAGCAGAAAGAGAAACGCGAGACAGGCAGCAGATGACCATCCTGGATGTCAGCCACTTGTGTTCAGCCTGCCGTGTCCCCCCTGCCCGTGCTACCCTCTGCTCCAGCCCCACAGATGAGCTGCCCTTGCCACGGGGCAGCGTGGATGGACTTCTGACAGCCTTCAAGCCAAAGTCAGGGGAGAATGGAAGTCACCAGTCTTGGGGAGCAAGAAATAAGTAGCCCCCAAACTGGTAAAAGCAGAGAAGTAGGAGATAATAATTAAGACACAACTCAGTCGTGTCTGCACGTAGTGGGAAGTCAGGGAATAGACAATTGTACATTTTGTCCGCAGATGAAGACTAAAGGCGATGTATGAATACCTACTGCAAGCTACTTTTCTCCTTGGGGTAATATTTTACTGTTATTGCCTTTGCAATCTGAAGCCATATATTACACAGCCACACACAGAGATATTGGCAATGGTTTCTCAGAGAAGTCCTGTCTTTCTTCGTTTTACCAGCTGGACAATACCTAGTGATGAATGGTCCTCCTGTCCAATTTTATATGCATGTTATAACACTTTATGATGTATGTGAGTGAGACTCAACGTGATAAGTCCCTGTAACAAACAAAAATATCAAAGGGAGAATGAATGCTCTGCTTTCACAGCGAGCAAAGATATATATTTAAAATATATATGTGCTATGTGTAAAGATTTCATTTTGTTGACTCTTATTTTAGCCAGAAATTTATTCATCAGTAGCAGAGCATTTCACAGCTACATTATTTGCAGGAAGAAGTCAGTGCTGGCTCTTAGTATTTCATTTATGGACACATGTCTCCTATTAATAAGCGCTGAGATTGCACAATAAGAGAAAAGAGATGTTGCTATAAGTATCTTTATACTTATAGTAACGTATTTGGCCATGATTATAAGTGTTTATAAAACTTTCAAGAATCGTTCCTTGTCTACTTACACTAATGAGAACACCTGTTAAGTTTAGAGCTGCACAGGCTTATTTGCATTGAATTCAGGTTTTTGCATACTGTACATCACTTTTTGAAACAATTAGATGTTTTCAGAGAAATATAGCTAAAAGAAGAAAAGCAGCTTGAATGCCCTCCAGCCCAAGTCAGTGCTAATCCTGGGTTGTGTGAAAAGCAGAAACCTGCTGAATTATAATACTGACACAAATTCAGGGAGCAGTGAACAAAGGTGTACCTGCAAATCCTCTGATAGCAGATGTTTCTTGTGGGGATTGGTACCTGCTGTTGAATAAACCATCTCTTAGAGATAAAACAGCACTACTGAATGGGATTTTCATTGTTATATTTACCATTTTCTTTTCATTTGGATAGTTTCTTTTCCTTTTTTTTTTTTTTTTCTTGTGACTCAGAACTGTGTAGCGAGCATGTAGAACATGTGGTCATTTTCCAAAATAGCTGTATATGTTATTTTACTAACTTCCCGAAAGCCAGTACGACACCACAAGGTTCCTCCTACTGCTTGAGATCCAAAACATCATCTCTGCAGTAAAGGTTTTTGTGGCCTGGGGCAAAGAGGCAGGAGATCCCTTTCTATAAAAACAGGTCTGCTGAACGGTAAGTGCAATATCCTGCTGGGACACAGCCATGCCAGCTATTGTTTAATAACAATGTACAACATCAAAGTTGGTCCATGATCTGAACACTTACTCTGCCAGCTGTGTCAAGTTCCTAAGTGGTGCAGGCAGGAAAAGATACTGGTTATTATCTTCCCTTGCATGCAGGGAGCAAACAATGCATTACATCTCAGGTTTGCCTCTTTCCTTTTTTATTTGTATGTAAATATTAGGAAAAGCTAAGCAGGATGAAAAATGTTTTGAATAAGGCTATTACATCCATTTAAGAAAACAAATACTTCCAACTACAACAACTGAAAAGATTTCTGTTTTAAAAAATTAGTGCTTTAATAAATATTATGCTGTTGAGATTCAGGACAAAGATGAATACATTTTGTCACCTATCTGAGCTCTAGTCTCTAAGGAGTCACAACCTTGTGAGAAAACTTTCAGAGGTAATATGGTTCTTAACTGAGCACAGAAGAACACATATATATCAAACCACAGAATCACAGAATGGTTTGGGTTGCAAGGGACCTTAAAGATCATCTGATTCCCCTGCCATGGGCAGGGAAACCTTCCACTAGATCAGGTTACTCAAAGCTCCATCCAGCTTGGCCTTGAACATTTCCAGGTTGCCAGTGCAGTTCCCAAACCATTCTTACACAGTTTTGACATTTATCTCATTTGTGAATGAAGTTATTTTAAGTAATAAGCAGCATCACAGTATAGATAGTATGGAGACAGTGTTTAATTCAAAGAATAACATCTTCTGATTTTTGAACTTAGAAACTCTTGTAATCTAAAAAAAATATGGGACTTTGTCTGTCTCCAAAGTGTTGTGATAGTCTCAAACCAGTGAAAACCAGTGTTGGAGGATCCTTGGATTTTTATTTAGTCATTCTGGAACTGCACTGGCCTTTAAATTTATCAGCTGCTTTAAATTTATCAGCTGCTTTAAATTTATCAGAAGATTACTCAAAATGTTATTTAAAAATAACAGATAACCAAAATATCAAATCATCTTTTCACAATAAGTGGCTAAGTGGAGCTTTTCTATGCAGAGAGAATATAGCTCAGAACTCAGGGAATTTCTTAAACTAACTTAATTTGGTCAGCCAGTGGTCATTGGGTGAAAAACTACTCATTCATCTAACTGTGTAGCTCAGAAAGAAGACAACCTACTTGGATCAACTTCTGCAATTGTAAGAAACACAGTGAAATTAGGAAAAAATATAAGAAACACATACTTCCTCTCTAGATCTTAGAGTTTCTGGTATACACTGGGATATACCAAATAAAAAACACTAAAAGCAAATACATTATTTTAAAAATATGTATAGTTTTTGCAAGCATCTGATTTTTTTTTTTAAATAATGTAAGTTTTTCTCATGTATTAGAACATGATGTACACTTTGACATCTGTCAGTCAAGCTTCTGGCTACCACACTGGACAATCTGGAGAGACGCGCCACAATGTGATGTGTCATGCAGAAAATTTGAAAAACTCCATTTTTCCAAAATAAAAATCACATCTTCTAGTTTTAAATAGGGAGAATGATTGCAAAATATTTGGCCATCAAGACTGTAAAGATTGAGGTTGGATAATCAATAACGTTTGTGGCTGAATTACCCACTGATAACAAGTAATTTCCTGCTATTCGTGAGGGGAATTGGGAAGTGGATTTTGGGAATTTGGCAGACTCTGTCTCTCTTTTCTAAATGTGCTGTGTCTGAAAGCCTGATATTTGTTCCTATTGCAAGCTTTGGGATGATGGAGTACAGGCAAATGCAGGTTTGGGGTGATAGCTTGTTCAGGAACTCCAGGATCTAAATATAAGGGAAGCTAAAAATACACAAAATTATCAAGGCCAGGAATGGCCGAGTATTTGGGGGTCGAGTTCTCTGTGCCATAAAACCACATTTATCTGAATCCCTTTAACACCATTATTGTTGCTTCATTTCTTGCCACTAGTATATGTACAGCACCCATGGCAAAGAACTGAAGTGGTTTAAAACACATCATGGCCTCCTTGTCCAAAGGTGTCATCTTTGCATATTAATTTGAGCACTGAGGATGCTGTGCCAAGAGACCCGTGGTTATAAAGCAACCCAAAGTGCAGATACACAGGGGCTGTGACCAGAGCATCTCCTCACAGACCCCTGACCCACACGTTTCTTGCCCTCCTCACCATGTTGTTCGAAATTCTGGGTACATTATCGCCCTCACCACACTCCACAGCACAGGACAAATCAAAAGCAACATCCCATCAGTAGCATAGACGTTAAACTGAGAGGCAAAAGAGAAAGTCTTAAGGAAACTGGAATTCCAGGCTTGAGTTTCTGAAAGTGTTATGTTACCGTTGTTATGTTACAATCCGACCCATGACCTAACGCTTGCAACGTTCTCTTACCACTAAGATAATTAAGAATGCTCTCAGATTCTTGATTCTGACAAAGGAAATTCATAAGTTACTTCCCAGTGATTTGGGGTACTAACTTATTAGAGCTGAGCTGGAAGAGCTACCAGTTGCCAAACTCTACCAGTCGTGTCTAAGCAGAGACATGCAAGCGAGTTTGAACTATAAACAGAACCAATTACATTAACATTTCCCAATGCTTTCAAGACTCAGACTTGAAGCTTTTATTTGTTTCTCAAAAACCATGATCCTCTATGCTAATAAGTCTAAAAATTGATTAAAAGGAAAACATTCAAAGCAGAACCTGGCAGTGCAGCTTCTCATGTGCTTCCCTTTCATCTGCCGGAACACGGTAGCCCTGATTCAGCAAGGTACTTCATTAAGAAATAGGCAACGTGCAGAATCTGAGTGCTTGAGCTGTTTTCAGTCACAAGAGTGAAATGAGCCAATCAGCCTGAGCAGAAAATAGCAGAAAAGTTATATTTATTCACAGAGAGAATATTTCAGGGAACAAAAGATATGTTAGTGACAGCCAGTAAGAGCTGCATGTAAATTAACAGCAGAACCACAAGAAATAAAGTTAGCTATCACTTGTAAGCCTAACAGTAAAAGAAAGCTATACCTTTCAGCCCAATTGAGAGAAAAGAATGCCTCATCAAGGAATTAGAGGGGGAGAAAACCAAAAATAACTACAAAAAACCCCCCACCACCTATTGGTTCCTTCGCTGTTAGAAGGAAACATGCAGTAATAATCTTATGTACCTACTTGGAGAAAACAAAAAGTATGATTTTTTTTTTAAGTGTTGGCTCTATTATTAAAAAGACAGCCAAAATATCTTGAAAATAATGAGAGAAAAACAACAACTATGTAAGAAACTGTACCTAGCTTTTAGATAAACTCTTAGTCTTCAATTGCCAACAATCCACATAACTCACTCTTTTCTTTCTGAGAACAGATGAACTGATTCTCTATCACAGCCAAGCTCATAATATCTGAGATTAACTAGGAGTCATTCACTTAGAGGATGACCTTACAAAGAATTAAGCCATAAATTAGATACTGCCAGAACTTGAGAAATAAAAGAAAAAAAAATTGCTGAGAGTTTTTTTAGGTGTTTAGAAATTCAGTTATACCAATTTCATCTCTTGTTGAAATGCAAACCAGCAGGCTGATAACAGAGAAACACACCATGCCCAAACAAACTAGTGAGAAATACTAAAATAGGTGAATATTTCTCAAAACCCTTGTTTAACAGAGGAGGGGGACTGATATCCATGTTATTTGGAAAGCTGCTTTTATCGACAGAGAGAACAGGATCTTAGTTTCACGCTTAACTCCGAACCATAACTCATCCCTCTTTTTCGCTGCTTTTGCTCAATGACAGGTCACTCACCTCACTACTGTCATGCGTTACAAAAATTAGCAACCAAGCAAGTGAATCTAGATCAGCCCCTACTTTTGAACTTGCTCATTTGCCTCTACACTCTATTTGCTACTAGAAACCCGCTTGCTGCATCGCAGGACCAACTTCACAGCCGACACGGAGCAAGAGAGCCGGAGAACCTTGTGAATTTTCCCAATGTATCAGACTTACAGAAACACCTGTGCTAAATAACTTTATGCTGAGCTACTGTGAAAAGCTGCAGTGTTAAGTAGCAATCACAGTTTCTGATTTTTCACTGAGCTGGTTACTCTTCTGCCAGAGTCCTCCGAGCTGTCGTGCGGAGCGTGAATGGTCCCCATTTTAATCTGGTTTCCTGTCTCGTTATTTAAATTGTTCAAGTCCTAAATTTCTTTATTTATCTTGAAGTACCATTATATCAATACAATGAGAATTGAGCAGCAGCTGATAAAGTTGAAAAAAATCTGTTCATAAATGCCTTTAATTTCTGAATTGAAACCATTCATTCAGTGACTACTCTAAGAAGATAAGAGTGGTTGAAGAAAATCTGAGGCATTTGATTTGATACAGATTTAAAAGTGTTATTTCTCTTCTTTAAAAATATCCCAAATACGGAATATAAGGATAAAATTGCTGTAAAATTAAATAAACTTAGAAAGTTGCTGTTCATCCATCCCTTATTAAGGACTGCAGCATTTATGTGAGGAAATCTCTGATTTCCATTTTACAAGAAAACAATGCCCTTAAATCTACACAAGCACTTAAAAAAGATGCATTTGCATGGATACAGAGCTCATTATAGGCTTTAAGTGTGTCAGTGATTAGATGGAGAACTTGTTCAAACAAATTATTGACTCCGGTACTGAAGATCAGAGAGACAGTCAAGCTCTGCAAGCAGGTAGGAGAGTTACAATTAGGTTTGTTCAAGGAGTTGCCCTTCCCAGAGCAGTAAACTCCAACAGTCCCAGGTCTGGGAGAAAATATCAAATACCTGCACATCCCTTCACACCTGAGAGGGGAGAGCAGGTAAAACCACATGCTGTCACTCATGGCAACATCCTCAAAGAGGATTCACCTTTTAGATCTTTAACCCTTTCACGTGTTTCCTTCCTACACAAATCACAGTAACAAGAAAAATCCAGGAAAGTGGAAATTGAGCTGCTGCTAATAATAATTTATCTTTAGCGATGTCTCCATCAGCATGAGTGGAGGCTGGAGACATGTGTAGATGCTCCCCTCAAACTGAAGCAAACCTAAACCATCTTATGCTTTGCCAAACCTTTAGAAACTGGGAGAGGAAAAAAAAGAAAGTTGTTAAAAATTTACTACTGTTGGTTTCAAACAAAATTTAAAGCAATTTCTGATTTTCCCCAGACTCCAGGCAGGCGTGCACAGCTCATGGTATTTAAATGAAGCTCCCACAACATTTTGTGGCAACACAGTATTTTATGGGAGCGAATGCAAAACACAGCAGCAGCACCACTGTAAACTTTGAAACGTTTCAAAGAATATCAAGCCCAAACTAAGCTGCCAATATAGTTTTAAGTACAACGTAGTGAGCTAAATTATGCAAGCAACCGTTTCTCACACGAGTAGTTCCAATGATTTCAGACAAGGGAGATATCTGAGATGAAGGCTTGCAGAAGAGGATGCTCAAAAAGTATAAAAAAAAAGTATTTTCCAGTGCAAAGAAGGTAGCAACACCCAGACTTTTGTTTAGGTAGGTTTGCCTGCGCTCTCGCGATTCTCATTTCCTACGTGAACTGTGTTTCAAATCTATAATTCATACAAAGTGAGAATTTCAGTGTTTTTCTTTCACTAAAGAGCCTATTGTGAATGGCCCCAGGACAACTCCCCCAGCCAGGTAATTTAAACTGCAGAAAAGATAGGCAGAGACGTTATTTTCAACAAGGTCCCAAGGTGGCTTTCAATTCAGAAAAACAATTGACTGATGTTTCTCTGTTTGCTGCCAGGAAGCTCTATGTAGTATTTCTAGAGCTTTTTCTCTACTCTACCCAACATGTGGGCTCAGTGTCAAGCTGTGAGTTTGTAAATCTTTTTCAGCACTTACCAGAGCTCAACATGAATTATGGTATTGCCAAATCTGCTTTATGCAGCTTTTTTTACATGAGAAGAAAATGTACAATTTTATGGTCAAAAAGAAACATCTACATGCCTGCAATGGGAAAATGCAGTCAGTTGGGATTGAGCCCAGAAAAAAATTTTTCCCCTAATTTTGCTTCTTTATCACCTTCAAACTTTGGAAACTTCTGAGCCGTTGAGTTCTTCTTGGTGCACATGGCTTTTTTCTGTACCTTTATTAGCTATATTAGCTAAGATTTTTTTAAACTAAGACTTTCTTAAATAAGATTTCATTAACTTAATGCCCGTTTGAAAAATCCCTGCTACTTTTGTGGATGATTTGCCCTCAAATGTGTGTTAATTTTTAATAAAATACCTTCCTATTTGTTGAAGAATAGTTAGCACGGGAGATAAATCAGCCCTTTTGTTGAGGGCTAATAAACTTTGTGCGTGTGCATGTGTGTGTGTGTGTGTGAGAGAGTGACTTAATACAATTATAATAATATTATATGGCAGGCAAAAATATAATGAAAATGATAATTTGCCAAAAAGATTTAAAAAACACTGAGGTGTTACCTATCAAAAGTTCTCCTTCTGTCTATGATACAGCACAGATTGCAATCGTGACAGTAAATCTGGTGCTATTGTTAATGCCATGGCACTTTGGTTTTTGGCTTGCTTCAGTCCAATCTGTGACATGCTTGTGAATATCTTTCTTCTGTTCTGTCTGTATGGCATATGGATTTCTGGGATACAACGTCAGACCTATCCACATAACAAGTGTTCAGAGCACCTTATCATTTTAAAAAGCCAATTACTCAAAAAGACAAATGTGAAATGTTTCACATTTAATGATGAGCAAATCTGCAAAACAAATGCAATTTTGCTTCATTTGAAAAAGTTTAGTTTAACTGTAAATATTGCAATGGAGTCCCTAGCAATACACACCACGGGTAGGGACAGGCTCATTTTATGCATATTGTACATCATCACTGTCACTTAAATCTGCAAGATTTTCCATGCTAAGTTGTTTTAAATAAATAGAAAGAAATGAGATACAAAAGAGTGAAATATATGCTTCTGAATAGACTGTAAAAATGTCACTGCTAGCACTGAGCATTGGACACTTAAAAAAAAAATATTTTGAAAGTCTCTCCCAAAAAAACGAAAACTGCATATGTCTACAGAGGTAAAGGTCAGTAATGAAACAATTAACAGCAAAAATACCAATCCATTTTTTAGAAATATTTGTCAATATATAAAGAATGTTTTGTACTGCACAGAAGTGCTCAATTAATCCTGGTTTAGTGGCCGTATGTCAGATTCCCAGACTGAAAGGATGTCAGCTGAAGAACTTAAATACACACAGGTTCAAAAGCAAGATTTTGTAAGGACTTCAGGATGGCAGAAATTGCTACTTTCTGCTGCAGTACTAATAGAGTTCATGATTCAATTAAATTCTTAAAAAATTCTTTGACTACTGCAGTCAAAATAGAGTGAAGTGGATTATTTTTTTAAAGAAAGACTATAGGTATATATTTATGCTTTCATGACTAAAAAATCTACAGGCACAAATAGACCAGCCACTGCTACAGATAATTTCATGATTGCCAGTTATCTAAATTGTAGGTGCTGGGTAGCAGGGAAGATATTAAAATGGTTATTGTTAGGGTAGGAGTATATTGAGCTAAAAGGAAAGGAGAACAGGGATATTACTGGAAGTATTTGACTCAGCAAGGCAAATGGATTTATGGACAATATTTAAAATACACGGGGAACATATAAACAGATTTTAATATTGGAGATTTTTGTGACTAATTTGATTTTTAAACCCCTCACACTAAACTGAGAACACTGGTAACAAAATACTATAGAATATGTGAAACTGAATGCAGCTGGCACTGGTAATTTTAGAAGAAACTAATCTTGATATTTATAACATCATGTAGCAAGCGGAACAATTTTACCAGGCTAGGAATGTTGAAATACAAAAAAGTTCACCTTTCAGCTATTGTGTTTTAGCTCTATTACACTAGAAAAAAAAAATCAGAAATCAGCTGTTGCAATGCAAATATTAAGAAAGTTTATTATGATATATAGCCATGGAGATACCTTTTTTAAACTGCTTGTACATGTATTGTATTTTATATTAAATTTTTGTAATCCAGCTCAGGGACTTAATATATACAGTTGAAAAATCAGTTCATAAATTATATTTAGAAACCCAGAAAATATGCTGAGCTACAACATTAGATAAGAATCTTGTTTTAAATGCATTTCCTTTAGTATTTTTTTTTAGCTTTCAATTTAGGGTTTTATGTTTTTACCTGTAGAATGCCAGATATAACGAACTAATAACTAAAGCATAAAAAAAAGGTATTTTACCCCTAATCCTGGAAACAGCTGTACTAATAATTCCCCAATTTTTTTTTGCTATTGTTGCACAACAATAAGCATAAGTGTACACACAAACCTGTAAGAGAATGTAATTCAGCTCACAATTTCATAATGGTATTTAGATTCTACAATTTTGGATTGTAAGGGGAAAAGAAACACAACAGATCCAAACCATTTCATAAATTAAGCTGTATAATATATTTAAATCCAAGTGATTTACATCAGAGGTTAATTTTTACCAGTATCTTTAATGTTCAGGAGTAACGAAGATAGAGGACTAGATGGTTTAAAAACCCAGGACTTATTAAATGCAGAGATTTTAATTTGCAGGGGGCTGTGCAAGCTTTTAGCCTGCTTTTATAGTACGTGTTTTTGTTTTTCTGCTTCTCCCTTGCACACCCACTCACCAACTTCAGCGCTGCGCCGCAGATTTGAATGAAGTGAAAAGCTCAATGGGTAATTGTCAAAATACTTTCATTTCTCCCACTTTCACACAAGAACCAAATAAAGGCAGGAGAGTCTCCCGCTTCCCACAAACACCCAGAAATCGGCAGCATTCCACCTGGAGCTACCAAAGAGCACAGCTGAGCCTCCCAGATCACATCTCCTTTTTTTTTTTTTTTAATCCCAGAAATACACCTTGAAAGCAAACGCATTTCTCTCAAGTTTTGGGAGATGATGTCAAAATTGCCCACCACCTAGTTCATGCAAAAATCTGTTTATACACGTTCTCTCTCTCTCTCTCTCTCTCTCTCTCTCTCCCGGTATTACAGAAAAGAAATGTCAGTAATAATCAAGCGAGGGTGCTGAATTAAAATCTGAAATCGCTAACAAACCGATCTGTACAAAAGTGTCAGTGTTAAGATTTCCAGACTGGGGGTTGTGCGGCAGAACGAGGAGCTCAGACAGAAGAAAACAGCTCTCCACTCCAGTACTTTCACCCCGTTAATCTCACATGTGCTTTGCCACGGATTTCTTGCTATTTTATTTTTAACCTCTGCTACCTTGTGGGAAGTGGGCTATTCCGAGGGTACGCGCAAGCAAAGCTCTGATTTTGCAGATGGATGTAAAGCACTGTTAAATGAGAGCTTTAAGAAGGACTTTTTCAATTTACTTTGAGCTTAATCTGAAGTGGTTTAATCACAGCTTGTACACATCTTCTTAAAAATTGTTCTAAGGCAGGGGAGAAGTAATAATCATGTAGAAAATCATCATGACAGATGCTGGCTCCCATGATCCCATTTACACTTTTAACATCACTAATGAAAACCTATCTGGGCAATACCTGTGTCAGAGAGGTGTCAGGTGGTCATTTGGCACAAGAGACTAGGAAGGAATCAGAGCAGCATTTTGAAAATGACTCACTTTTTTTTCCCTCTTTTTTTTTTTTTTGTGTGTGTGTATAGAGGGGTTGGATTCTTTTTTTTTTTTTTTGGTTTCTCTTCTTCTTCTTTTTTTTTTTTTTTTTTGCACCTGTTATTCTAAAATTTCTTTCAGTTACATTTCAAAACACTACAGTTGGGATCTCCTTGCCAACCTGAGATGGCATAAGCCTGGGTAACAGAACAAAATGTGAGAAGGTCCTTCTGTCTTTAACGCCTGTTCACCAATGAATCAGCCTCCAATTAATCTGTTTCTTCAGTAGGAGTTTAATAAAAGTCAAGCACACACATGTTCAGTCTTGTTTAGTATTAAAGCTGTGTTAACATTATCTGCCTAGCCAGGTCAAAAATCTTATATAATTAAATGCCAGAAACCATTTCAGAATTTTAAGGGCTTTATAATTTTCTGTAAGTAATTGATTATGCAAGGCAGTGTAGTTTAAATTTAAAACAGGATAGTGATGAGTGTGATGTCACTTTTCATTACATATTTCAGAAAAGTTTGTTTCATGGCCAGACTACACATAAAACCTGACTTATTAGATTTGTTATTTTGCATTTTTTGTGAACCAGAAAAAAAATTAATAAATCAGCAACCCAGACTTCCATACCACATCATGAAGTAGGAACTGAGTAAGTTGTGCACATCCCAAATTTCCACACTGTCTGTCAGGTTATCCACTAAAATCACAGACTAGGTTTTGCCCTACTCAGCTCTGCCTCTAACTTGCTTGGAAAAACAAAGTATTATCATACCAGGTCTACACTGTATTATCCCCTGGGTAAAGTGAACATATCAGGCCATAAAAAGAGTTAAATAACCCCAATCTTGAGTCAGAACATGCCTATGGCTAATGTAGGCAAAGAATTTGCTTGGAGATATGTGAGGAATCTCCAGATAAATTGATTGATTAAAGCTCTATTGATTAAAGTTCTGCTTTTCACCATTCAAATACGCCTATGATTTCTGATTGACAAAACTAAAAGGGTGAGGGAGAAATAAAAACAGGGAAAAAACCCCAACTTATTAATCACAAACATGTTGCTATGAAAGGGTGGAGCACATCACCAACTCTGTCCATAAAACCTACTCTTCATACCCCAGTTAACAGCACTGAAGACACTATTTCCAAAGGAAGTTACAAGCAATTTAGTTCCTGCTGCCACCGAATGTTCAGCAGAAAATGTGGTTCCAGGCACTGTATGGCATCCTCAGTCCCCTCTAAGGCAATCTCTGCTCCTGAGAGGAGAGAGGTGGTCTTAGCTTTTCCCCTGCTCCATCTCCCTTTTCCCCCCTTCCCTTCCCACATCTGAAAACCAGATGTGCTGCAGAGCTCTCCATCCATCTCCTCTCCATCCTCCCCAGGACCAAATAAGCAGTGGCATATTTTAATGACATAATATAATGCATAACACAGATGACAATGTGTGGCCCCAAGGAGCCCCAGCATCCAGGTCTCTCAGCCTGTGCCAATAACCTCATCCAAACAGGAACCAAAAATCTAAGAATAAAAATTCAAAGGTCTTTGATCAAGATACCATCAAGATACCAGGTGTAAGGACAAAGAGAAAGAAGAAGAGTTGAGCTTGTGTGTTTAAACAGATTAGCTCATAACATCAAATTAAGCATCTCCACAAGTTTTAAAGCATAGTAATAGTACAGGAAAAAAAACAAACAATGGAGCTAAAAAAGGAATCATGAGAGAAGGGGAAACAAAACAAAACAAAAAGCCATTAAAAATAGAGCTACAGAAAAGTAGGGATGCTTATAGCAGTGGAGGACAGCCAGCATTGGATAAACAAAGACAGTTTTGGAAGTGGCACAGTAAAAATAGGTCAGTACTACATATAAGTAGAAATTAATATGATGGAAATGATTTAACAAGCCAATATACTGTACTCTGTACAGTGCCATGATCATTAAACTGGTGAATGGGTGCTAATGTGGTAGAAGGAAAGCAATGCATAAAAAGTCAAATCAATACAGCAAGAACAGACCAGCAGGAGAGCAGAAATAAAGACAATCAACAACAACAGTGCTCTTAGTACAGCTGCCCTATAAAATAAAACTGATCAATACAAAGGTAAAGGAACAAGCAGTGTAGTCACAGTGGACTGAAATACAGGCAGGTACCAGTTTAACAAAAATATATATTAAACTCAGTTCATTCTGTCAGTGGGGTCAAACTGGCTGAGCAATGCACATGATGGAAGAACAGAGCACTGTACCAATAAAGCAAACAATAACAGAAAAACATGAGACAAATATAAAAATAAAGGGAAGAAGCCCTGCAAGCTCTTTTAGCCTGGCAAGCTTATGCTCAGAAACTTTAAAATATACAACTTTCTGTTACTTTTTATTAAAAACATGATTAGACTAATAATTTTCAGTTCCCATGACATGGACATCTGGTAGTCGTGACTAACAGAAAAAAGGCAGATGTCAAAGAACTTTAATTATGACCTCAAATGACTCTTAATATTCTGTTATATGGTTTGTACTAACAGAAAATGAAGTACAGCAGTTTTGAGATGTGAGCAAATGAGAACTATTGGACATCATACTGCTTTTATACTAAGCTTTATTCGTATTCACACCTAAAACTAGTTCCTCTGTACTTATACTGGCCACTGTTAAAAGCTTTGCTTTGAAGGTTTAATTTCCAGATTAAAAGCATATTTTAATTTTTTCTGTCCCTACACATTTCTTTACCCATTGAGTTGCATTGCAACAAACCATTTTTCTGCGTGTTTTTTTAAATGTAAATAAATTTAAAAGGAACAGTTTGTAAGTAAACCGCTTGGTTTTCAATAGACATTGTGAAAATATAAAATAATCATTAT
>NW_026138125.1:1800000-1992500 GCF_025592945.1 Manacus candei | reverse complement strand
AGGTGCTTTTTATGCTGCTGCTCACCCGGGGTTGCTACATAGTGTTCTCTGACATCTAGTTCAAGGGTCTCTAGTTTGCGCTTCTCCCTGTATTTATCCAAAGACATTTTCTGAGGAATTATTACAGGAGCAGCGACTTGTCCGTGGTGTTTGTTTCCTGACTTATGAGAATACTCTTGTTTGACAGTAGAATGCTCAGCAAGTTTGTCAGGTCTGTGATGTACTCCAGAGTGCATCTGTACAGATGTCCCCGGCTGGAAGTTCATGTTGTACTGACTCGCAGGCAACGTTTCCTGCTTCTGAGAGTATATTTGTTCTGTCCGTGTTTGCTCTTGGTGCTGAGGCCATTCCTGGTGTGATGCCAAACTATATGAGGTACTTGGCATTCCTGTTGCTAATATTGCCAAATTTTCAGGTGCATGACTGTCTGGAACAGAAATACTTCCTGAGGTCAGAGGTACTGGTGCGGGAAATGATGTTGATGGTTTTTGGAAACTTGTGTTTGCAGCTACACCAGTCACTGTATCCACCAAAATGGAATTCTGGACCAAAGATGAACCAAGAAGTGAGTTCTCAGATACCTGTCCATCACCTTTAGGTTTCCTAGCTGCCTGATTTGCCTAAGCAAAAAAGAAAGAAGTGAGAAAATACACAGCTTAGAATACTTAGACACTCCATTGGAATTTAGCTTTGAGGTGAGGATAAAAGCTGACTCAAAGTTTCACCTCCTCCTGACCCAGCCACAGGAAGAAACAGCACATACAATATAAATAAACTTTTCACTTTGGTTCATAGTTCTCCTAGAAGTTCATCTCTTCTTGCCAGACACTGGTACAGCAAAACTTCTTACCCGCCAATTTCGAATTCTCTTGAGCCTGCTGGGTGTTTTCTCCAGTATCTGCAGAAACTCATGAGTCAGCTCTGAATAGAAAAAAAAAAAAGCCATTTTTACATCTGATTCTGTAATAAACAGGTAAAACTTGAAACATTTTTCTTAGTCTGAGTTCATACAGCTTTTACAGTAGTTGCTACAGCCTGTGCATGATCCAAATTTATATTTTATTAAAAAATGGTTAGGTAAGCATTGAACAAAACAGGCTACAGTGTTTCACTGCAACAGACTTCTGACCACTACAGCATTCTGAAACACAGGTTTGAATTTTACATTTTGTTTTTGCTCTTGCACAACCCGGATTTGTTAGACCAAAAATTTCAACAGGGACCTATACAAACAACAGCTCCTAAAATAATATACTTGCCATTCAGCCTGGGCATTTTCTGTATGAAGTTAAGTTTCCTTTAACGTTTCTAAGTCACTGTCTCAGTCATTCCAACGAATTTCAGGAACAACCAGTAACAGCTCTGAACATAATATCACCATCAGACCCTTGGAAGCACCCTGTTGTAAACAACAGCTTTGAAATAACTGTTCAAGGCAGAGCACTTGGCTGTGTTAAACCCCAAAGATCCTTGCAATTAGAAAGAGCAGGTCCCCATGCCTGTCAGCTGCAAATAAAAATACTTTCCACCGAAATTTAATTTTACTCCTAAGCTAAAAATAATTAAGTACAGTCAGAATTTGAATGCAGGTCTGGAAGAACTGGCTTCTCCAGAACTCCACAAACAAATTACAAACTAAGCTGCTCCCAAGTGCACAACTGCCTCAGGCCTTTGGCCTGCCTGAGTCCATCAAACACACCAGCTCCATAAATGCCTGAAGAACAGAGCCAAGTTCACAATGAACTCACAGCATTCCCTTCAAACCCACAGTCAGGTAGGAAGCAGGGTGGTGTTTGGAACTAGATACAACTTAAAGATGCCCATTAACACAGAGATGTTTGAACCTGCACTCTGAAGTTCACTCCAGTTCTGTGCTTCACATGACATCTACTCAATTTCTCACTTACAAAAAAACCCAAAAATTGCCATTAAGAAAGAAAAGCTCAGCAGAGGAAAGTAGCAGGCCATGGGAAGCCATGCTGAGCCATGGGAAGCCTGGAGACCTCCACCACTACTCCACATTGCACATTTCACTCCAGGATCAACAAAGTCCACATGGATCTGAAAGCCTCAGGAGCTCCCACTCCCACTCCAGCAGCATATGTGGGTCTTAAATCCAGACTGCTCTGCAATAGGTGCTATTTCAAAAGACAGTAAACTCCCAGGTATGTGGAGTTCTGGGTGTTTGCTTTCTTCAGGAAAAGCCTTTTGACAAGAAAAACTATTTTACAGGCATTTGAGATACCACAAGTGATGCCAAATTGTTAATGCAGAACTGCCCTTGTGAACAGGGTGGTTTTAAGTACACCCTTATGAACACTGTGGCTGAAATGACTGTTCTGCTCCAGTGCAGTCCCAGGACTGCAGGAATTTGCACTGGTACATTTCCATCATTCTTGGTTCTGAAAAATATTTAAACCTAAGATTCTGACCTGCACCTACAAAAGGATGCCCCTTCAAACTAAAGGTCTCAAACCCAAGTTTGTCTTCCAAAGTTCTCCCCTTTCCTATCCCTTTCTTTCCTCTGACAATATGGTACATGAAGTCAGTGAGACTTAATTTAGGCTTGAAGATCTTACTGTATAATATGTTCCCAATCCTTGCATATCTCTTGAATAATAAACCCTTGAGTTGAGTTTCCAGATGTGAAAGGCAGTATCACTTACCATCTAGCAGTTCTAGAGTAACTGAAGGATCTACGTATTCCCACCAGTGTTTCCCATCGGTTGACACTGGAATTTCCCAGTTGGACCACTTGCAGGCCAAGTGAATGCACACACATGCTATCACTGTGGGCTTGTACTGAAGACAGAACGTAGTAAGGTGAAGACTGTTGCACAAATTTCGTAATGAGGAACCAAAGGAAATCAAACATGAAAAACAGAAAACCCAAACAAATCAACCATTAACAGACAGAATGAGGCAACTCGTCAAGCAACAGCAGTTAAACATTTTGCTAAATAAGTTCATAAGATATCTTACTGCCCTAAGAAAACAAAGGGCAGGGCATTTATCTGGCAGAAAAGTTTAATTTGCTTTTGCTATCAAAAGTCTGATGAACAGTAAATAAATTTAACAGTTATTCTACTGTACTTCAGTACTAAAAAGAAAGAAGTATTATATGGTCAATTAAAACTCCACAGTAAAAAGCATACAGCTGATTCTGCAGTCTCTGAATGAGACAATCAGAAGGTCCCCAGCAATTCCACAGAACCAGGTGAATTACTGGTGGGCTTGGCTTTCATAGGCCTGGATTTGTGACATTTGTGAACTTGTCTTCAGCTTCCAGCTGGCAGCAGCACAAAATACATTGGCTCAGTTTCACTGCTTTAGCACAACTTAACAGATGCTTAAGTACAGAATCTTGCCCATCAAGGAACCAGAAGTATTGATTGATTTATTTTGTACAGTTCTAATAACCAGCAGATATTGCCCAGAAGCTAAGTACATGTAATGTAGTCCTCTTAAATAAAGCTTCAAGTTGTTTGGCAAGAATTTGAAGTAATCAAGAAATCAAGAGTGAAGTCTGCTCTCTAGTTCTTTCTGTGACAGGCTATGTATACACAATACCCATCTGAAATCCTAGAACTTACATTTATCTAAGTACTTAAGTTTTAAAACTGTATATTAAGATTAAAGAGCTGTTTCTAAAAAGAAGAACATTGGGCTTGTACTAGTCTATCTAAAAAGAAAAATAAGCCAGCTGATAGGAACTTAGGCCCACTACAATTTTATAAATTAAGATTGGATCAATATATTTAAAGTTAAGAGAAAACTGCCATTAACTACAAGTGTAAACTAAAAATAGTTTTGTACTTACCAAGATGCTCGGATTTCTAGGTTAAGTTTATCTCTTTGTAATCTTTAGCTGCTATTCAGGCTACCAATTTTAGATTTATGCACTCACAATCGAGAAAATGTCATCAGAAAGCACCACTACACTTCTCATTGTGCATTTAACCCCTTTGTGCCACGAGGCCCTTGTCCAATACACCGCACTGCAGGCGGGAAGGAACCACCACTGGAGATGGCCCAGTCTCCCGCTGCAACAAGGGTAAGACACATGGAGGGGGCCCTGCAGTAAAGGAAGCTATAGTGTGCTACAACAGTGCAACAAAGAGGTTCAGGATAACAACCTGTTGGTAGCCATGAAATAGGATGTCTGTGCCAAATCCTTGCTTGCTGTAAGAAAAGAAAAACAGGGAGATTAAAGATCGGCACAAACTCATCAGGTTCATGCCAAAATTAGAGCAGTTTTATCTTCCAAAATCACTGCTGGGTATTGCTACAGAACTGATCTGAATCTGGCTGACTAGTCTTCAAAATAATCTTTTCTGAGACACAGAAGAGGCCCTCACATTCGGTACTGGAGCTGGACCAGTCCTTCCATTCACTGCACCCCCTCTGTACAACTCATAGAACAGCTTCCCTCTGCTGATCCAACCCCTCTGATGCCTCAAAGCTGAGAGCACTCTCCTCTGGGAAGCACTGCTTCCCAACCCTCACCTCTAGGTGATCCCTGCCATTCCCTGGGCTGCAGGACGGATCAGTCACAGCCCATTCACAGCACAGTGCACATCCTGCTCTTGGAGAGGAGCATGGCAGGACACCCCTCCCACCCCCCAAACCTCCCCAAAACCAGAGCAATGTCTCTCTCCCAAAGCCGTACAACACCACAAGTCCCCAAGCTAGAGGGTAAAAAAACCCCAAAAAATCAGTTTTCTGCTCCTTCTAATTAAGAGCACTGTGCTCAGAACTTTTTGCTCCACATTTCTTAAACCTATGGCAAAGCTTCAATAGAAAACAAACTTCATTTTAGTTAGTCAAGAAAAAACCAAACCAAAACACAGGACTGCAACATGCCAGAAATGAAAAGCTACTGACTCAGGCTGTTACAGCCACGTAGTGCTGACCCCTGCAGTGACACCCCAACTGCTCACTCAGGTAAGAGAACTTACTGTAACATGCATTAATGGGATAGCTGGGCACAAGGCAGATTGAATGCAGCCTTCATTCAAGTCTTACTTTGACACTATCACTTGAAATCAGTGCTACCTGCAGAGAGTGTAGTGTTGAATTTTATGTCAAAGGAAACATCGTTAAGCTTTTATTTTAATAATGCTATTTCCATAAAGTTTGAGAAATACTACAGCAGCTTTTAAATTTTAATTTCTAAATAGCATAATAATAAAATGTGATTTAACTCAACTTCTAATGATTGCCAGGGAGTACAAATCAGACTTGTCTTTATGCTAAACAGCCAGGCAGTGCCATAATCCCAGAAGAATGTGGAAGTAGCAAGGTAACAGGATCTGTTCCCACACACAAAATCTACTGATCCATAATAATCAGAAGGTGAACTGACAATGTGTTATACTATAATATTTAGTTTGCAAACTATAATGGTAATTGCATACTAAGAAACCTCTTCCTCTCCCTCCCAACTAAAGAAATGTAAGGTGGAATTACCAAAAAAAGAAAAAGTGAAATGACA
Source organism: Manacus candei (assembly GCF_025592945.1). Taxonomy (NCBI): domain Eukaryota; kingdom Metazoa; phylum Chordata; class Aves; order Passeriformes; family Pipridae; genus Manacus; species Manacus candei. The sequence goes on along the minus strand of NW_026138125.1, from coordinate 1,987,006 downwards.
CTGTCATAACAAAACAAATGAAAATACACAGTGGTTCAGTGAGACTCAAATTGATGTCTTGCTCTTTATTTTTCATTAAAGCAATGTCTAAAGGAGCTTCAATGACTTATGCACTCTGTAAAGTTACATGTTTGAATTAAGGGACTGGGACCAAGAAGCATCTCTACTGAAATGTCCCTTTTGAACAAGGAAGAAAAGCAGATGCCAGAAAACTTCTATTTAACATCAGCTTGGAAGTTGAGTAAATCAAAACACATACCTGGAAGAAAAGAATCATATCTTGAAACACACATTTTGGCCCCAATCAAAAGTTAATGTGCTAAATACCTTACCTATACTACAAGTAGTATGATACTGTTTCAACTTATTTACAGCTAAATAACTATCATTTGCAAAACCAACAAGAAATTTCAGCTCACAGCTGAAGCCTTTGATAACACAAGGCACAACTGAAAACATCCCTCCCAAACTCTTCTATTTAGGTCAGCTTTGGTTTAGCAGAATCCATCACAGAAATTAAAGCTAATGAATTTTGGTTCCTATATTTTCATGTTTTACTTCCATTATAGTAGTGAAAAGTGCATCTCCAAATTCCAATCATCTTGAAGCAGAGGCTCAAACAAGCCAGCAGAGCTGCTCTTAAAACTCACAAGCTGCTGGACTGATGGCTACAATACCAGCCAGTAATGACCAGCTTGGGATTTCAGCAGTTCAAAGGGCTTTGAAACATCCACCCTGTCCCACTGCTGCAGAAGCAACCATAAGGCAGGGAATCGCTGAAGTTGGAATCAATATTTTGGAACAGGACTTGCTGGTCTCCAAGAAACTGCCAACTGGAAACCAAAATGCTTTTTACTGGGCAGAGCCACACAATGGCTGCAATTCCAAGATATCTGAGTCTTTTCTTCAACACAGTTTATCTTGGATCTCGGGATACTCATGAAAATGTGACTGCCAAGTCCCCCTTAGGAGGGTGGTAGGTGGCTATGCCTGGACCCTGCACACATTTGGAAGTGTTCCCCAGAAAGAGATGGCAGATAAGCCAGCCAGCATCAGGAGAGAGGAGCTTGCTGAAGTCCTTCTGGCCAAAGGAAAAGAGCCCCAGGCTCTGAACAGAGGTCTGCTGGTGGATGCCTGCTGTATCTGGAAAGGGCTGGAGCAGGCCATGGTGTAGGCATTTAGGGCTGAGCAGTCCTGGTGGCTTTACTTTCTTGAAAGTACTAAAACCCTGGGAACAGGCTTGTAAAAGCCTGAGGTCAAAGTTCAGCATGTGAAGGCCACCTGCAGCAGTGCTGGAGTGCAGCTGGGGTTTCAGATCTTTCCACACCACTTAGTACACTAAGACTTAAATTTTCCTCATGTGAATACCCTCTGAAAAAGCTGATGCATTTTCACCTCCTCTTCTGCTGACCTTGTCTTTCTCAGCCTGATTTAAGCAATGGTACCTGTGCATACAGATACTATGGCATATTTGAAGGATTTGACAGTGCAATTTCCACAAAAGATTAGTAAGGATCATGGGTGTTCAAGGTACCTGATAACCTGCAGAGTAGCGAGAACAATCCTAGAAATCCTTGAGATCCCATCTTCAGTTCCAAAAGGTTGTGTTCCAACACAGAAAAAGGAATGACTGAAGACTTCCCAAGATGGAGATGAGGATACAGATTCCTCCCCTTCAAGTTTCACCAGAAGCAGGCTGAGAACAGACTGATTCTGCACCAGAGCTTAAGAGGACCTTGTCATAGTCTTGGTATTAGGGCAGCTTCACTGCTGATCATTCAGCCAGCACTGAAGCCAGCAAGGGAGATAGACAACAAAACTGGTTTTGTTCTAGTGGGTTTTTTTTTCCTCTTTTCTTCTCTTCAGTACTGGAGAATTCTTGGAATGGGCACTGAGGCTTGCTGACAGGCCCTCACACATCCACTGTCTTCAGATTCCTTAAAGGACCTGTGGGATCCTAAGGAATGATGGTCCTGTCTCCTCTTCTCAGTCTCTTGACACTGAGGAAGAATGGTGCAGAAAAAAGACTAAGCCCACACCATTTTCCTCGTCTGCTCTACTGACCAAACTGTAAAGGTGGAACAATTTCATTAACCCAGGAGTCTCTCAACACCAGAAGGAATAACTGGATACCATATGCCTGAACATCATGAGTCATTATGTATCCATCCAGTCACTTCTTATCTACAATGACCCCCGCTGTCTAACACTGCCTTCAAAAAGGCTTTCAATCTTAGAGAAGAATTCAACTTTTTCTTTAGTTGTGTGTTGAAGCAATTATGTTTATTTGCACCTATTCCCACTTCCTAGTTCATCTTCAGCTTCCAGCAATTACCTCTGGTGTGCCACTACCAGACTAGAGTCTTCTGACAAAGGACTTGGTTGAACCTTTTGAGCATGAACAATAGAATCTGGGTTCTATTTTAATGTTTTTCATTTTGTTTCTAAAAGGGAGTAGCTTAAAGGTTAATACAGGTAACAGTGACAGCATAAAACACACTATCCTGGATGCAAGACAACAAAAAGTGATACAGAGAATCAGCCATCCTCTGAGGCAGTGCAGTTTAGGCAGCAAAAGGGCACCTTCTCACCACATGGCAATGCAGTGCACACACCCCAAGCCCATTCCCATACCTCAGCTAACTTTGCTGCCTCTGTTTTGATAAACAGAGGCACATCAGCCACATCACATTCCTCCCTCCCTTCTCTCCCCAAATGTGCAGTTGGAGGTTTTAATCAAAATGGTCTTGGAGAAGTTAATCACCTTTAATAAAAAAGGGTATCTCTGCACTCTGAAATGGTGCTTTTTGTCCAAGGTGACGTTACCAGAACTGGAAGAAGTAACCTTGGCTTTCTTTAACTTCTCAGTCAATCCCTTTGGCACTAACGGTTTAACATTGACAAGTCTTAGGTATTGAAAGCTTCAGGACTTAAATATCTGAGTGTTGCATCTACTGACATTAAAAACCCACACTGCCCAACAGTAACTATCTCGTGGACAGAGAACTAAACTCACACCACTGTGTCTTTGAAGATACATCACTGTGCCCACAAGCCCATCTCTGTTCTGTCAATACATAAGAGAAAGCAATTATTCTGTCCTTGCCTGACTTGCATGCCTGACTACAGACTTCATGGTTGATGTTTTAAATTAATTTATTCATTTGCTTCCTTTTTTTTTTTTAAATATTAGGTCCTCAAGCCTTGTGTTCTCAACCTACAGTATTCAAAGGAAGGGCATGTGTTGCCAAGGATTCCACTTGCATACACACACACTAAAGAGGACAGCTACTTCAGTGAGTAGGTTTTCAAGGATCAGACAAATTACATTCCCTTTGCACCACTCCTTTAGGCACAGGGACTTTCAGCCCTCACTGAAGTCTTCAGATTTCAAGACTTGATATAATTTTAGAATTCTAAGCATTTTTTTCAAGTCTGCTGACATTAATTACTAGCTTTACTATGTCAAATTAAAAAATTAGCAGTACCTTCAAAGTATGAATTTTGTCAGTATAAAAGATTAGCACAAAACACAAAGAGAAGAGCTGAACTATCAGAGTGGTATCTATCCTTGACTAAAGGAAACACAGTTTGGGTAGCTGTGTGCCTTCCTTCTTGTAGGCTCCAGTCAAACACACTCACTAATGTGGAAATCTGAGGCAGGACAACATTGCCTTCACCCCTGCCCACACCCCATACACTGAGCAGAAGCACAGGGGCTCCCACAAAACACTGAAATGTGCCCACATTTATGCTGACCAAGAAAACCCAAAGCCAAACCCTACAGAGCTGCTGATGCAGCTTTAGGTGTAATGACACCCATGGCACCAAGTCACAGCCAAATCTGGACAGAAAGCAGAGAATCATTATCTTATAGCAAGAATAGCAATAAAGGTACTTTATATGAAAATAAATTACAGCACCAGCCCTACTCAGACTCTGAAGACACTGCACCACTAAGTTACTTGAAAATAAGAGATACTCTCCCTTCAAAGAACACCATTAATTCCAGAGTTACAAACAAACCTAGTTAACATTTTTAAGTTGTAACTAAATTTTGTATATTTTATAGAAGGAAAAAAAAAACACCAAAAACTTTGGAGCACTTAACTTTGCATTTTTCACTGCAAAACCAGCCAAGCACTAAACACTAAAAGCCATGGTCTAATCATTTCCAAACACTTTTTACTTAAGGAACATAATTAAAGTGAAAAGCTTATTTTAGGTGTTTTTACAACTGATTCCTGATTTTTTTTTCATCCTCCATCTTATGAGAGGATTTTTTAATTTTTTTTTTTAAAGCTCCAAAGGAAACCAATCTAAGAATTAAAGGTGTGCTGAAAAGCCACAAAAATATTAAAGAACAAAACAGGTTTCTTGCCAGTCACATTAAGCTGCAAACAAGTTAGATATGTTTAACCAAAGGTTTGGGGTTCTGTGCTACCATCCAAAACAAGTACACCAGGCTCCAGAAAAACAATTAGTCACATTTCTAAGTATTTGCATGTGACAGCAGACTTACCATGCACTCTCTTTACCCCTCAGTTCATTACCTGAAAAGATTCGCTAAGACAAAAAAATCACCATCAGCCAACAGGCAACCTAAACTTCACTTGGTAGAACTACTTCAGAGTGAAAATAATCAGCTCAGAACAATAGTAAGCAGCTGGCCAACCACTTCTCAACTACTGACTGCTTCTGTCCCTTGAGAACACATGGAACAGGTATTGTTAAAATCAAATCTTACAAGAAGACAAAAAAGTTATGAAGGATAGAGGACTGGACTCTTTATCTTAATCTCTAAAGGTTTAAGATCAAGCTTTTAGTAACTAGCTTTAAACATACTCTTTGGATAACACAGTTGGTGAAGATCACATTACACAAATAACATCACTTTAAAATTTTACTAGAAAAGTAAAAAAGGACTTACAGAAGTGGTTAAAAGTCACTGACCTCTCACTAACTGTGTACATTTCACAACATCTGTGTGTGGATGTTCAATGGTAATCTCAAAACCTGAAGAGTTACAAATACATTTTAGAATTATACATTTGCATCTGTAAAATAAAAACCCAACCCCCTTATGCTTCCCCACAGACCTAAAATACTTACTTAACCTTTGTACTGCAGAACAAGTACCAGGATTTAACTGCCTCTGATTCTGCACCTTTTCATACTTTTGAATGGCAGATGGTATAGCTACTTCATGATCCATTAGGAAAATAACTCAATGCCTGTATATATATATATACATACATAACCTGGGAAATTACTGTATTTTTAAGGTTGAACATATCTGAATAGTTTCTAGCACATTAATAAGTCAGTAAAAACTGCAATGCAGATGTGTGGTTGGGCACATGCACTTTATTGATTTCTAGGACTTAAAACCATTTGCAGCTAAGAAATTACAAATTAAGTCAATTTGTAGGTTAGTAACTTAGAAAACCCTTCTTTGTTTATGAAACCATCTTAAGAATTAGGTCACTACTGTGAGCTATTTTTTTAAAAACAAGATACTCCAAGTGGTATTTAAGAATATCTGAGCAAGTCTGTGTTCTCAGGTCTGCTAGCAGGAATTGTCTCTAAGGTATTCTAAAAGTCAGAAGAATTTCTTAGCAGAACATTCCATTTCAAATTTGGGAATCATCTGGACCATTAAATGGGTTGTTTCAGGATTAACACACTGCTAACCCAGAGTAATGTGTTACCTTACACAAAGAAATATCAATGTAATCACTTCTTCAGAGCAAAATCTACTTGGAAGCCTACACATTTCTAACTCAAACTGTCAGAAAAATCTATTTCCTAAGTACAGATGCCCCTTTTTTTCTCCCAAGTGAACACAGCAGAACTGCTGACACAAAACTAAATTCACAGGTCAGAAGTTATACACGAAAACAGTAAAATTCTAGTGTATCAAGAACACACCAAAAATCCAGTTACTCGGGTCCCATTACTCCTTCATAGTAAGCTGGCTGCACAGGAGATATTTAGGACATACCTAAAGTTTGAAGCATTATTGTTTCAAGTATAACCAGCTCTTGGGCTTGTTGAAGGTAAGCCTGAAACAGAGAAGCAAACAGGTGAAGAGCAGCAATCCCTTGTGTGAAAATTTCAATCACACGCTGCCTGTTTGAACACCGGTACTGGCAACACCAGAGCAGTCAGTCAGAACTGACAATTCACAACAGGGTGAGAATTACAGAGGCTTCCCAGTGCAAGTCAACTTGAGTATCTCTGGGCAGGTTATTCATCTTACAAGTACTTTAAAAATACAGCTGGAGATGCTCAGCTGGCCTGTGGCTCAGGAAAGATAATGTGAACTCTAAAGTAAGTGGAAGCTGTACAAACTTTGGCAAATGAAAGGAGTAGCAATGCACAGCAGAGGCAGCAGCTGACAACCATATCACATGTAGCCAAGAGGGCACAGTGAACCTCTGCCTGAGAGACAGCCCTGAACTCAGAGCTCTGCACAAACTGTGTCACTCAGGGAACCACATATGAAACCTCTTATTTAAACATCCAATCTTCTACTCTACATGTGGAAGCCTTAAAAATAATGCAATTTCAAGATGGAGCAATCTCTTCAAGTTTCACAACAAATACCAGTCTTTAATTATGCTGCATTAAGTAATACAAAAGACTTAAATGGTGTACAAACAAAAGGCTTTTTCCTAGACTGCAGACAGCAATAATCCAGTGAGACAGTATCACAGATCATAAGATGAAGTGTCATCTGATCATCTTTAAAACCATGACTTCCACCTACATCACTCTTTGTATCCAGTTGTGGCTCTTGAGGATGAAGACAGGCATTTGCTACTTTAATAACATGTTCAAGTTTCCGTGGCTGTTCTTCCACTTTTGCAGCCAAAAACAATGCCGTAGGAGACATTATCTGAAGAAGAAAAACACATCAGTACTTTTTAACTTTTTACAAGCAGGACTTGAATTTTTATGGAGAGTCTAAACTAATAAATAGAAAAAGTTTAAGAAGTTGGATTTGTGGCTTTTTTTTCCCAGTTTTGAAGTCATGCAAGGCTACAAAAATATAACTAGTCATGTTTTATTTTCTAACTGATGTAATCCTCCCAGCAGCACAGGGAAGGAGCAGCAAAATACTAAATTACATTTGTGAGTAAGAAGTTTGAGGTCAAACTAATTCTAGTTCAACATAAAAAAAAAAACTAATTTGGTCCAGAAGAGTTAGTCACACAAGAACAGGCTGTTTCAAGTTAAATATACTTTGTGAGAAAGTTCATCCAGTTTCTTGCACAGAGCGAGTCATTACACCATCTTTTCAGTAAAAGTCAAAACAGCTGATCACAAGTTCTGCCAGCATTTGATTCTCCTAAAGACTGAGAAACTTTGCACAGAACTTTAATAAAAACAGCTTGTTATATAAACACAGGTTGTGTAAGTAAAAGAAACTTTATATATACATATGTATTCTTAGAAACTTTACTGTACACCCAGCAGTATCTGAAGAACGAAGCACAAGGATTCATAAAACATCAGTTATATCAAATGTTAGTAAAGTTACATTTTAAGATGAATTTTATATAAAACTCTAGGTGTCATAAGCTGGCAGCAAAGCTCCCATTGGCAGTTCAGTATCACCCAGGAGAGAGCTATGAAGTAGTTTTGATGCCTGTTGTCAGCTACAAGGACAGATGTGTGCAGACACAGAACACAGCAAACCACAAAAGACTGAAGAATTAGGTCCTCTTTGTATGCAAAAGTTGCCCATGTTAAAGAGGAATTAAAATGGCAGTAGAAATCATCTAGACATGAGCTGATTAAAATGGTTAAAATTAAGCCAGTATAAAGCATTTATTCAGAGACTGAAGCAGCTGCTTGCTGAGTATTTAATTACTGCATGGTGCAAGTAGTGCAGGTATTGGATTTCTCATTCAGTGCCCAAAGAGAACTAGACTGACTAAGAGGCATCCTCTCCCAAAGTCAGCTTTGCCTTCTTTTTATCAGCACACAGCCCTTTGTTATCATGAAATGAAGCATTTGGCATAAAGATTTGCAATACATAGAAAACTGCAACAAACTGATTAAGGGATTAAATTTTAGAACCTTTCAAATGTATTGAGGGAGTACTTTTTGCATCCTTAAATCACTTTGAAATGCCTGCTTGGATCTTAAGAAAAACTTTAAAGTTGGTAGACTTGAAAACTGACACCCTGGGAAGGAGATACCTTTTGATGAGTAGAAGTGTGCCATGAGAAATCCAGCACTCTGAAAAACACAACCCACCCAAAACAAGTCAGAAGGAACAAATTCTTCTATAAGGGAGAAAACCCCCCCTGATTTCTTTTTAAGAAGGTTGTAACTTGTGCCTCACAAATGAATAAATGATGGAAAGGCTTTCTGGAGTTGAGAGAGGGAGAGTAGCAACAGCTCTGAAGTGCAGAAGATGTGCAGCAGCACACACATGTATAACCCAACACACATGGCATGGAAAGGTATCTTATAGAGCAGACAAACTCCAGCCCAGGGATGCAACAACCCAGGCAAAGCTCTCTCAAGTGCAGCTGTCTCACTCATATAAGCCCAGGTCTCTTCCTGTACAGTTTGTGGGTACAGTTATTCATATGTGGAATTGTCACAATTTACCTTTCTGAAAAATCCACCTCCAACAATCTCCATGGCTGAAAACATCTCCATCTCCCAGAGGCATTTCTCAACCAAGTCACCACTGACCACACAGTTGAATCATCAGCAAATTGTCACTCACTGTTACTCTGTGTCTGACTGCACCAAGGTTCTACTTTATTCCAAAAAAGCACCTTCATCAGCCTGACTTCAGGAGACCTAGTTTACTGAAATGGATCCCTTCTGGCCAAGAAGTCTCCACACAACTCCTGATCTCCAAGACCTTACATAAAACACAGTTCTGGAGGCTAATTAAGTTAAGCTGATTAACTGTCATTTAACTTTGGTTCATCAGAAATCTTTGTACAGCCCAATTATCTATTTCCTTCAAAAAGAAGTGTTGGTTTCTGGCCAAAGAGTTCAGAACTTTGTCTTGTTTAGGACAAGGGTTCTCACTCCCAGTTTTGAGTAGGTCAGTATTTTTATCTTCCTTGGTATTTATTCAGAAAATAGACATCCTAATAAAATTTCAGACTTGGCACATATGCAGTCTCCAGTGAAGACGACACACCCTGCTAAGTGTATAACTGGCAAAGTTACTTCAATGCTTTCATTCATTTCCAATTCCCAAAAATGGCCAAAAAAAAGCAAAGTAGAACAAAAAGGCAAAATCAGAGACAAGCGATAAGCTTCCTATATATAAACATCTTAATTTGACATCAACCACAATAATTTAAAGTAATTTTCTACCATGCACCCAAAATAGTCTTTAAGACTTGGAGAAATATCTTCAGAAGAGACATGATTTATGAAATTAAATCCAATTTTTTACTAGCTGAGAATCTCAGAAACCAAGTCCCACTGAAAGAGAAAAAAAATCCCAAAACATAAGGGCCTTGTTAAGACAATCCAAGAGCACTAAACAGCAAGTTTCATTGGTAAATGTGCTGTAAGCCCTTTTTCACTTACAAAATAGTGTAAAAACAAAGGCATTCAGAAAAATCTCAGAATATACATGTAGCATGCACATAGTTTTCTGAGATTCCCTCTCCCTTTTAATGCCAATATTAGTATGTTTTTAGATTTGATACAATTTAGCTTAAGACATTAAGAGTGGTTCCAGTCTATGAGAGGGTTTTCAAGGTCGAACACAAAGAGCTGCAGGGATTTTTTTATTATAAGCAGGAGCTTGCATTGCTTAAAAGCAGCAAATATGTTAAACTGCAAGATTAAAACCAGAACTGAAGGATCCAAAACAGCCTCACTAAAGCCTGAAGTGTATTATGAAAGTTTTAAGAACTTTGCATAACTGCCAAGTCAAGTGTTTAATGCTGGGATTTATACAAGATGGTTTGTACAATTTGCACAGGAGACAGGAAGGGAATAGAGAAGGATGGGACACAAAACCCTCTCTACACAACTCACCTACCTTGCACTAGAAGGAAAAAAATTCCTCATACGGCCTTCTTTAGGCTCTTCACTAAGTTCATTGCATGGCACAAAACCCCCTTGACATCACGTATATTTTCAACTGGTTGTTTGGTATTCCACATGGCATTTCCAAGGATTATATTTAAAAACTACAGCTACCATTTGGATGCCTTACCTCTCATTTCCAGCATACCAAGGATTTTTCCCCCTTTTCTGTTCTTCAAATCACAGTGTACTGAAGAATATGCATCCAAAAGAACTATTTGCTACATAACAGTATGAGACACCAAGTACTACAGAAACAGTATTTGCAGAAGAATTTAAATTTTCAAGATAATTTTAAGGATAACAGCCAGGCCAGTACAGCCTTTAAAAAGCCAGTGAGCTCCATTCCCATCCCAGTATTAACACTGACCAACTTTATACTCAGCAAACCAAAGTTACTGTGCCCTGGTCAACAGTAACATTGAAAGATTAATTTGTACTAATGCTGAGGAGTTTCATAGTAACTCCTCTCATTTGCACAGCCAGGGGCATCCAATTCTGCTCACCCGAATTGGTAAAGTTTCCACCCTATCACTGGGGCACAGCAACCTTGTAAGGTCTTAACCTGCTTTGATTGCAACATCAAAACCTCGATACTTTCTTTTTTGCAGGTACTTTGTGGGCAATCCATAGCAATTGATGACTTGCCAGCCCACAGTAACTTCACCAAAAAAGGGCCATTTGGTCATCAGAGCAGTACATTAACACATTAACTGGTTGATCCCACCCCTGTGGCTCCACAGATTGAAGATACTGTTGGGAATTCTATTCCCTCTTCACAGATGGCTCAAACTCCTGAAAGCCTGTAAAATTGTTTAGCAGAAACTTATACTGAAGGAAAAACAAGAATTAAGACAACAGCCATTCAGTAACTGAGCTTCCACTAGAAGGCCTGTTTATTAACAATTAAGTGCATGTGACATATATAAGACATATCTATATTTGTATAACCTGGCAATTACACATGATGATAAACACACAAGTGCTTATTAGTTGCCTAAAAACATAAATCTACCTATAAAACATAGGCTACATTTTTTCAGCTCAGAAGATCATAAGGTATTCTGACTAATGGCCATCTAATTTTCTAGCCCCAGCCTTCAGATTCCTTCTTGCCATGGATAAACAGCACCCCGTGCACACAACAAAGAAATACTAGAGACATACTGCTTACACTATAGAAAATTTTTCCTAGGTCTTAGCTTCAAAACTGCCAGTACCTTAATTTCTATGGGTTACTTTCTTCTTGCAGTGGTGAATACCGTTACCTTTTTTAGCTTGCCAAGTACTCTGGAGATTTGATATTAAGTATTTATTACAGTCCTTGGCTTTTGCTTTTCCTACAGAGAACCCGACAGATGGTTTGGGAGTATTTGCAGAGTGACTCCATTCACTGAGCCCACCCCCATTACCCCACAGGAATGCGAGTAAGAAAATACACTTGCCCATCAGCACACACACAAAGCCACTCTCTGGCCTGACACTCATTGAGAATTACAAAAAGGAGTTCGGCAAGAATACTGAGCGAAAACCTGCAGTGCACTTGCCTTTAACTTTGAGTACTATTACCTGAGAATTAATTCAACAATAAACTCCCCCCCTCCTGTAACAGTTGCAGTTTCCATGGCATTCAGCCATAGCTTATCAGTGAATGTTACCATTCCTAAGTATAACCTAAGGCACAGTTTTCATATAAAGGGCACTATACATCCAAATACTGCAGTGCTTCCAGTTCCAAGTGACTCATTTACCAGCATCCAGTGAAAAACCAAACACAGCAACTAAAGCTTCTTGCTGCCTAAATCTAGCCTAGATTACCAGGTGACAGAACAAACACTCTAACAGGTGATATAAGAGGTATGTAGGTCTATATATAAATAAATCAGCTCTGCACAGAGCCGTCTCTCCATTCCAAGCAGCTCTGCCCAGCCCATCCACAGCCACAGCAAACTTTGGATGCCTCACCAGCTCCTCTTCCACCAGCTACAGGTTACATGGGCAGGTACACAGTGGGTAGAAAGAGGAGCTTATATGGATCAACATTGCAGTTTTGGTAACAAGCTGCTGAAAGTTTGAATTTATCTCAGATTTTGCACAAAAAATAATGTAATACACTTCTGAAATATGTATTTCCTGCCAAATAAACACCAAATAAGATGCCTATTTGTTCAGCCAACGACAGCAAACAAATTCATGCCAGACAAAAGAGCTGAGTTGGCTCTCACTGCACCCCAGTATGTACCTGCCCCAACTGCAGACAGTGCAAGGTTTGCATGATTTTACCCCTTGGAAGATCAAGGTCTGCTCTGGTCTAGACCTAACACCTGTCACAGTCTCCATCTGCTTATTTTGTCATTAAAAGATCTAAGAAAACTTATCCTCACCATTTAGTGATGTACCACAATCATTATTAACTGTTCTTGCTTAAAGCAAACAAAATAAAAACCCAAGAATACTATATTACTAGTTTTCTAACTATTGCAGCCAGTACCGGACATAAAAAAGAGGCCTGACATTTCCAGGTTGTTATCTCAACTTGCATACCTGTTACAGAATTCCTCAATCACAGCCAGTATTTTTACTGAAGAACTCTGTTCTTTATAACACATTCTGTGTTCAGAGTCAGCATATTCAGGTCACTAGTTAAAACAGGAGAGCTGCCATTCTCTTACCAGATTTAAACATTTTTCTTGCCTGATATGACTTATCACCACACCACTTAAGACTAGACTAGCTAAATGAATTTACACTGCTTCAGGAACAGACACATAATCCATACGGATACACACATGACCACATTATCACTGACAGACACACCATGCCAGCACTTCCACCGACTTCATCAAGAAAAATGTGCGTTCCTACACATCAGCCTTTCAAACTACAGCACAGAGGCACCAGCCACATCCAAAACGTCTCAATGCATTCTTCACACATCTGAAATGTGCTTGCTGATGGGTGCCTATTTTTTTCATTTCCATGGCAGAAGATAAAATCTAATTGCTCCTAGTTAAGGTAATTCAAAGTTGAAAAGAAGTATCATTGCTGTTTCTAATTCACTGATAAGAAGCTACAATTCCTGTAAACAGACCAAACGTTACACTCCTGCATGCAACACTTCTCAGTCAGACTGACAAAATTACCGGCATATTATTACCACATATGAAATCATACTTACATTTCGATTAAATTTCGTGAAGGAATGATGCATATAAAACCTGTGCATGTAAACAATTGCGGTATTTATCGTAAGCTGAGAGCTGGAAGATTAAATTAAGGAAACACTACATATTGAGAAAACTGTTTACAAAGATCTGAAGGCGATGGGCTTTCCACATCAATCACTGCTCTCAACATGCTGTCTCCAGGCGAAAATGGATTAAGGACACTTCAGAACTGAACAGATATTAACACACACTTAACCGATATTAACACGGATCCTTCCCATCTGTTCCGCAGACCATGTGGAGATTCCTACACCAGGTTCGCCAGTCACCCGCTGAATGAAAACTCATCAATGAGCGACATGCGCTGAAACACCGTCTCAAGTGCTTTTGTTTCGTTCCAAGTCAACTATTTAACAAGCACTGTGAGGGCTCGCTCTTTTTAAAATCACATTAAAGAACGGCGACGGAGGAGATGCCCGTTTCGTGGAAAACGGGTCTGCGGGCACTGGGCTTTACTTTATAAGTGCCCAGACCCGCAGCCAGGGACCCACCCGCGGCTGGCAGGGCCGGTGGGAGCCCCGGGCCCCTCGCCCGCCGACAAAGAGCGCGGCGCGGGGGCCCCGCAGGCTCCTCCTCCCATTCTGTGCCTCAGGCCACGGCTCCATCCCCCGGGAGCGTCGGCCGGGGGCTGTGGGAGCCCGGGAGGGGTCTCAGGGAGGGCTCCCACACCCAGGGAAAGGGTGTCCCGCCGCCCGTCCCCGCCCGTCCCCCGCCGCCCTGAGCGCGTCCCGCCCGGCACCGCTCGGATACACGTTGAGGCGCTGGCCCATGTCTTGGATGAGGTTGGCCGCCTGCTGCCGGTACGAGAGCTCCTTGTCGGCCTCCACGCCGCAGCGCCGCGAGGGCGTGTTCTCCAGCTGCTCACGACTGAAGAACCAGCGCGACGCGGCCGAGGAGCCGCCGCCGCCCCGCGCCGCGGCCCCGGCGGAGCCCGCGCCCGCCGCCGCCATGACACCTCCGCCGCCGCCGCCGCCACCGCCTCTCGCGCCGATCTCGCGAGAGCGCCGGCCCCGCGCGCGCCCGCGGCCAACCATAGAGTGTCGCGGCAGAGCGGCCGCGCGCCCGCAGGTCACGTGTCCTGAGGGGCGGGGACAGGGGGTGGCCTTGGCTGCTGAGGGTGCGTGGGGGCGTGGAATCGTGGGATCACGGAGTCCTTGCAAAATGTGGAATATTCTTGAGAAAACACGTTCTTTGCTGTTTGATCTCTGTATGCTGTATTGGAGTCTGGCTGAGCTGGAGTTCCCTCCCCCCGCAGCAGCCCTCACAATGCCGTGCTTTGCACTGGCAGGTGGAAGGGTGTCGATAACACAGCGGTGTTTTGGCTCCCGCCGAGCACAGCACCAGCATTGTGACATTCCTCCGGGGAGCGGACCCAACCAGGCCAGCTGACCCAACCCAAACCAAAGAGATATTCCGTACCGTGTGACATCAGCTCAGATATAAAAGCTAAGGCAAGGAGCAGGAAGGCAGGCATTCACTGTCTCCAGTGGCTGCCCGCTAAGGAACCACTATGCGAGCTGAAGCCCTGCTTCTCGAGAAAGCGTCCGGACATCGCTGCTGATGGAAGTAGAGGATAAACATTATTTTTGCCTTCGCTTTTGCCTCAATAAACTGCCTTATCCCAACCCACGAGTTGTTTTCCATCTTACTCTCCCTCCCCTTTACAGCTGGGAAGGGGAGTGATAGAGCGGCTGGGTGGGCACCTGGCGTCCCACCAAGGTCAACCCACCACAAATGCTTTCAAGCCTAATCAACACTAAGGGAGATATAACCCATGAAACTGCCGCCTAAAAGTGGTGCTTAAAAGGAAACCTCTAAGACTCCCATTTGTGAGTAGGTCAAGACGTTGGGTGTGTTAGTCATCATTTAGCCAAAATGCACACCGATGTACCGCTGCTACAGTTTATATGTCAACGTTACACAATTTTTCCTTTTTCCTTCTCCACGTTCCCGTTACATATTCATGACATTTCCCAACATCTATTATATATATATATATATCCTTGCAAGGTCTCGAAGAGGCTTCATTGGGGGTCTTTGCTGGTCTTCTCTGTCTTGAGCCCCCAGTGTTCTAAGTGACCTCCTTAATAACTTCTTCAAAACAATTCCCTTGGTTACGCAGTAACTGGGTAGTGCTTGGCTGGCTGCCTCAGTTCCTCTCCTCATCTTTTTTTCTTTTGCTTGGTTAGTGCCTTTAAATCACTTGCTTTAGCTATATGTAAATTCTATGGTACGTTCCATTGCAAATACCATCAGTCCTTGCTACATCTCTAAACCTCATGAAAACAAAAGATAACAAGCTCTAAGTGATGTGCAGGTGTTGGAAAAAGAAATTACTTGGTGGAATTGCCTTGTTAAAGTTTAGAGCTTGACGTACTTCAGTGACCTCAGACCCAGGGGTGGGTTAACAAAGCTTGGGAGGAAGGATGTACCCCTGATATTGGGCACAAAGAATGCAGAATTTATGGGCCACAAGGACAGCTGGCAGAACTCCCCAGATAAGGAAGAAACTGGTAAACCCAGCTCAGCAACTGTGCTGAAATCAGCTCCAGTGGGGTACAAGGTAATTCTGGCAGGGGGAGATCTGTGACCACCAACTCACAGACCCAAGAGACCCACCGACCCAAAAGAAGAAAAAGTCTCAGCATGTGGAATAATGAGCATGAGCAGAGAGAGAGTCATTAACCAGTGGAAGATAGAATACTAATTTATAAGAGAACTATATAACTTGTAGCCAATGAACACTAATTCCTTCATTTGCTGAAAATATGAATAGTTCAAAGTCTTGATAATTGGTGTGCTTGATTTGTAGACATCTCCATCTTGCACCATGTGCAGAAGGAACAGTGTCCCCTTTCTAAACTAGACTCTGTGTTTAGAGAGTTTCTGAAATCAGCAACAGTCATGGAATCATAGAATTGTCAAGGATGGAAGAGACCTTTAAGATTGTCAAGTCCAACCCTCAGCCCAGCACTGCTGCTGTAAGTCTTAAACCACAAACCCACATCACCCAGGCCAGAGCCAGATTCCTCTTAAACACATCCAGGGATAGTGTCTCCACCACCTCCCTGGGCAACCTATTCCAATGCCTGACTACCTGACCAGTGGCAATTGTTTTCAGATATCTAGTTTTAATCTCCTCTGTCTCAGCTTACAGCCATTTCCTCTGGTCCTCTCACTGTAAACTTGGCAGAAGACACCAAGTCCCACCTCAGTACAACCTCCCGTCAGCGAGTTGCAGTTAGCAATGAAAACCCTCCTCTTCTGCAGGCTAAATACCCCCAGCTCTCCCAGCTGTTCCTCATCAAACATGTTTTATAGAGCTTTCACAAGCCTTGTTGCCCTTCACTGGACTTGCTCCGGCACCTCAAAGTCCTTTCTAAAGTGAGCAGCCCAGCACTGGACATAGGGACACAATGTGTGGCCCCACCAGTGCTGAGTTCAGGGAGACAATCACTGCCCTGTCCTGCTGGCCACACTGTCTTTCATAAAAGCCAGGATTCTATTGGCCTTCTCAGCCTTTTGGGCACACACTGGCTCATATTCAGCTGCTGCTGAAGCAGCTCTAGAGCCACTCCTCTGGCCCATATTTGGGGCCATGGTGGTGTGAGGCGGCTCCCTGAGCAGGGCAGGAATGGGAAGGGGAGAAGTCTGGTAAGTCAGTGGTAGTAAATGAGCAATTTGGCTTTTCAGTCGTAGTAAACCAGCAGTGTGGCCTAGATCAAACTCCAGGCTCTCTCTGGAGGAAGAAGCCTCTGGCACATCACAGGTCTGTGTATGGTGTGACGGTAAACACACCTATATAAGCATCTAACTTATGCAGGTAATATTTCTCAGGAATTTGGTGCCGAAAAGGCAGAACTGAACCTTGTGTCTTTCCAGATCAGCAGCTCCAGCAAGTCAATTATTCTCCAATACTTGGAGAAGATGCATATGCTTACATCATAACAAACAGCAACTTGTCCGATTCTCTCCCATTTTACACGTCAGCTGCCCATTCCTATTTCACCCTTAAATGATAACATGGTACCAAATGTTACTTTTACACAGATACTGTTAAGCCTCAACCTCATTCCCAGGTGAATCCAGGTCCCCAATCAGTGACAGTGCCTGTTGTAATTTGGAGCTGATCTTTGCCTTCCTATTTTTGTGTCTGTAAAAATCAAAGTACAATGTTTTACCTCATTGTTTAAAACACGGTATAAAACTCATGGAGTTTGGGTGTTCAACTTACATTTATTATTTCTTCAGTAGTTGGTGGAGAATTAAGAATGTTCTCATCTGACTGTCATTAGAATTTTACATTAGCTTTGTTAATGAAAAGAAAAATGTAGGGAAGATTATATATATCCTTATCTTAAAAATCTTAACACATTGAGAAAAAATAGAATATCATTAAATAATGACAGTGCATAATGAATATGATTTATGCAGGGTATGCACATTAATTAACTGCCATGCAGAGTGCTGCAATCACCCATTCAGTCACAGGTTAAGGTAATTAAATACTATTGCTATTGGAGAGGTTTCAGACCTTGGTCCCCAAAGATGTAACATTGCATTCTCACTAACTTAACTTTTTTCATTCATAAAAAATTGAAGAATTAATCCAATTAAAATGTATTGGAAGAATCACAGTGTATTTTCCTCTTAAATCCATTTAAACATCTGTGAGAGTCATATACACTGAAGGGAAATAAGATTATATGAGAACGAAGTTGCCTTTCTACTTTGAAATTTAATTAAAACAGTCTGATTGAAAAATCATATATTTAAGTAGCTAAATGCTTGTATGTGGCTATTTAAATAAAAAAGGTCAACAGAAGTCTTGTGAACCTGAGGACAATAAATATTGTTAGAGATATTTTCTAGGTCTTTTTTTTGTCTTACATAAAAACTTGGTATTCTAAACCTGTGACTTGCTGACTACTTCAGCTTCTGATGTCCACTAGTCTTTTATAGAATATATTTGGAGGAACAATATGGTAAAAATCCAAATGGAAGAGCTCAGTGTTGTGGTTTAACCCCAGAGGGCATCTCAGCCCCAGCAGTTGCTTGCTCACCCCTGGGGTGGGGCAGAGAATGGGAAGGGTAAAAGTGAGAAAACCTGTGGGTTGAGACAAAGACAGTTGAACAGGTAAAGCAAAAGCAAACCAAGGAATCCATTCCCCACTCCCCATGGGCAGGCAGGTGCTCAGCCATCCCTAGGAGGAACACCATCACTCCACATGTTCCCCCCCTTTCTCCTGCTCCTCCAGGTTTATATGCTGAACATATAAACATCCTGTGCACCCCTAGCCCCCTTGCTGGTGGGCTGAGGAGCAGAAAAAGCCTTGGCTCTGTGTAATCTTTGCTCAGCAGTAGTGAAACAACCCCGTGTTATCAACACCGTTTCCAGCACAAATCCAAACCACAGCCCCATACCAGCTACTGTGAAGAAAACTAATTCTCCCCCAGCCAAAACCGGCACTCAAGGAAAACAAAATGAACCTGCACAAACCACCTTTGTTTTTCTGGTGGGTTTGACACTAAAGAAGGACAGAGTCTTCCTTGTAGTCCAACAGAAGCTGGTATCAGCAGGAATTGCTGATGCTCAGCATCCTTCAGGTTGAGCTTGTGGCAGTTTTGGCCAGAGCTAAAAAAACCTGCTGTCTAATACTATTTTGCCTGGAGTGTTCTAAAGCCTAAACAGAAGAATGGTGACACCACAGGTAGCCAGCAAATGTTCCCATAAGAACAGACTGTAAGTGCTCATCCACATTTTTCTGTCCGGTATAAAATCCTCCTGGGAGGAGGATGCCTGTGCACTCACTGGATAATAATGAAAACCCATTTCAATCAATAGGCTATAGAGTAAGCCATCTTCCCATTCTTATATCAGGACTCAATCTAATTAGAGCAATAACACTTCAACATTTAAAGTATCCAACCTTACTTTAGGAAGTATTTTTTAAGGAATAGAAAGAACATTAAACCATACTGTTGCTAAACACTAGTATTTATTTTGATAGTGACAGTGACATATCAAGTATTACCCACACAAAATACATTATTTCTGCACCTACAACCATATTGTCCAGATTGTTTCTGATGAATAAGTTGCCAGTGGTGTAGGTGGCAGCTGAAATGTAAAGTTCCCCACACAGACTTTTTCATCCTGTCACAACACTGACAAAGCATCAGTGCCCACCCTTGTAGTGCTGAGCTGAGTGTGACATGATGCACTTCCAAGCAGTGGATACAGGCAAGTGTTACCTTTTATTGGGCATCAACAAAGTTCTGCTTAAATTCTGTTTAAAGATTCTTTCAAATTCTGTTTATTGCTCATAACAAAGACTGAAATGTAATGGGTACATAGTTTTCTCAGCTCTTTCCTTCCTGAGAATCAAGTCCTAACAACATGGCATTGATTATAATTCAGAGATTCTTATTACAACTGCAAAAGGTGAAATCTCTCCTTTATTATGAAAGCAGGGATTTCAGAGTTGTTTAAAACAGCCTAAATCCTCAAATGCACAGCAATACCTGTGCATACTCATTTCCAGTACCTACGGGAGACTTAGATACTTGTCAAATTTCTTTTTCACCTGTACAATTGCACATGGCAACAGAAGCATCCCTAAGGTTCCGGCATTGTTTCCATAGTTTAGCCTCTTCAGTATCTTCATAATTATTCAAATTGTTTTCTGCTAAGACTCAAAAATTCCAGAGCATTTCCAGCCTTGAGTTTATCCTGTAAAAACAAAACACATATATATGCTTGTGCTTAACTCATATTTAACTCAAATGCTTTTACTTGTGCTTTAAAAGGAACTGCTGCAACGAGAGTAGAGGGCCTCTTCCAGTCTCTGCAGAAATCAGTGTACTACACTGAGTTTTCAGTGTTCTATCTCATGTCTCAAACTAGAGAGGGAAAAAACCCCTCTAATGTAAAGATCATACCTTCAGTTTATGGTCAAAATCGTCCATCGAATCAATCAATTTTCCAGGTTCCAGTTCCCCAAGTGGGAAAGGGTAATCTGTCCCCAAAATTACTTTGTCCTGGTAATAAAAAAAGTTGTACACTTTGTAGTAACATTGAACAACAGAGTTGCCTTCTGGAATTTATAATAAACCACAGGAAATTGCATGTATGTATTGGAGTGATTAGTTATGAAAGTGAATATGAAGATAATAACTTCCATTAGGGAAAGAACAAAGCTTGAAAACAATGGCTCAAGAGTTTATTGGGTGAATTTAAGTTTGAAAAAATTGCAGGTTATTTGTTAATAATTTTTGTGGTGCCTAACTGAAGTTTGAGGTATTTTTATTCTGATATACAAAAAGTTCAAAATGCAAATCCCAGGCCCATGGCATGACTGTCTGTTGCTCAGGTGAATAAAAGACAAATAGGAATTTCCTACTGGAATTGATTTTCTGTGATGCTGGTTAGAAATGTAACAAAGAGGCATCTATTGTTCTCCTGCACTGCTTATACTACCGCTGCAAGTAGTTTGCCTAAAATGCAATGATTAATTTTGGTTAAGTGTTGCCATAATTAAATAGCCAATAAAGGACACACAGAATTCTCCCTTCTGATTTTTGACTTATTCACTGCATGCTCTGCAGTGTTGTGTGCAGTGCAAAATGTGTATGAGACTTTTTGACACATTTCTTTAAGAATCTAAGGAAATTCTCCACCAAGATCAGAAAATGTGCTTGGATTTGCATTCCTGAATTTGAAATTTTTATCTGCATACACACAGACATACACAAACTTAAACTTACATATATGTGAGAAGAACATGTAACAAGAAATACAAAGCAATCAAAATTACCTTTTGTGTGATACCTTGAAAGTTGTAATAATGGCAAAGTGACACTACTAAAAGTATGATACAATGTAGAATTACTACAAACACTGACATTAAAAGAGTATTTAATTTAATTTAACTGGTATTCAGCTTCAGATTACAAAACCAAATCTCATTTACAAAATTTCATATATTTCTGGAAGTCTGTAACTTTTTTAAATGTCAATGGCTTTAACTGGGACTGGATATTAACTGTGCATTTGAAACATGTACCTGAGAATATGAGTGACATGATATGATTTATTTCTGAAAGAAAGTCTATGAAAAGAAAATTCAATAAAAATCTGCATGCAACGTTCCTATTATCAGAGATGAAAAGAAATAGGCACATCCTTGACAGGGCCACATTGTTATGGGCTCACTTTCACCCTGGAGTGATATTTCCCCATTTTCTCTGCCTTGGTGAGTGCATACTGCCAACTCTCCTGATTTTATTAAAGGTCTGTTTTTCTTTAAGTTTCATCTCCTGAAGACATGAATATTTGAAAACCACAGTTTTCATTAAAATATATGTTTTGAAATGTGTCATGAATTTGAAGTCAAGCTGATAAATATGGGACACTTTTTATAATGTTTGAACTCTATTACCAATAATGACATATGGTGAAGAAAACATCATTCAATTATTTTTTGAAATGCTTTGTTTTTCCTAGTTGCCAAATGCTTTTTGTTTTTAAATTGTTTAACCTCCAGTAGATGTCAGCCAAGAGTCTCTGGAAGAATCTACACAAACCTTTATCCAAAATCCAACCAGGAGATATTCTATTGTTCTGTCCTATATTGGTGTGTTATAATTTATTATGGAAGACCTGCTAAAAGATTAATATAGGAGAATTTATATGCCCTGTCTAATAAATCAATTTCTGAGTGTAGATGAAAAAAAATATATTTAGGGTATGTACTTTTAAGCTTCTAAATATATTCTTTTATTTATAATATTCAATTAAATACCAAGACATTTTATTCAGATAGGAAAAAAAATATATGCCATCTACAAAAACCTCTAATTAATAAACATACCAGGTTTATATAAGAAAATGGATTTCTAAGCAAAGGAGAAGGAAATGCAGAATTTGCCCAGCTATTTACTAGGCAAGGTTAAGTAAGGCAGGAAGGCTTGTACATCCTTGTTTACGCCTCCTATATACCAAACCAGAAAGAAATCCCACAATCTCATTAGAATAATATATATTTTTCTTTTCCTCTCTATATAAATATATTTTTCTTTTCCTCTATTTGAAAGTGCTTCGCAAGTGTTTGAAAACTAATCATGGGATCTATTCCTTAGTAGTAAAATTAAGAACTGTAAATTGATAGGAAAAATTTAGGAGCAGCATTCTGGCTGGTGATCTTAGGCTATTCATTTATACTCTTTGAGCTTCAGTTTTGTACCCATCTATAAAACAGGGATTGGAATACCTGTCTTTAGCAACCAGCCTCAGAGAAGTCTTGTGAAGCCTTTGCAGATAAATAATGCTCCTAGCATAAGAGATGTACTATTATATTATTCCAAAGCATATCAACAAAGTCAATTTTTCCTAGAAGAATTATGGTTTGATTCCTTAATTAGCAGAGGTCTCCATTTAGAAAGGTACATGGGATAATGATTAACCTCAGGGGACTCTTTTACTCCATAGAACTTTTTTTCACAGTAAGAGGGACCTGAATCTGAAAATGAACCTCAAAGTTCGTTCACCTTAAGCATGAGTTTACTCTCTTATATTGGTAAAAATTACCTTGAATCTCACCTTCTTTCCTACTATCAGAACACATCTCAAAAAAAAGGTCAGATTGCTACAACCAGTTCAGCTCCAGCTTCTGGCCAGAAAATGTTTTGCCTTTGGGCGATGGCTCGAGCAATCACCATGGGGAAGTTTTTGCAGAGATACACTGAATCATTTAATCCCATGTCAACCCAGTTCTTCACTTTTCATAGCCAGCATCATTAGGGATTTTGTGTTTATTTGTGTTCACCTCATGCCACCTCATCATGGGGGGAGCGAAGGACTGCAGCAATTTTGCAGTCTCACAAAGCTCCCAGAAATGTGTATTTCTGCTTCCTTTAGCTGGGATGGGCTTCAATTAACCTGCACCTAAAACAAAGAAGGCTTGAACTTCACTGTCCATGACTCACCCCAGATGTCACTGGATTTTAGTATTCATCAGCTCAAAGCCAACACGTTACATTCTGGTGCCAGGTAGTGGCTGTTCCCTGAGGACCCAGAGCCATGTCTAAGCACATCCCCTTCCAGCACAGCTCTTAGCCATCCTCTGGAGAGCTGTCCTATTTCAAACCTTCAGCTCAGAAAGTTACAGTGTCATCTTCAAGACTCAATCACATTGTTTTTAGCCCAGAATTTATTAATCTTACATGTGTTACCCTGCCAACACACAACTGCACTGAAAGCACTGAGATATTTGGTGTTTCTTTAAGCGTTTGACTCATGGAAGGGTATTATGTAAGAATATCAACTTTCATTAGAAAAAAAAGGAGCTTTTTAATCTTCATGGTTATAAAGTAAAGTTTGAAAATGTCATGTGATTTTTTTTTTTTTCAAGGATAAGATGCCTTAGGCTATGAAAAAGAGAAAGTTTGCCTGAGTGTTAAAAAGCACTTATGTTTTGGGTATCTGACTCATAACTTTACAGCACTAGAGTTCCACCTGATGTCTCATTGCTTGAGCTCAGAATACTCAGAGGAGAATTAAAGAGGACACCATCATTCTGTGTAGTATGCTGGCCAAATTATTGCATTTAGAAACTTAATTTCAGAAGGCTGTTGACAAAAGAAACAAGACACCAGAGAGGTTAATGATGAGTGACTTTTAGATTATCAAATTACAATCTGTCATCTCTCTCTCCTCAAAGAACTAAATTTCAGTTGCAAAGACTAATCATGATTAAGGGCCAGAGTCTATGTGTAACTTCTCAGGATGAAAGGTAGAAAAATTAAAGTGTGGTGCAAAGACTGCAGCTTTCCCACAACAACAATAGTTTAGAACAGCCTTGAGATGCAAAGCTGACTCTAAAGCAGAACTGCTCTGAGACTTGCCAAGCTACAGAAGTTCAAATAGAAAAAAGTTAAATTAGTCAGCAATGGATTAAGCATCCTGTTGTACTTTCCCTCCTGCTTTCTCTTGACATCCACGGGTCAGCTTAACAGATTCAGACCAGAAACAGAATCTGTGAGTCTCAGCCATGCTGAGTCACACAGCTGCTGATTTACCAAGGTCTGTAGAACAATGGGAAAACATGTCTCCCAACATTATAAAATGCATAAAAAGAGATAAGCCAGTGATCTTTTCTCCTTGCACTGGCAATTTAAAATTCAAGAGCTACACTCATCCCTCTGTACCATAACTGCATGTAGAACAAATATTTGGATGAATGTGGTCTAGATTTGGGGAGATTTCTCAGAAAAGGAATAACAGAGGCAAGCGCTGAACTGTTACTCCATGAGCCTTTGGATGTCTTGTAAAATGGACATGCACATGTCCATTTACTCTATACAGTAAAAATATTATCAACATGGCAGAAACCCATCAGTGTATTTCACTGGGTGAAGTTGTTGTCTTCTTCCTGTTTTCTTCTTTTATTTTGCTGTTTCATAGAGAATTAAATAATGACTCACCCTCTTCTGGAAGCATTAAAACTCACCTCTCCTATGACACTTGTTAACAGCCTTAGTGCACCAGGGTCATGGACCAGAGAGTCTGTGTAAAATGAGCCAAGGTATTTCTTCGGATCCACCTTGTTATCCATCGCACACAAGTCAGGGCGCACGTTGAATCCATGGGAGATTCTCCCCACTGTGTATGGAAAAGCTCCACCTGCAAGAAGAAATTTTCAACAACAGCAGCTGAAAATAACGTAGGAGGGAAAAAAAAAAGCCACATTATCACCAAAGACCCACAAGTTTTACTGTCAGCTACTTAGAAAGTGCTCTGCACTAGTAATTTTTTATTCCTTTCCCTTCGTTAACTTCTTTCTCTATTGTCCTCACTTCTTCACTACTGTGATGTCCAAATTCCTCGTGCTGCTTCTTTGTCCCTTTCCTTAAATCATCTCCTGTCTCTCTTTCCTCCTTGTTTCCCCTAAAGGGTATTTTAGCAGTTCAAACCCTGTTTGACACAGGCTAGGCAGTGTTCATAGAAGCAGCTGATCTGGCAGGTCTGGGGTAATAGTGCTCAGCTGGTGGCAGCCTTAAAGTGCTTGAACCCTTGATCCTTAGCTGGGGTACCAGAAAATACAGCTGTAACATGCTTAGCTAAAGAACTGGAGTTTCACATGCCACATTACTCACCTCCATGTGCAAAGCAAACTTTCAGCTTAGGAAATTTTTCAAAAATTCCACCCATAATCATGGAGCAAATGGCCATGGTTGTTTCTGTTGGCATGCCTAGGAACAAAAACAGTGTAATTGTATAAGAGTTTCACTTTTCCAATTTCCTCTTTGATTTTTAAATGTTATCTGAATTTTCTTCCATTAGCCTTGAGCCTACTGAAAAAAATAATAGTTACAGGGCACCTGCCAAAGGTTTCACATTATTACTATTAGAGGGACACAGAGCTGAACTTCAATTAAATGAAATGAAGATGCAGGACTGGAAGTTCAGATGTTCTGAATTCTAAGTCCAGTTTTTACTCTATAGCACCAGGACAGATGACAGGCAGGTTGGGTATGTCCTGAAATACACAATACAGGCTTTATTCCCATTATCCTAGCTCAAAGAGTAGTCTGGAATATGCCAGCTTCTCACCTGTGCTTCTGGATTCCTCTTTTGTGAAAAGGGGGCAGATGTATTGGTGGATATTCCAACAGAGATTTGAGGTTTAGTTATGACATGATGCCAGTTCCTACAGTTTTGAAGTAACCTCTCTCTCTCCTTGCCATGGCTAAGTTGGATGGCCAGCGTTAGGGACATACCAGCAATTTAGGTTCCTACAGCAGGCCTCAATTTATGGGTTTACCCAACATACTTAGAATATTGTGCCATCTAAACATCTAACTTCAGACATCCAGCTTAAAGATAGGAAATTAGTTCCCCTCATCTCTGGGAGAAACAATACCCATCCAGCTCAAAAAGTTGTTTTTTCATTAATGTTTTACCATACGCTCAGATGTAAAGCCTTGTAAGTCTTTCTAAGAAAATATTTTATTTATACTTTGTTAAGTAAATGCAATAATTTTATTCTCTTTTTAAATCTGCATTGTTGAGCCTGCTCTCATTAAGATTAATTAATCTTGTTTTAAGATACTGCACTAGTGATTGGGACAGCAAGATTTTCCAGTGCATACTGCAGAACATATATATATGTATATTGTGTGTGTTTTTCAGAACTGAAGTCAGTGCAAAACCATGCAAACCAAAACTATGCAAAATAGAGTCAGTGAGGGTGGAATGAGGTCTAAACATTTCGAGGTAGCAGAACAACCCTCCTCCTGTTATTCACTGTTGCTCTGATGTACCATCAGATGGGGAAAAACCAGGAGCTAGATAATGCCCTGTATCTGTGGAGTGCTTTCAAAGTACATGCTCTTCCAGCTATAGTTGATGTAAAGTTAGACTTATTTCCTCTCTGGCTAACCTATTTCTAGGAAATAATCCACTAAATTCTAGGAAGTAATGTTTGTTTCCTCCTATAATTTTTGAGGAGCTCATTTCTGAGACAATTCATTTTTCCTTAGTCATCTGCTTTTTGTATTGAAGACAAAAGGGAATACTATGTTATGTTGCAAAGCTGAATAATTTTAATTCTAAGTATTTAAAAGTTAGGCAAACTGAACAAGCTTAAAGCCAAACGAATTTACACAATAGACTTAATTGTACTACCTGATTAAAAAAAAGGTTTGATAGAAAATCCATTTTTTATCTGCACTAGTACTTTACTTTGCAACAATCTGCTGAGCATAATCCAGTTCATAAATTTAGGCTAAGCAAAGTCAATATACACTTACCTATTAGCCAAGGAAACCAATATTTGGACATCCTCCCATCTATCTGCATGTCCCAGGGATGCACAAAGAGACAGCAATTCAATTTTTCAGCAGCCTGCAGCAAAAGAAAAAGTCTAAATCTTGACTATATATTATAACAAAATACATCTTCTTTTCTTAGTCATGTTTTAAAATTACCTGCAAACCTGTACTGAGCAATAGTACTAGTATAAAAATAAGCTCACAAGTAAGAACTATGAGTAATAGTTGCTTATATTTACTCCTCTGGGCCATAGTCTGAAGTCCTTACTCAGATTCAAAGTTCTTTCTGTGACCACAGATTGGAAATATAGATGATAATATCTTTTTAGTAAGCCAAATGTTCCTCAGATTAATGCAGGACAAAACCAGTTTTCCATCCATGTTTTTCAGCCATCCTGAAGTAAAAAACTTAGTTCAAGAAAAAACTTCTTTGGTTTCTTTATACATATGAGGATGAACTCTCATAATATTTTATGGAACAATTTTAGGATGGTTTTGCAGAATTGTTCCAGCTGCATTCAGGAATTTTCATGTGAGTTGCACTACTTTGTCCCCTTTGACCTTCTGCCTGGCTTTAAAGAAAAGTTAAAAATATTCCTAATCTATCCTAAGAGTTCCAAATATGGCTGTGTTCTGATCAGGAATCCATTTCCATGCAAGTATATTAATTTTTCCAAAATTATTGACATCTCAGGAAAGGAAAACAGAAGAACAATGACAGATGCTGACCCTGACTGAGTAATCGAACTATTTGCTTAAATTTAAATATATAATCATCAGAGTCATTCATATGCTAAACCAGGATTTAACAGCTTCTTTTTGTCAGATGTATTTCTGGACCTCCTCTTGTTGCTAAGGAGATTATCACACATTTGAAAAAGTTTGATTTTGTTTACCCACACATGCATAAATAAAGCTGCAACTTTTGGGTTGTGGGGAGTAATTGCCATCTACATTTGTAAACTAAAAATAGCGATTCAATTACTGTCTTGGTAGATTGACAAGAGTTCATTGTCAAATATGGCTTAATTTCCCAATCTGTATTGTCCAGGGAGGTAACTTCCTACATTGTGAAGAAGGTACAGTGTAAGAGAGAGATCCCAGTACAAGAGGGGGATCCCAGTACCAGAGACACGGAGTTACTGGAGGGAGTCCAAAGATGATGAAGGGACTGAGCATCTCCCCTGTAAGGAAGTGCTGAACAGGGTGTTGGACCAGATGGCCTCCAGAGAACCTCCCAACATCAGCCATGCTAAGATTCCATTAATGTGGGCATCTACATCTGCTAACTGACTGTTTATGTCCATAAAAACAAACAGTCCAGGTGCTGCACTAACAGAATTCTTGGAAAAAATGAGCATCCTGAAATATGACCTCTGTGGCTCAGTTTCAAGCAGACACCTCTAATAACTTGAGAAACAGATGCAGAATGTACATTGATTAAAGCTGTAATTTAGACAAATGACCATCCTCATCTGGACCTCAGGCTATTTAAGAAATTCAATCTAAAAATTCATTTTATAATCAATGCATTGTTTGGAACCTTTGGTCCTATTTACATAATTCCATGGGGTATTTTGGCTCTATAGATATCTCTGATCATCTCTGGGATTTTATCAATTATTTCAATAGGATTAGATACAGCAACTTGAACCCGAATGCAAACACTGCAGAAGTGCTTTATTTGATACTGTACTTACCCTCACAAACCAAGAAGGCAACTCTACAGTGAGAACTCATATAAGAAAAAAAAAAATTGTTACTCATTATTATAAAATATGTTTCAGAATGTTTTGTGTTGTATCATTGTAATTATATCCTATAATGAATTGCCGTAAGCTGAGTCTCTCTGATCACTAAGCAGATTAGAAGGCTCAAATCATGACTGAATGTGCTCCAAGATATTTTTAGACAGAGTTCCACATCACAGAATTCCCCCCAAAGAAGGAAAGAAATGGTTACTCACAGCATAAACATCGTACAGCTCTGGGGCATTCAGGTCCCACTCGTTGACATGAGATCCTATTTGCACCCCAGGAAATCCCAGTTCCTTCACACAGCGATGCATTTCCTTCACAGCCAGTTCTGGAGCTTGCAGGGGTAACGTGCCCAGACCCACAAACCTCTTGGGGTACTTCTTTACTGTAGCAGCCAAGTCATTGTTTAATATCTGGGCTAGGTCTAAAGTATCCTGAGGTTTGGCCTGGTAAGATATTAAGCAGAGTAGTACATTAAAATATAGTTCTCAAATGTTATCACCTTTGGAAGATATTGGATAAATGTCACTGCCAACAACTGAGAGACAGGGTTTAAGCCTAAGTTTGCTTTACAGTTCTGAATAGATGGAAACCTGCAGGACTAAATTCTACCTCACTTTAAAACCTCTGGGTGCAGTTCTGCTTCTTGTCTTGAATATTTTATCAACTGCTGTTGCCTTTACTGCTCAACAGGAGTGTAAAAAAGCCCAGATTGCTGATGCATTTTAAGTATCTGGTCTTTTGTGTAAACCAGTCCCCTGTTTCGGTTTATCCCAATGCAAAAGCCTCAGTATATAATTTTTAAACATAGCAATGAATATTTACTCTCCTATTACTGGAGCTGAAGAAATAAAAATAAGAAATGTGAGATGCTGCAGCATGAGAATTCTACAGAGAAAACTTGGGCAAACTTCTCTAACATTTAGAATGAGATAACGGTCATAATTCCAATAAAAGAGGTGCAATATCCATTCAATCAATCTCCATTTCCCCCCCCAATGAGTATTTAAAGGAAGATATTCCCTTAGACACCAGAGTAAAGTTTTAAAGAGATGTTGCTCAACAAGAAATTCTGAAAATTGGTGGTACTACTTATTTGTGGGCTTAACCCAATGGTTTTAATTAACATATCTGTTTACATATAACATCTTGACTTGTACACATCACTAAATAATCAAACTGAGAATGTATTTAGAACAGCATTTTGCTACTATTTATGTTCTCAGTCTGTTTTTATTTCTTTGAAGCATTAAAGATCACCATGTAGGGAACGTATTAACTTAAATTTACTACTGAATTTTAAGATTCAAATATTCCAGGTCCCTGAGCCTTGTGCCACATTTAAAAGAAAGTGGGACAAGACCACAAATATATCTTTTATATATTTGGATTTTTTTTCATGAGAAAATACTGTTTGATGTCTAACTTTCATGGAATCTGTACATATATGTCTCCCCATTTCCAGCTGCCCCCACAAGAGAAGAGATCCAGCTGTTGTCTCCTCCTTTCCCACCATCTGTGCTCCGGAGTGAAGCTTTGCCAGGACACCCTACTGGCTCTTCTGACACCTGCACTGCTTTTGGCTTCTTCAGAGCAGAACAACTCCCTGTTTACCTCAGTGATCTCGTGACTACTTCAGTCACCTCATTCACAGGAAGATGCATGTACATTCTAAAAGTTTTGCTACATGTGAGTTACAAAATACGGCAGTAGGAACTTACCCAGTAGCTGAACATCACAGGGACTGTGGAAAGGGCTTGGACTGTGACCCCTGAATGAGAAAAAGCAGTTATTAATGTTTCCTTTTGTTTGTTTGTTTGTGATGAAAGATAAGAAAGCGTTTTGTTTTGAGAGGCAGAAGGAAAAAGTTTAATGATAAGAAACACTGATTTAAGTGACATGGATAGATTTTTTTTAAAATTATGGATCATAGTAATAAATTTTGTAATGTAGCAGTTTATTAAGATTTGAACATATTTGGTAAGTAGAAAGAAAGAGAACACTTTCCTACTCATACTAGATTATTTGTGAAATTAAGTATTTTGATTTTAGAAATATTTAGTAGGCACATGTACAATCAATTAAAATAGCAATTTAATGTTACTCTCACAAAAATGAATGTGACATTAAACCAACAGAATGCCATAAGTTAAGTTTACTCTGTCATATATATTAAATAAATAAATAAGTGATTTTGCTCAAAGATTAAAAACATCATGTTAACAATGGTTGGTAAACAATGTTTACCCAAGTGTTCCACAAAGCTATATTGTGTTAGGTTTCATTCATCCTGTGTCTGGGCTAGTGAGGTTGTAAGCATAAGAAAATCTGCCTGTTTTCAGAAATAACTTTAATGTTTGCAATAAAGAGAATTAAGTCCATGTTGTTTTGTTTCTGTTCAGACACAAATCTATACCATAACTTTGTGTGTGACAGACCACAGGAATAAAAGCAACAAACCTAGCAGACAAACAACAAAAGAAACAATGGGCAATAATTAGGACTTCACTAAATATTTAAATGCAAAACTTTTTTTTTTTACATTTTAGGTCTGATTTATGCACTTTCTTCTGAGACAATGACCTTGCCAAAGCGCTCCAATGTTTAACAAAATGATTCTCAATAGTCAGGCAGGAAACTGGCTCAGATTCTTCCAAGATCTGATTAATATTATGTACAGCAGCAATGGTTTAGGTTAAGGATTAGGACTGCAAAATTACATGTTTACCAAAGTGCAGCCTAAAATGTGTTATCCACCAATATGACACTTGATTGGTGTGTTTGAGGACATCCACCATGTTGTCCACAATGAATGTTGTATCTGGTTTCAATCCATTTTTACACTTCCGAGCAAATTTAACATAAAGCCTGAAGGCAGATTTCCAAGCTGAACTTCCTAGACAGTGGCTTTAGGAAGAATTAGAATCAGTACAGAAAAACCTCTACTTTATATCCTCTTCAGAGGATTTTACAAAGGAGAAAATAACAAGAAAAGGCAGTTAGGATGAACTAATATACTTTCTCTAACAAAACTGTGATGATTTGTGTCGCAGAACTGTGATGTTAATTACCTTTACAGCTTGTTTTATTGAATTACCTGGATAGCTTGTTTTATTGAGTGGATCAAGACAGAGGTGTGCACACCAATTAGACCCAGGACATATGATTATGAGAATTAATTGAGTCTCTTTGGTCCATTGGATACCATTTTTTATTACTGGCAAGATTTCTTGGACAATGCACAAAGAAAGTCTTTTAGCAACCAACCTCAAAGTTATTTCTCTGAGTTAATAATACCTTTTAGTGATTGATTCTAGTTTTGTTCAGCTGGGAGACTCCTTGCATCTTTGTCCCAAAATTATGCCATGTTCGGAGGTTAAATTTTTGGGTATACTTTATCTCGGCCTGTGTCACAGAAAATGTTCTTTAAATTGAGTAGCTACAACTTTCTAAACCAAAAAGGAGTAAATGTGGCCCATAGTCTTTATTATTAGTTGAGCAGTAAGAATGAAAAACACCAAGGCCTTTTTTGTGTCCCACTGAATTGGCTGATGTCTGTGTCTCTGGAGTGCTGTAATAAAGGGGGACGTTTTTAGGGCACAAGTCACCAGATGGTGCTGTAACACACAGATTTAGATTTTTTTTCTTTTTTTTTTTTTACCAAGCAAGCACTGTTCAATTTGAGGAGAAATATTGTGGTGTTGGTTTTATGATACATTTTCTATTCTGGAGAGCTCTTGCAGAAATTTGAAAAAAAAAAAAAAATTGCTCCTGTGTTTTCCCTTTGCCTACAGCAAATAGATGGGGCAGAACTGTTTTGTAGAAACTTGCCTTTAGTGTTGAGGGAAATATCTGAAAGGGAAAGATGCCCAAAGGCTATTTGTGATCCACATTGTAGTTGAATGACTCAGTAATCCCCAAAATCCCTGAGCTAACTCAGAGAAAGATTACAGTCTAGTCAAGGCACGATTCTATGATTCTGTGATAAGGCAGCATATTTCAGAGTTTGCAAAGACATTTGGGCATTCCCATTAAATGTCTAATGGTTGGAGTTTGAAATACTTTTCCAGGGTCCAGATGAAGTAATTGAAAAATTATCTAATTATGTTTACGTAAATTGTCCCATAGCCCCTGACTTCCCAAACTGGCCCATATGATATGTTGCAGTAAACCTCCTCAAGGATAATGACCCACAGTACCCCCTAACACAAAATCACAGAATCATTTAGGTTGGAAAAGACCTTTAAGGTCATCAAGTCCAACCATTAAGCCAGCAGTGCCAAGCCCACCACTAACCCATGTACCCAAGTGCCACATCTACCTTTTTATTAAATCCCTTCTGAGACAGTTACTTCACAACTGTCCTGGGCAGCCTGTGCCAGGGCTTGACATCCCTTTTGGTGAAGAAATTTTTTCCTAATATCCAGTATAAACCTCCCCTGGTGCTGCTTGAGGCCATTTCTTCTTCTGCTATCGCTTGTTATCTGGGAGAAGAGATCAACTCCCAACTGGCTACAGCCTCCTGTCAGACAGTTGTAGAGTGTGATAAGCTCTGAGGAAACAATAATCATAAAAATGCTACTTAAAAAATATCTACTCTCTTCAGGTGTGTATTTCTCATAAAAAGTTGAGGCTGTGTCTACTGGGAAACTGATGTAGTAATTATTCAGGTTTCAATCTAAGAAGAAAATAATCTTTAGTAACATATTTCTCTCACAGAAGTAATTTGGAATTGCAGTGTTAATAAGAACTAGCAAAAATAACTGATCAGACTGTAAGTTCCTTCCCTCATCCTCAGTCTCCCATCTCACATACTTTATTTAGTGTCATGTACGCAGCTTGATGAAAAGCTAATTTGGAAACAAACATACAAAAAATCCTGTGAGTAAAAAGAATATTGTTAACATTTGGAACAAAAATGAAAGATCTTCTTCCTTTATGTGAATTACTTCTATACCTGGAATGTGTGTTGCCTTTTTAAGTCCACAATAAGCCATCCCTATTTATGTCAATTAGTTCCTTACTAACTTAAAATCCCATCAAAATCAAAGAGTTCATGTGGGGAATAAACTGCTACTGAAAATGAGGAAAGTTATGGGAACGTGTCCCATCTGAATATAAAGCATATCAGTTTTTCCTGACTTTCAAGAGATTTAAACTAAGGAGTCAATGTGCTAAACCTGTTAATTTTCCCATTGTTATTGAGCACTTTCAGATGAACTGACAGAGAAGTTGTAGTTATTCTAAATGAGACTCAATGATTTCAATTCCTTCATGGAGGAAGGTACCTGACAGGTCCATCTCTTTAATCCGTACTTCTGGATCCCAGCAGTTCTCTTGAATAACTCTAAAAACCTTTCCATCCTTCATCATCTTTGCCTGTCCCTGTGAAATGACATTTTCATATATTATGAATGTGACAAAACAGTACATGCCAATTTATAGTTGCTTGAGTATATTGTGCTCCCTACGGAAATTCAGTGACAAAATATTGTTCTTTTATTTTTATGCAGTAGGTATTTTTAAACAAAGACTATTT
Source organism: Manacus candei (assembly GCF_025592945.1). Lineage (NCBI taxonomy): Eukaryota > Metazoa > Chordata > Aves > Passeriformes > Pipridae > Manacus > Manacus candei. The sequence goes on along the minus strand of NW_026138125.1, from coordinate 1,952,567 downwards.
TAAAAATAGACATTAATTAAACAGTCATTTATAGTTCAGTCTTCATAATAAAAAAAATCCCCTTTCTTTTGCAAGGTATATCATTCTACATTTATATGGAAAAGATATCAGGTACCTTAATCCGAGTTTATCCTCAAACCAAATTTTGACCTCAAAACAGTGCTCTAATTAAATCTGTGCTAAATTTTCCCTTTGGGTGTGTATATGTTCCCTTAATAGCATCACAGTGATTCCAGTAACTACAGAAATAACTGTACAGCTCAGTTACTTTCAGTCCAGTTGTTTCATATCACCATTGATAATGAGACAAAAGCAGACCTGTTATGTTGTCTTCAGGTTATGTTTTCTCCTTGGGAAAAAAAAGAATTATTGAAGAATTTGTATTTGGGAAAAAAACCCCAAGCAAAACTTTATCACAGTATAAACCCATGACCTCAATTAGTGTAATACCTTTCCCATATGCCACCAATTCCCAAATGTATGAAGTTCAAGATATTATCACAGTCATGAAATATAATATTGTTCCTTTATGAACATGGAAACCTTTTAAACTTCATTTTTTCGTTGATTTGTGAATTGTTCAAAGAGGTTGAGGATGTACAGTGTCATCACATTAAGCAAAGTAAATTGTCTGTTAAGTTGGAGGTCCCCACATGCTGTTAGGAACATGGACAGACAGGCACACCAGGCTTTCCGCTGGCTGACACTTGCACAAATGGATGGGACACAACTCATCAACACTTGCAAGCCCTGAGTATTTCCCAGCTGTTTGAAGCTACTGTAGGGATAAGTGGGAAGGGATGAAAGCCAGAAGATCCACCTGGCGCTGTGCATTTGGGGGGGGTAAGTGAGGTCATGCAGCAGATGCATTGGACAGAGGAACACTCCACCTGCAGTTAAAAATTGAAGACCACATGAGAAAACACTGCAGCTACTCCTTCACCTTGGCATGAAACAGCTCCGTGCAAGGCAGGCTCCTGACCCTTCAAGAAAGGGAATTCTCTCTCTCCAAAGGCCACTTTATTTTTCCTCACAAAGTCGGTGTTATTTAGAATTGTCTGTTTTTCTAAAGAAAAAACCTTGTTAGAACATTTGTTACTAGTACACCCAACCAGAGGGATTTCTGTCCCCTTCTGAGAAGTCAGACTGTTCTTAAGCTTGAATTTGTTACTAACTTCATGCATTGTTCACAGATATACTGTGATATAATATACAGATATAATGAGTATTTCAAAGCTCTCCTCAAAAAATCTAACTGTGCTGCCCTGGCAAATTGTCAAGTTACTTGTTACCTGTATCACAGGCTATGAAAATTACTTGAAATATCATAACTACAAAGTCCTGATTCTCCAGTAAAATACTTCAGACTCTTGTAAAATTGGTTTTCCAACCTGACAGAAAGGTTTACTCTGGCCATACACTCCAGTACATTAAGAAAAGTTTAGTGCATTGCTACAGGTTGTCTAATAAACAAAAAAAACATTTGGGATGTGAGAAAAAGGCAGAGTAGAACCAAGCATTGCACCACACATGAATAGATTGCATGGATTTTACTATTCTATTCTATTCTACACTACTGTACTCTATCCCATTCTAAACATTATTCAATATTTAATGCTTTAATTAATTTATGTGAAAAGTAAGAGAGACTTATTTCAGAATTAGGTCCAGCAGGCTGATTTGGTTCAGCAAACTTCATTTAAATGATCCCATTGCTGAACTACTCAGTCACATTCCAAATTGTTCTTCTTTAAACATGCATGTAATTGTTTTCTTTCAGTTTGACTCTGATGCTTCTTCACAGAATGATATGAGAAGCCTTTGTTTTTTGGTTTTTTTGGTTTTTAATCTTAAGAATTAAAGAAAATTATTAAATTATCCCCAGTTTTACATATCTGAGCAGGATTTTATTTCACCATGCACCATGTAAAATTTTCAGACAGAAGTAGGCTGGACAGAATTCTCTGCAGAGGGTATCAGGCTATTATTGACTTGCCACAAAGTTCCTCTGCAAACTATTTTTAGCACGGAATTTTAGCATCAGACCTGTAACAAACAGCTAAGCTGCTAAAAATGTGTCCAAGCATTCTCTTCTTCCTGCAGCTCCCACATGTCTCAGGAGCTGTGCCATACACAAGTTGGTTCTGCAGGTGGCTTGTTCTCCCCTACTGTGCCTGCTTACACTCAGATCTGAAATCTCAGCATAATATTTGTTTGCTCCTCATTCTTGGTTTCAACCTTCATATTGTGTGGTCCTTTTCCACAAATGGTTGTTAGGCATTTTACAGCATAGCCTTGCATGTAATAGAAAGGTAAAAGTGTGTGTAATGTTAGGTTGCAATAAATAGACATGGTGTTGTATCTATTTAATCAGGCTTTGTCTTTCTTTCTTTCTCTCTTTCTTTTTCTTTCTTTCTTTCTTTCTTTCTTTTTTTTTTCTCTCTCTCTCTTTCTTTCTCTCTTTCTTTCTATTACCCAGCTAGTGTAAGCTTATATGCAATCACAATGGGGTAGGATTTTGCAAAGTGACAAGGGGATAAGGGAATATCTAGTTCCACTGAAATTAACAGGCATTATATACTTAAATACTTTGGTACCTGGAAGATGCAAGTCTTGCTTTCCTAAAGGTGAGTCTCTATAGAGAATGAATGAATTGGCCAAACCACAAAAAGGAGCAAGGAAGAAGATCGGATACTCTCTTCTTTATAAGGTTACTCCAATAGGGAGAGGCACTGTCACCCTGAAAATGCAAAGTAGCCAATCCTTCTATCCCTTATCCCTCTAGTTTTCAGTATGGAATCCCTGTATTGAGAGAAGAATTTCAGAAGACAGTCACAGATTGTGAGTTTCATCTCTCAAGAAAAAGGTTCTACTGAGGTATATTAGGACTTGCCCTGATATTATTTCATAGAATACAGAGGTCTAGAGAAATCTGTATCAGAAACAGAGCCAATCTTATTGCCACTTCACTTCTTAATAGATTTATCGTGGGTTTGTGTTCTTGAGGACAATACAAGATTAGCTTAGAGCACCAAACAGCCCAAACCTTGCAGTGATGATCCAGCTGTACCCATCCACCATATCCATATCTCTGTGGAAGAAAGAAGAAAAAGACAGTGCTAGTTAGCACTCTGTAATCACAACAACTATAACTACTACTACTACTACTAGTACTATTATTATTATTTGCAGTTCTTACAATCCAGCAGTACCTCATTCAGGAGAAACACGTGGGCTCAACTTTGAGTCTGAGTAGCCCCACTGACTTGAGTAGAAGTGCTGAAGTTGGACTGGACCTGACTAATGTTGTTTGTATGTGCAATTTTAGCTGCCAGTTCGACAACATTTTTAAACAACCTATTCCAAAATGCTCAAAGTTGCTTACTATATTGAGGTTCTAACTGGAATGATTTTAACAGAGAAAAAATTAAATTAAATATTTGGCAGTATGAGAATTGAGCTGACTACTTTGCAATCTGTGATCAGTTAATCATTAGCACAGAGATGCATCGATTCCACTTTTCAGCTTCCATGATTCAGCAGCAGGACTGAAGGTCAGACTCTTGTCTATTAATATTTAAACAGCCAAGAGTAGCTAAAGAGGAGAAGCTTAGATGCTCATTGATTCTTCCAGAGAGATTCAAAATTGGTCAGGCAAAATAGCAAGACCTACATATGAAGCTGATTTCCTCTTACTTTCATGAATTAGTAGATGAGAAATAAATGAAATTTTCAAATATCAGACTGGAAACAATGCTCAGAATTCCTATTTTTGCCATAAAGAAACATTTAAAAGAAAAGTAAGTAAAAGCAGGCATTTCTTTCACTGAAGTGTAAACAATTTGGATACAGTCCTGAATTTCCTGTGATACCAAATCATTACTTAGTGCCACTGTGAACTTTCCTAGTGCAGGTGTGCAGAGCCAAGCCTGACTTCAGCCAGTCAGAGATTCTACAGACTGAGGCTATGTAAGTTTTATTTAGCTATGTTTAGCTATGCATATTTTATTTAAATTTATAAGGTTATATATAAAAATATTGAAACTTGGGGGAAATTTAACTTGAACTAGCTCTGTGCTAATTCCAATTACAAGCTGTGCAGAAAACGAGTACCTTAAAGGTGCTGAAGGAGCACAAAGGCAATAAAGAAATTCACTGCTCTGTTTTTGAACTTGTTTTCTTCTTTCTTCCCTGCAGTTACTGGCTGGGTGCATTGACAGTCCTTACTTAATTTTTTATACAAATTTTTGTACTTATGTTGGGTTCCTAAGCTGTTAAATACGTATCCTGACAATTGAATTTTCTAGGATGAAGGTTCAGTATTTATAAAGCTGGAAACAAGAAAGAGAAGTTCAGCACTAAGTAAATGTGTGCATGTCAGGAGACTTCTTGGTTTTCCATGCATGAGATGTAGAGATCTGTGTTAATGGCTTGAATTTTCAGAAGACTCCAGGGAATTCTGGGAGGTGTTTTCTGCTCTGGGCCCATTAATAAACCATTGAGTGGCTCAGAACAGAGGAACAAAAACTAGCAGGTGGAAATTAACTTTTAAAAATTTGGTATTTGCTTCTTTATCTGTGTTTTAAGAAATGCAACACTGGCCTACAGGGTCTACCATGAGTGAATTCTTGATGTACATCTTGGAACATCAAGGGATTCTTGGGGTCATTTTATCCCAGTGAATTTGTTGCCCTTTTAAAGTATATAGAGAAAAAAAATTAAAAAAATCCTTTAAAAATCATATAAAATAAGAATAAGGGCATTTTATAGGTGTTTTTATAAGATTATTGCACAAACACAACAAAATCTGAAACAACCAAGAGTAATCTGTCTTGTAGTCTGTTTATTTAAACTCCTGTCCATTTAAACCAGACATAATTGTTCTAGAAAGGGTCTGTCCTCCCACCTGCATTATTAAGTGTATGTGTGTTTTACGTCAGGAGCTCTTAGTATTACAAACAGGAGGTTCAAACAGATATTTATAAACACCTTCCTAGATACACATGGAAACAAACATTCCTTTCCAGGAAGTTTTATGTATAATGGGGTTATTTTTTACTCCTGATGAGGAAGCAATCCTATGTATGTTTTTTAATGCCAGATTTTCTCATAATTTTTTTTTCTAATATGCTGTTAACATTTTCCAGCTGTTCTCTTGTCTAATATTGGCTGATGCTGGACTGTCATGATTAAAATCACAGAAACACAGAGCTAATAGATATGAAACCCTTTCAGATATACTACTTTAAAACATAAGTGACACTCTCTGTTCCTAAATACATTTCATGGGATCATGAAAATATGACTGACAAGAATAAATTTATGTCACTGAATAATAATAACAACAACAATAAAAAAAAAGTAATAATATGCAAAGATTCAAAATTAACACAAATTGACATAGCTTCAGTGTTCTGACAACTGAGATTTTGTATTTTAAAAACAATATGCTACTTCCTTCCAGTAACCGAAAAAATAACAGATATCATCATCATCATCAATTAACTGCACTTAGAGTGACCCCACTCCTATTGAAGTTAATGACTTTCATGCCTGGGGGTATAAGATGTGAATGATTTTTGTCTTAGTTAACATTAATCTTGCCTAATATTTGCTTATTTATTTAATTTAAAAAAAAACATGAATACTGTTTGGGAATAGAACATCTCCATTTTTATCAAGACAGTGGAATTTACACCTCATTATTTGACAATTTTAGGTCAAAAAACCCAAGGAAAATGGTAAGAATTGCTTCAGACTAAATAAAGAGTGGGGAACAGAGCCCAGTATGACATCCCTTTCTTACTGAGACTCTTGCTTTGCAAAGTAATGCATACAAATATTTTACAACTGAAAAAAATCAAATTATACAAAAACCTAGAGATATTAACCACAGAACCCTTCATTCATTTTTCTTTCAAAAATCACATGGGTAGAAATGGTTGCTGATCACATAAGGCATTGAATATCTAAACTCTTTTTACCTTTTTCAGGTCAGGCCATTCCTTAGGTAGAATGTGGCTATGAATATCAATTTTCATTTTGGAAGTATCACAGGAGAAACACTCCTTGAATGATAATGTTTTCTGTGGGAATGCCACTGTCCTTCCTGTCCCTGGTTCACAGGTTATTAACTTTGGCTGCTGTCCAGATCCACCTGCTGCCTTACCAGGAAGGCTTGGTCCAGTGGCCAACCAGGAGGCCTAAATCCCAGAGGAGTGGCTCTCCAAAAGAACAAAGGCTTCTAGCAGAAAGTCCCTGTTAATGCACAAACTACAGCTGACTGAGGGCAAAGGGAAAATACATGTTTATATTGGCACTATGAAGGGATTTATTTTACACAGAAGCTAAAATGAAAATTTGTGGTTGAAAATCACTCAATAAAATCGAGTTAGAATAGATGTATTAAGCATGCTGACTTGAATTTCCTCTTTTCTGCCTCTCAGATCTGAAACTGCAGAGAACATATAATGTAGAGAATAGGTAATATAACCCTGGTATAGACAGTCACACCTCCCCATGTACTCTCTTTTTTCTCCCCTTGCATTTTCTTTAAAGCTATGTAAGAAAACCCCCACAGACATATTGAATTGTAGACAAACCTCTGCTCTGCACTTTATTTCCCCCTTCTCATTATTGGTTCTTGTAGGATATTTACACAAGCTCCTGCATAACGTTGCTCACAGCCGTTCAAGTTGGCTCAATATACAGCAATACATATATATAGCAAATATAGCAGTTTCTGTTTCCTAAGTTAACTGCAGCTATCTCAGATTTTCTGTGAAACTACATCTCCTCTTTTGCTCTTTACTCAATTTAGAATTACACTTCTTTCCTCGAGATACCCTTGCCCTTTATTTCTGCTGTGTTTTTCTCTGTTGTTTTACTTCCTTTAGAGTTTTATTTCAATGTATTCTACTCACACAGTGACCTCTTGTGAAAGCTGGATAACCATTTCCTGATTAATTTTTTTTTGGTGAAAAATGCTGGTTTTTTTCCAAAACCAAATGCTCTTGTGAATCTTGCAACTTCAAATAAAGAAACGTGAAAAACAAGTGGCACATTTTGTTTCATCTGTTTTCTGAATTCACTATTTTGTTTGGGTTTGATTAAAAAAAAATGGACTCCTGTATTTCCCTACTTGTTCACACATTAAGCAAATCTGCTTTTGATTTGGTCAGGTAAATTTCTTGGAGTTATTCTTCAAATCAACTTCTTGTGATGGGGTTGGTTGGATGGGTTCTGCAGTAGGAATGACTGAGTGTTCAAAAGGGATGGGAAGCAGCAGCTTTGAGAGAGTATTTCCTAAATAAAGCAAGTCAGCCAAAAATTTACTTTAACAGATCAAATCCCTGAGATTGAAAATAGCAATTACTTCCATCTCAAAATCAAAATCAATGTCTTCATGACCAGGCTGCCAGGTTAAGCAGCAAATTTGCTCTCCTGCTTCCAAATGTGACAGCTCTGCTCTGTGATATGGCACTACAGTGTCAGCCTGTTGACAAGCAATGTTCCTGCATGTACTACACCAGACATAAGAAAGAAGTATTGATTCAGCTGTGGGGACTCTGCATCATGAATCCACAGACGTGAGGCAGACAGCTAAGGTGAGTCCTTCAATAAAGAGATGTCTGGAAGACAATTCCCTATTTAAGCATAAAAACAGAGGTACTAGTGCAGGAGAGGGGTAGGAAGAGCTTTGTGCATCTGAATAGTGTAAGACACCAAGTTTCTTAAGTCACCTTAGCTGCAGGATGCCATGTAGATCTCAGCTGCATTTCTCCAACACTGTGTGTAGTTTTCCTCAGTTCTAAAGAAAGATGTAGTTGTTATTTACTGCTCCCAACACACAGCTCAGCTTGCAAACAGTGTAGTACTCCCACACTGCATTTCATTTAGCAAAATACAGCATTTGGAAACCATAGCAGTTGAAGGCAAATTTGTATCCATTTCACTTGATTCAAGGGATGGTAAGACATTTGTCTATATCCAACATGATCCATTGGATCTGCAACAGGAAGACCTTCAGTGGCTACGAACAAAACCATCTTCAGCTACACAAGCACCCAACCTACTCTGAGTGCAACAGTGTGGAAAACAGGACAACTTCACTGATTTTTGGACAACCTGCCTGATCACAGTGAGTGACTTCTGCCTCTCAGTCTTTATGCTGAACAACACAGTGGCTTTTTGCACAGTCCTTACTGTCTGTCTCCACCTGGTTGTGCATTTCTGGGATGTGAGACAGAGGAGCAGGAATTGCTGGCAGTAGCCAGGAGAACGTGCAGCTGTGTCAGGTGGCCTTACACAGACAGAGCTGAGCTTGAATTCACTGGGCTATATGTCAGGCAGGAGGTTGTGATCAGATGAAAACTTTTACATGCACAATGTCTGGGGCCATAGAAAGCTGTATTTTACCATTTGTGGGCCCCTGTAAGACATGAACTTCACCCATCCTTGGGCTGCCCACAAATACTTTGCATTGAGAGAATTTGGATGAGACCACAGAGCTAGTCAGAGAAAAAAAAATCAGTCAATAAATATACTTGCTACATCTACTCAGGAGAAGTAGAATGCATAAAGACTTCTTCTTAGCCAAAAGCAGCCTCCATACACTAGGATGGGATATACCTTAAGTTGGCATGCCCCCCAGGCTCAGTACACTTCTGCAGGGTATATGTGTCATTAAGATCACTTGCAATAAAACATGCATTTATTGTGGCCATTAGAAACCAAACTGCATGCTTGAATTTGAGTAATTTCCCATATTTGTGTGTGTGTGTGCGTTATATGATGCCTATTTGCACAGTTTTAGACTGGGAAACATGATTAACAACTCCTTCAGGCCAATTTAGCTTCAATTTAGCTAGAGACTATTCAGGCCAAGGCTGATTTCAGATGCACAGACACAAGTCTAGCACATCTATAGAGTTTTATTTCACTATAGAGACAAGCACTAAAGTGAAAATGGTGTTAGTTGTAGAACATTAAGGGCTCTTTTCCAACCTATTTAGTTGCTTTTCTGAAACAAGTACAGAATCTGAGATTTGGAGCATTCAGGCTGGAAAGTCAGGATCCAGTTCTGGCCTTTGTTTATCAGGGTAAAAATGTCAAAAAACGTAGTGCATGGTTTTCCTCATGTCAGTGGGAAAACCATGACATCTTCAAGAAAGGGTGCATCAACAAACATTGTTGAGTTCTGCAGACAGCTCTGCCACATACCAAGGCAGCCCATTTTCAAGTGGGATGAACACAGACACAAAGAGGCAAATTCAGGACACTGATGTTAGAAAAGACTAAAATACTTGTGCCAGTTTTTCCTACCTTCTGTTTTGCATGTTCTTCTCTAGCATCTGTTCTTTGAATTGCACATTTGTTTGTGCAAGCTGACTATTTTACACACCTGAACAGCTCCAGAAAAACAAATGGAAAACTCTTTGTGCTTGGTAGCTAAGATGAAGTACTTAACGAACATGTTCCTTTCCAAATGAAATAAATGTTGAGCAGCACACTTATATTGGTTGCTTAGCAACAGGTTATCCTTTGGCTGTGCTGGGGACTGCACAGGTCCTCTGAGACTGCCATTACAGACCTGCTTGGAAATGTCAGATTTGGAAAGGATGCAAAAGTCAGTAATTCTATTTTTTGTGTGGTATCAAATAATTAAACCTCTCCTATTAAATTAGCCTAATCACAGAACTTAGTCCTCTTCTGGGACTGCAAAGAACACAGACTTCAGTGGAAGTAGTATGGTTTCAGTCCTGAAGGGAATAGTAACAATGAGTATGGTTTGCCTTCTAATGAGGAATAAGGTTTTGCAGTTCCCATGTAGCATTTTCCATACATAGTTCTCAAGTGCTCTACAGTGGGTACTATTTTTGACAGGAATACATTAGTTTACCCAGCAAAGCTACACCAGGAGGATGACCAGCTACAGGTACACCAGTAAAGTCCTTAACAAAGGTGTATCCCAGGCAGTGGGTGGCATTATGATTTCCTATTCTTAAATGCCATGTACCAAACACTCCAGTGTGACTGCTGAAGGTCCTGATGGCTTGGATGGCCAGCTGGATTGCAATGTCAGTGTTTCATTTATACACATTTATATAGTGCAATAGAAAAGGGACACACAGCTCCGATCTTAGAGCCAGCTAAATCAGCTCAAGGTGGCAGCAGTGCAGGTGTACTCATCATTAAACACTTAAGACATGTAGATTATTCATTTTGTTACTAAAAACCCTTTGCAGAAACAACTGTAGAAGCTGATGCTGCTCTGTGTCTCGAGTCAGTTTAGCCTTGCAGAGAAGTTGGGCTTTTTAGCTCAGATGACACTGAGCTGATGCAGGTGACACCGTGCTGATGCTCAAATGACACTGTGCTGATGCATCTCTGATGCTTCCAAGATCTAAGCTATTAACTTTGCATAGTGAAGCTTCATGGTTACACAAGCTCAGGGTGATGCTGCTCACCATGTGGTCTCCTCTTAGAGCTGCCCCAGCCTCCCCAGTTGTGTCACTAAAATTGATAGTGTGAAGGTGTCCAAGCTTGCTGACGACTTTGGCAGCTCTGCCCTGCTCTGTGACTCCAGCCTAGCAAGGGTTCTGATGAATCACACAGTGGTGAAAGCAAATAGAAAGTCCTCTGCCAAATTCCTGACCATTACTGTGTTCTCTGCTGCCTAAGTTAAGCCCCAATAAATCCTCATTTATTTTCGGGTTTCTAGAAAATATTATATTGTTGAAATTCCACTAGCATCCTAAGTCTAAAGAAAAATATATGGCTATCTTTCAAATAGCATAATTATTTTCTTAATACACTACAATTGCAAATCTGCAATTTACAATTGCCATGCCCTTATCTTGCATAGAAATGTTCTATCAAAAATGTTAATTAAATAGATATTTTCTAAAATATGAGTTAGAGAAAAATAAAACTTTAATTTTTTTCCCATGTGTAGACACAAACAAATAAAAAACACTCTATTTGAGCATGTTTCAGGCCAAGTGTCACTCCTGTGCAGTGGGAGCAACCAGACAGATAACAGCAGCAAAAACATGGGCCAAAACGGACAGATGGAATGAAGCTTACAGATACTGATGTCAAAAAGTCTTAATTTTCTAGTTAATGTCCCGTAGTAACATCTGAAATGGTTTCAATTATTTAGAAGGCTAGTCCAAATGTCTTAACAACTTTTTTCCTGCTTGCTAGATGGTCAAATCCCCACTTTCCTCTCCTTGAAGAGGCCTCTCTGTGCCACTCTTTGGGAGCACCTGAATTTTGGGGGTAAGAATGCACTTCTCAAAGTCTTTACTGCTTCAGAAAGGAAGCCAAGGAACCAACAGAAAGACCCAGAGCGTCTGAATTTTTTCAGCTGCTTCAACAAATTCCTGCACCTTCCTCTAGAACTCTGCACAAGTGTGTTTATGCCTTCTCTCAGCTACAAGGACAGTGCTAAAGAAGTGGCTTTTTCCTGGGTCCTCCTTTTTTTCAAGGTCTACTTGTGCGCAGAGTTTTATGTTCTGTCATTTCTAAGCAGCTGTGAATCCCTTTTGCCAAAGAGCTCTGCAAGGGACTGAGATGACCCTCTGGCTCCCAGTAAGTGCTGGGCACTGCTGAGCCTTGGCTTTAGGCTGATGATCCATTGACTGAACTTCTGGGAGGCAGAAATACTGGTACCTGTAGATTACCACAGTGAGTGCCAAGGTGAAGACCTTTCCAATCATGATGATGTTTACAATGTAAATGTTTCAGGTTTAGTACTGAAATTCATTCATCTGGAGGAGGGAGCTTGGCAGAGGAGTGCCTCCACAGGGGATTTCTGGAGCCTACTTTCACTTGCTGAGTTCAGCTACAAACATTTTTCTGTCTTTAGGTTCCAGGATTCTTATCTTTCCACATACAGTAATTCCATTATAGGATTTATACCTCAACATTATTTCTTTGAAATCCACAAGATATTAAAATTATGGACCAGATTGAGAATACAGTTCAAATTATTGCAGGAATTAAGAAAGATCCAAATATTAAAGTTTTCCCTCATGCCACTACTTCTACAAAACTCATATGAGCAATCAAAGCCCAATGATTACCACCTTAATGCAAACATCTCACAGAAAATGCTGTCAGTTGGAAAAAAAAATCTGTTTCTGGTGGATTAAAAGGAGATAGTCCTGCTACTCATACTTTCCCATTGGTGTCCCTGAGTGAAGACTGGCACTAATGAGAATTATATGTTGGTTATTATTACTTCAGGCAAATAAATCTAATAGGAATACTGCTGGAAGTACTGCTGCGCTGCTTCGTCAAAAGCGATTTTACAGTTGAACTAGAAGGTCATGCTACAGGTTGCACTACATTTCTGTAGCACACAAGAGGCTACAGAACTGCTCCATGGGCTCAGAACTGATATTCATAAAATCATTAGTGCTGGAAAAGACCTCTAAGATCAGTGAGTCCAAATTCAGTAAAGGTTTATAGAATATCCTATTAGCAGCTCATTGTATTAAGATAACTTGATATGTTTAACACAAAAATAAATATTACTAGCTAAAACAAGTTTCCAATGTGATTGAGAAATAATATTCAAACTGCAAAATTCTTACTAAGAAGTGTTAACCAGACAACAAAATTAGGAATTTCTTTTCAAATTATTTGATCATCTCTTTGCTCTCCAGCTAAAGTGACAAACACTTAGATTTTGTTATGTGAATATATACAATGGGATTATAAAGTAATAGAATCACAGGTTCATTTTGGTTGGAAAGGATCTATAAGGTCATTGAGTAAAACTGGTAAAGTAACACTCTCAAGCCCACCACTAAATCATGTCCCCAAGTACCACATCTACCTTTCTTTTAAATCCCTCCAGGGATGGTGACTCTACCACTGCTCTGGGCAGCCTGTGCCAATGCTTGCCAACCCTTTCAGTGAAGAAATTTTTCCTAATATCCCATCTATCACTGACCTTGAGTCTAAAAGTTGTGCCCTGTCCTTAATAGAAGTAGCTTTCAGCTCGTCTCAACAAATGAATATTTTTTTTTAAACACTATAAGTCTAATAACTTTGTAAAGTTATTGGGAATAAAAAATAACAGTCTCCAAAAGAAAACTCCATTTCAAAATACAAAATCAAATTAGTAATCTTAAGAAACACTTTATGAATTTCAATCTGCTCTTGACCAACAAATAATTTAGAAATATGCAGTAAGACATTTACATAACAGGTAAATAAGCATAGTTACATACATGGCTGCTGTGCCCACTTATTTCAAGCCCCAGCATGACAGTGGCTAGGACTGGGATTACTTCAGCAAATCAGCCATGCCAAGCAACAAAAGGTTGTGTACTAATAGCACAGAACCTCTCTGGAAATAATGCTTCAGCTACAGGAAAAGTTTTGTAAATCCTTGTTATTCTTACAAATAACTATTAAAACCAAATCCATCACTGAGTTTTCTACTCAATGCATTTGGTGGACTTACACCAGACTGAATTCAGTCATCCAGTTCTGACCATTCTATTTTAGCTTGTAACTTCCACAAGTGGAACAGGAAAGAAAATCACCTGCTGCACTGGCTCTTCTCATAAACATTACTCATAAACATTTTTACCATGGCTTCTAAGAAAATTTGTTTCCCCAATAAGACACCTTCAGTTTGCCATTCCTGGGGAAGGTTCTATTCTAAATGGAAATGTGTTTTGATTCATGTTTGCTAATAAATATTAAAATTCATGCTTAACTCTAAAACACATTAGGAGCACTAGATTTGGTAACACTACTAAGCTGAGCAAGTGCCAATTGCTGCATTTGCACCTGAGTGTTCACCTCAGTCCTGCTCAAATTTACATGCAACGGGGTCCACCAGCAACTATATGCACACAAAGAGAGCACAGAAAGAATGGTTTCAAGACTCACACTGTAACTCAGGGACTTGACTGAGGAGTCATTTTGGTTCCACATGCCCTAGCCTCACCAAGTTAGTCTTAAAGCATGTATTTTCAAAAATGTTACAGTAAATTCGTACTGTGGTCATGGCCAAACAATCATGCTACCCATTTAAAAAACCAAACCTCTTTTCTTTGAGAAGCCTGTAAGGTGCACTTTGATTTACAATTTGTGCCATACAAAATCCAGACAAAAAGACTTCATCCAGTGCAACTGCTGCTGTATGTAGAACTAACACTGCAACTTGAATTCTTTCCTCAACCACTATACTTGGCTTTCTTCTCAGGAAAAGGCAGGTACTGTCTTTTTCTTTTTTTATTCCGACATTTGGAATTTAACAACATCCTCCAAGGATGAACAATTGTTTTCACAAGTACTAAAAAAAGACCCATGGCTTCCTGGCTATGTTTAAGTGTGCTTTACTAATTTGATTTTTTTCTTTTATTTGCCAAAAAAGATCAAGAAATTTGCACTTTCTTGGTCATGACTACAGCCAGGACTGTACTGCAGACACATTGAAACATCTGTGTTCACTTCTGAGTGTGAAGCTCATAAACAAAGCCTCTTCCTAAATCAGATCTATTTTCCCCTTCAGGACAATGCCACTCACCCCCATCTAATATTTCTTGTAAACTTTTTAACAATCTAAAAAAAATTTCAGATGTTTTAGAAGAGCTCTGTTATAGTTAATCATTTTGAACCCAACAGAATGTCCATTGAAGTCACCAGGAAACCCAGTTGTTTCAGAAGAGAGTAATCAAGCAGTGATTCAAAAAGTAGCTTTGAGCCACTGAAAAAAACAGACCAAATTAAATGAGGAATCAGAGCTAAACCTTTCCCAGGATTCAGTAATGAAATGCAGGAGTGCCACTTTTGGACTGTGTCTGCTGGCCCACGGTGCCTCAAAAAGAGATCTGCATTATAAACCATAAATTTGCTGATAATGTTTGTGCAGCTCACTGTGGATACTACAGGTTGCAGTTTGTAGTGCATTAAGTAGAGCACCAAACAGTGATTGCAATGTACACACAGAGCACTTATTCCCTATCGATCCCAATGGATTTTGCCTGTGGGAAGTGACGCAGGCTCGCGCCGTCTGCTCTTGTGGCTGACTCTGCAATGTCAAAGCACAACTGGGCTGAGCTGCTGCTAAGTAGTGTGGGTTTGTAATGAATGTATGTGTTGATATAAATCAGTGGTTGCTGGATGGGTATTTTAAAATTCCTTTGTCTCTAGTAACACAGCTTTTTCAGGAACAGAAAGGAAATACATGCTCCAAATATCCGTTTTTCTAGCACGCTTGCTCATCTCTGCTGTATGTTCTTAAACAACTGGGTGTATTAAAATCTCCTGAGCACAACCATTAGGATCACAATGTAGAGCACACACTTCAAATACTAGGGTTTGGTTGTTGATTTTCAGTGAATGTTCACCACTTACCAAATAATAAAGGAAATTCTTGTCACTACCTTTTTTCACATGAAATCTGTTAAGTAGTAACAAGATTACATACCATTTGTGAAGCTCTCAAGTTTTGGATCCCAGTAATTAAATATATGTGTTTATTAAAATTAGCCAATAATACAATTAACAACAATTAATTTTAATTAATTTCTAATATTACTAACCAAATAAAGCTTACATTCCATCTTTTCATCTCAAGGAACAAAAGGAAACCAGTTGCTCTAATTCAATGGAACTATATCTCAGTCCATACTTGCAGTCTGTAGGTGCTTCAACAGTCTAACTGAAATGTAGTTAAATGACTTCCTAAATTAGTCAGGTTTACATGATTTTCTGTAGTTCAGTCAAAATCTCAGGATTTGTTTCATTCTCACCTGTATTACTATACTTGCTGTGCACTGCCTGTTTCAGACACTCACCTGCTTGCCAGGGAAATGGCCAGGGAACAGCAAAGGCAATCACAGCAAGAGGGACCCTGTGCTATGTTCCCATAGAGGCTTCAAATGTAACTCCTTTATTGGTTTGCTGAGCTTTGACGTTTGAATTTTTTTCCCTAACATAAAACCCACATACACTGCAAGCATATTTTGCCCTTTGGGAACCAGAAATAATAATGTTCAGACATCAATGTCTGGATGCCTACTTTTAGGTCCTGTGGAATCATGAGTTTATGGAGACCTGTGCTGCCAGGAATGAAACAGGATCCCCTGTTGAGCTGGTTGCCAGGTATTTGCTCCTGCCTGCTCTTTCCTTCACAGTCTGGCTGTTGGTCACTGAACAGAAGCCCAGATACTATTGCAGGATGCTACTGTAATTCCAAATACAGACACCCCTCTCCCTAGTTGGGGGTGTCTCCCTCTGGTCATAGCAAAAAAATGGGGGAGAGCAAAGCCACGTGGTAAATGCAACATCTCACAGGAGCAGAGCAGGAGTCTGAGGTGGTTGGAATAAGTAAATGGTCTCATATCAGTGTGACAGGAGGTGACAGACATTACCTGATGTTCACTCTACTGACCTAGGCTTCCAAAAAGCTTGACAGTGTTGTGGTTGAAGGCAGTTATCATGTCATATTTCATGTAATATTTTCTCATAGAAGTGTTACAAAACAGTTGAATCATATTGACCATCAAAGGCAAATACAAACCACAAATACTTCTATGTCAAAGAATCATGTATTGTACTGCCTACAGCCATGCACTGCATAGGGCAATTAAAGTTATAGTTCATTAAAGATCAGGGGTAGCATAAATAAAATAAAGTTTTAAATACAAAACATGAACAGCCTGAATTTTGGCAACCTTTTGGTAAGTCCTTACAAGTGGCATTGGTTTGTACTCCTCACAAAAACCCAATTCAGAAACAACCTTAAGGACAAGTTTAACTTTTGTATTATGTGTTCCAACACCATAAGGTTTTAACAGCCATTTAACACTAAGCTAATATTTGTTCTTCCTTGGCCTGGGGTGCTTTTCCATTATGGGTCCAGGCTAACTGAACTGGTTAATCCTTCTCATATTCCTCTTACAGTTAGATGTTATTATATTAGATAAAATATTCTGATAATCTATCCTGAATTAGCTACTAAATAAAAATATGCTCATGTGGGGCTCTTTATTTAAAAACAACCTTCAACACTGCAGCTTTACCTTGGACACTTCCTATCACTTCAGCTGAAGCCATGCAGCCATAAAGGAAGCAATTTGCAGCATTTAAGTCACTCTTAAAATGCTAAATGCAGAAAAGGTTGGTCGAGTTTTATTCTAAAAAGCACATTGCACACATGATCAGGTATTTGTTGCCATGGCTGACTTCCTTTATTGCTCTGAGTAAATCCATATTTGAGGCATTAAGGATGGGTTGGGATGCTGTTAGGTAGAAGTAAGCCAAGTGATTTTTAAGCCACAGTTCTTTCACTCTTGCATAGTCTAAGAGCACAATAGATAATTTCTTATTTTTTGGATCTTTAGCATGTGCAATTAACTTGCAGTTAATGCATAATGCCATCTAGTGGGAAAATCAACAAGTCTAGATGCAACAAGTCTGTTTGGACAACCCATGCAATATGAATCTAGGTAGTGTTGCAACCACTTAAGAGTTTTAATACTGAATTAAGTTTTGAGCAGAACTATAACTCAATTGGCATGCTCTTGATTTTCTTTCCTAATTAAATTTCATTTAGAGATTGAATTTTTCGGTCAATAGAATTACACAAACTGATAAAGGAGTCAATTCGAAGAACTTTAGTGATACATCAGCAAAAACAACCAGTAACTACTGAGAGTTTCAGAATTAATGATCTTAGTCTTCAAAACTATGAGGTCACTTTCCTATATCTGCAGATAAAATAGGAAAAAAAGTGACCAAAAATTAAAGTTATGTAAGATAAAGGAAATAGGCTTGTCATAAAAAGATTTTGGAGTAGAATAAGGGGCCCAGAGAGACTATTGGCATCAGATAAGTAATATACTCCATTAACTGTCCTTCTAAAATGAACAAGGAAGGAACAATCCAAGAGGGGTTAGTCATCAGGATTTTACCTTCATAAAAACACAGCACTTGCCCTTTATTGCTGAATTAACCTGCTCTTAGACCTGAATTATCACTTTCTCAAAAAAATGAGCCAAGATAGTGCTATCCAGAGCAAAGCTGGGGAAGTGTAAGTTAAGAAACAAGAAGCAAAAAGCCAGGTCTATTTTATAACTAAATAACAACTACAGCCAAGCACTAATAAGCTCTTCCAAGTATTGCCTGATGGAAGAAGTGTGTTTGGCTGCTCCAAGAGTTGAGTCTCAAAGGATTACAGAACCTACTACAGTGAAACTGAGGGGATTCTGGCATCTAAAATAAAAACCAAAGTGGAGTGCTCTTACTTTTTTTCCTCATTATTTGAATTTCAAATGTTATAGGAACAAAATTATTTTCCTTGTGACACGCAACCCCCCCCCCAAAAAAAGAAAAAAAAAACCCAAACCAAAAAAAACCCTGTCTGATCCCAATATGGCTCTTGTTGACTCAGCCTGAAAAGTCATTTTGTGATGCATCTCCTGCTAATAAATTATATACCAAGATCCTAAATGTGGCAAACCCCAGACATATGAAATGAAGACACTTTGGTACAAAGATAACACAAAGTCTGTGGATAGGTTTTTAATTAAAGAAGGAAGGGAAGAAAACAGGCCCTTTTGGACATACAAACCCTTCCTGAAGTCATGAAGACTGTGTACCTAGCTACACTTTCTGAGCATATTAATTGGAAATTAATTAAACCAGTTGGCTTAATAAAACATATTACTTCTATTTATAGATATTGTCTCAGTTTGACTAAATTTATAAGTATAAATATACCCAACTTGAACAGTCCAGTGACAGCTGTGATAGTCAGTGGATAAAGCAAAAATTAATCCAAGTATATAAACCTTACCAATAAAATAAAAAATCTTAAAATATGCATTTTCTAATAGAAGGATGTGAAAATTAAGTGAAATTTCTGGGACTATTGAAGCATCCCTGCACCCTGATACTGAAAATATGTGTAGTCTTGATGATGGAGAAGGAGCTGTCTGCATTACTACATGACTGCCTGCCCCCTGATGACTTCTAGGCATCATTGAAAGCTTGAGACAGAATTTAAAAGAAGCAGAAATTGAATTTTATCATAGTCCAATTAAATTATACGACTGACATCTCCATCTTCCTTTTTGGTTACAGGACAATTTTATTGCAGCAGAGGTTCAAAATTTTACTGACATTTCGAATTTCACCTATGGATGTCTTTTTAAGCAACCAGTAAAATTCAAATTTAAAAACAATTGAAGTTTGAAGTGGGCTTAATACTCTTCATTCTACAAAGAATATTTTTTCCCAATTTCTTATGCTCCTTTTCCTTGTAAAATTAGCAAAAGCTAGTAACCATGCTCAACTCTATCACTGCTAATGTAATGTAAATGTTTTAATGGGGTTATTAACCAACCATCCTATCCATTTTTCTATAAATCCAGATCAGACATCATTCACTATGGATAGACAAATGTCAATATTTATAGAGATCTGTTGCTTTTGCTACTGCTGTACATGCAGAGAAAGGCCTGGCTGCAATACAGGAGAAACTTTTGGCTTTGAATTCCACAAAAAAATGGTTCCCATTTCTTACAAAAAGAATGACATGAATTATGTGATTCCCTGTCTAACAGGATGAGAAACAATTATGAGAATAAAGAATGCAGAAATCCATTAGAACTCTTCTATATGTTGTTGACATTATTTTTACCTCTTCCAAAAAATTATTATCTGAAGAGTTTAATTATTTTACTCACAGCATCTCCCATTGAAATGAAGTATTCAAACACAGATTGTATGCCAGGACTCAGGAAACTAATTCTATTTCCTCCAGCAAAAAAACCCAACAAAATCAATCAGACAAAGAACATTAGGTGGGTAACAGATTCCACTGGGTACTAGAAATTTGATGGCCATCAGAACTTAGAAGAGTTTGATTTAAAGTGTCAAACATCTGCTTGAGAAGATGTAAAAAAGCTCCCAAAACTGGCACACTTTGAAATGTGTATAGTTTCCTGGTTATGAAGAACATGCTTTACAAAATATTCATTTTGGCAGTGGCTATCAGTCCTTTTCCAAACACTTCCCGTGATCATCAGAGCTAAACACTCAGCTACAATTTATTTGACATAAGAAAAGGGTAAAACTCTCTTTTCCAATTCACAAAACAATGTGGGTTAGCTGTTCAAAACAACACATAAATGTTATTATATCACAGAGTTTATCAGACAACTTCCAGAAAAAGTGAGCCGGGGAGTACTTACTTAACATCAGAGCAGAAACAATATAAATATTATTGCTATAGATTAGTAGAAAGGTGATTTCCTCAAATACACAGTACCTTTTCATAAAGATAAAAAGACAACAAGATAAAAAAAATATTCTTTTGCAGATGACACTAAGTGCCAAGGAACAAGACAATAACCCTAATCAGAAATTAGAGTTCAAAATATGGGAAGAAAAAAATAGATGTGAGTTGAGTGTTATTCCCTCTAAAACCTAACCTGTTGCATCTCTTTTCTGACATAGACAAATCCCATAGGTAAATGCAGCTAGTCTCTTTTCTCATTAAATCCCTACATTACCTTCAAGGTACTGATTATGACTTGATTTTTTTTTCTTTAATGCATAAGGTTAAATTTATAAACTATAAATATTTCATGAGTGCAGGAGTCAAACCTGACTAGGAAACAAATGTACATCTACATTTTCAAGCAGCCTTTTTAACAAACCCTAGGTCTGACATGATAGGACAAGTTCTCAGCAGACAGGTGCATGAGGAGAAATGGGCATTGGCTTGGCAAGGGGAAGAGTGATCCAATCTGAATGGGATAAAAAGAATGGTTTTTGATTTCTGTAGTTCACTTTAATTCATGTTTAACCATATAAACCTAATGGAAAATAGTGTTTTGAAAATTAATGTGAGAAAACATGAAGTTATGCACATACATTGGAAGTGTTTAGTTGTTAAGATGCTTTTGGATAGGAATTAACAAGTAATTATAAGTAATTGGATAAGTTTATTACAAAATTATATTGACTTTTGCTTCCTAGAAATTTCCTAGCTTTTTTTTCTTTTCTTTGATGCACAAAAGAAATCTCAGCTGCTTAAATTCTTGTCATCCATTAGAGTCACACTTGGAGAAGAAAGATCTCTCCACATAACATGGGAAGCAGGAATAAAAAGTAAAAAAGAGGAAGATTATTACTTAAGTAACAGGTAGCTGCCTCTTTAAAATTAATGTTCCCTTCCATTCCTCTTCAATGCTTGTGAATATTAACAATGAAATAAACCCACTGTCGAATAAGTCAGTTTTACTCAGTCATATAAAATCTGGAAACGAAATGTCTTCAGTGATATAAAGAAATAACATTGTTTGGAATAGAGACATGTAGTCTTGAATGACTGCATAATTTTTCTCTGAACAAAATAATAAGCTTAGTTTTTGTGGTTTCCCATATTTACAGAGCAATTTTGTCTTGAATTAAGAGCAGTTTTTAAAATAGTTGGGACATGCTCACCGTGAAGAACCTTTTTCAGGATCTTCTGCTCAATTTAATATGACATATTTTGCATTCTATGTTTTTATTCCTCCTTTGTTGCCACAATGGAATGTATCCATGCTTGTGGCTCTTGCTAGCTGTGGCATTTTTTGTAAATATGATCCTGCAATAACATTGTATACAGGAAAAGTAGGTGCTTATGTGAGGTGTTATCAATTACTTACCAAGGTCACCTCATGCTCTTTTCTCTGAGAATCATATTATAGGCACTTCTTCATAGCCTGAAGGAAAAGATACTGAATTATCATATTCTTCTTTCAAAATAACATCCTGATTATTTTTGACCCAAGTTAATATTCAGTCTAAAAATGCCAAGAAGAGAGATGATTTCAATTTAAACTCTATTTAACCCAGTGCAAGAGAAAACCACTAAACGACCTACATACATTGGATAATAATTTAAGCATGCTCTGCAGTTTAAAAATTAATGCAGTTTTGTTGCACTAAGATCAACATTATTTTTTATTTTAAATTAAAAAAAATAGGGTGACTAATATTGGGCTGAGAATTATCTAGACTAAGTTAAAAGAACCTGGTATTTTCATCCTGTTGACCACTGAACATGCTGTGGGGCTACACATAAGCTACAAACAACAGAAAAATATGTATCTGCCTATATGCCATCAAGTAAACAAACAAACAAAAAGGAAAAAAACATCCTACAACATGTAGCCTAATTTGTATTTGTTTGTAGAAGAAAACTATGGCAGGCAACCTTGCACAAGATGGTTGAGGGACTATTAAAAGAAACAAATAGGTTCATGAAAACAGGCTGTGAAATAGAGAATCTAGAGGTTTTCATCACTAAAGAGTCATATTTAATCTATTCATTAGAGTAGGACATGTATCTAAATGGCAAAGAATTATCCGATCCAGAGACAGACACAAAGAGGCAGCTGTACTGCAAACTAGCAGAGCGTTTAAACACCATAAACATTTACTGGAAGGTGTTGCCTCTAGGAAAATCAGGATAACTCAGTCTCAAACTCTGGTCCTAGAGCAGTAACACTGAAGATGATCTGAGGGATGACCTTTCTGGGCCCGATGGCTGCCTGTTCAGTACTGGGTTTGTTTGAGGTGTGCCTCCTGTGGAACCGAATGGGAATGCCATTAACCTCCTGCTGTAACTGCATGAAAGGCATATTGATGAAGTAAGAAAGTGAGCATTTTTTTTTTTAATGTCAACCATGAAACGTCTGATAGACCAAACCAAGAAACCATCCTGAGTTACTAATATTCCCTGATACTGCAACACAAGGCCTGTGACAAATATAGTATTTTGTTGCCAAAAGAAGGCAGTTTTATGTTGTGTCTGTATGAAATGTAACCAAGATGAATGACATAATCTTGCTCTTGTGCCTTTCAACATACTAAAAAGTAATCACGAGGGCAGCTGACCAGCCCTTTCCAAATGTGCAAGAGTGCTCTCAACGTAAGTGCTGCACTTAAGGTGATGGTCAATATGGAACACTGGTTAGTTAATGTCAATGGAATCAAGCAAAATTCCTTCTCAGGAGCCTTTGAGTGCACCACTGTGTTCTGCCAATTCAAGTGAAAACATTCCAGTCAGTAGCCCTAAGAAGAAAAGGAAAACCAGAAATTCAAATGTGATTGATTTTTTTCATTTTTTCAGCAGAGAAAAGGGAAGCGAGGGAAAGGAAGGGAGGAAAGAAAAGGAACAGAGAAAGGGAGAGAGAAAGAAAGAGAGGAAGGAAGGAAGGAAAGAAGGAAGGGAAGGAGAAAGGAAGGGAGGAAGAAAGGAAGGAAGGAAGGAAGAAAGGAAAGAAAAAACCCACCACAAATAACAACAGCAAAACTAGACCACAGACAATCCAGATGAAGAAAATAAAAGAAGTTCTTTCTGTTGTTGCTGATTGCTGTGGTGCATGAGACTTCCATCCTATTTGGAATCAATTTTTTCTGAAAGTCAAAATATTATGGAAATTACAGGCAGTTCCAGCTGGGAGCAAATTTTTTGAAGTGTGTATTAATTTTGTAGCAGCTACAGAACATAGGATGATGTAAGTCCAGTTAGATCAAATCCAGAGATATAGCTCTTCTTTTAAAAATTGATTTTGACTTCTCATTATTCATATCCAACAAAGGGAGGTATGAGGGGCCAAGAAATAAAATAATTTAATAATATAGCTATTAAAGTGAGGTATTTTTCTCTTCATTGACTGCCTACAGGTTTCCTACACAAGAAGTCTGAGAGGGCTGGAAAACAGGATGCAGGTCTTTAAAAACCCAGCTATATGTCTTTGTCCAGTGGAACAGAGTTTGAGTGAAAGAGGTGTCATGAGAGTAAGAGGCAGTGCTGGAAACCAGCTTTCAGCTGCTATGGTGTGGCAGTTTCTCTGCTTCTTAGTAGCTCGTTTATATAGATAATGGTCTGACCTGAAAGGCCCTTCATTATGGATCTACTTAATGTTTCGAATTTGTATTTGCTCAATACAGTCTATCTTCCTTCTCACATGGGGCTATGTTTGAAAGCACTGAAGAGACTCATTTAAAAAAATCTCTAAGACTCTTTGCAGGCCTCATATTCTTTGCTATAGCCTGAACACTATAGCATTTATACAAATAGAGACAGCTGCAGTCACTGCCAGACACAGTTTTATATAAGAGCAGCAATTGAGGACAACTAAAAAAAAAAAAAAAAAAAAGAAACACATTAAAGTTTAAAGCTTGTGCTTTGGTGTTCATAGTTTCTATTTTCCTCTTGATCATTTGGAAACCTACTCTTTTGACCTCTCTTTAAAGAAATGGAATTAGGAATCTCCAGGCACTTTCCTCTTGGGTTGATTTCTGGAAGTTATAAGAATACCAAAATAGCTTCGAGAAACTCATAGAAAGGAAGCAGCATTCAATGAGAGTCACTAGTCAATTTTTCATTTATGCAAGGAATAAGAAAGTTCTTACTGGAATGGATCAGATATGGAGATCAGATATGGATTTATCTCCCTAAAAGAGGAAGGATCCTGCAATAATTGCTTTAGGGAGCATTATATCTGTTGCAGCAATTTCAAGGGACTCTTCATGGTTCGTACTGGCTGCACGTGTATGGGAGGATGTCTCTCCAAACAGACTCACCAAACATTTCTGTATCCTGCCAGTTCCTGAAAAGGAATTGATCTCCAGTCCCTTGTCTCTGACCAGGTTAAAAAACTAGTTCTACTCATTTAAGGATTCTCACTTCACAGATACATATGGCAATCTATTTTTATGGTAAGTAACAAAAGGTAAATATTTTCTACTTTTCATTCACCTCTCACATGCACTTGCGTCATCCATCTGCTCTCGTATTTTGCAGGTTCATGGTCACCAGAGCTTAATAAACAGCCCATTAAAAAATCACGGTCTTTTTTTATGGAATTACTAATTTCCACCCCTCCCAACTCGGCCCAACGCCCTGAACAACACTTCCCTCAAAAGAACTCACTTGTGTTAACTTATGCAGGTGTGAACGAACCTCTTTTGACACTAACATTGAATAGGCAATTTGTAATCTACTATCCATTTCCTGAGGGAAAAGAAAATACTTTTGGCATTGCTTATATTCATAATAATGCTCATCCAACTAGAAGAGCAAGAGCTCTGGGATCACAAAGCAGGGTAGGATAGCTAAAGGTGAAGGTGAAATTTAGGCAAGAGGCATGAAGACCTCCAAAACATTTCATCTAGTAGGTTTGGTAGACTACATGCAAAGAAATCATAAGATTAAGTAAAAAGGAAACACCAATCCCTCACACCACAACAACCATCTCAATTCCGCAAGGTTGCCAGAATGCCTATTAGTTTCTAAGCCAGTATTCTATGTGACTCACCTTAATATTTCCTTACATTTACTTTTTTATGTAATTAATGGTTTAAAATACAGCTGAAAAGGTTTTGAAGGTTAGTATACAGCTTTAAGAGGCATTTTTTAAAACTAAGACATTTTGGTAGTACTGTTGCACTGACTATTCCCAAACAGGTATTACTAAACTGCTACAAAACTTTCTTTAAGGCTGATATCAACAAGATTCTGACAACTTATAAAATCATGTCCCTTTTATGCTCGCATAAATATTAATTTCCAGCTGGCCTTTCTATATTCCCCAAATTTGCTAATTCCTCAAAAGAGATGGGCAACCTGATCTTAATATAATTTAAATAGGGATTATATCCCTACATATCACCCAAGGACCAGGGCTTCAATGCCCAGTTGTCTTCTGATGTTTCCTAGGGTCAAGTCAAAACACGATGCAGTTTCACAATTTATCTGCATGCCAGTAAGCATGAACTGGGAGACTGTGCGAGCACAAAGAAGGCTTTGTTTATTTGCACCTCTCTATCTAGTCATTAGAAACCAGCAGAGAAGAAACAAGCAGCTCTGGCACAGATTTAGCTGCAAAATTTTACATTTTTAGAAAACATTTCTGTGCACCTAAGGTTTTAATTTTGTCCCTATGTTCTTCTGTAGCCCTAGGAAAGGCAGGTGAGCGAACTGAGAGCAGCCCTGAACGCCAGCAAGTCTCCAGCTGTAATTCCATGCTTCAGTATGTTCTAGGACAGTTTTAGGCTGTGTCACAGAGCGCCAGAGCTGGGGGTTCTGAGAGGTGCCAACGTGAGGTGATTCTACTCTTATCCCGAAAAAGGGCTCTGGTAGAGGGAGAATGAGCGAACCCCCGGCAAAGGGGAGCCGCGTTTTTACCTGTGTGAGGGAGGGCGAGGCGGACGGAGCCTCGCTCCGCAGGGCCCGCATCCGCAGCCCGCGGGAGCGACGGGAGGGCTCCGGGTTTGGACAGTCCCTGGACAGCTCTTCCCTCTAAGGCTCCGGGAGGAGGAGGAGGAGGCGGCAGAGCCTGCCATGGCGAGGGGAGGCTGACGAGTCTCCCGCTCTTCCCAAGCCGCTCCCGCCGCCGAAGGAGCTCCCTGGGGCGGGGAGGGGACGGGCAGCGCCGGGAGGCGGCACCGCTCCCCCCCTGCCCCTCTCCGCCGCCGGCGCGGGCAGTGATGAGGCGGCCGTGGGGAGCGGAGCAACCGGAGTTTGTTTGCTGCCTGCCCTCGTCTTCCCTGATGCTCTGAGCCGGAGTCTCCTCCTCTCCCCGGGCTCGCACCCGGGCTGGATGCTCCGCTCTCTCCTCGCTCCGCTGCCACAGCCGCCGGCCGCTTCCCGCCGCCCCGCAAGAGATGGAGCCGTCCGCTGCCCCCCTGGACACCACCCCGGACCCCGCCATCGTGCAGCCTCCCGGCGCCAGCCCGCCGGTGCCCCCTCGGGAGCAACAGCAGCAGGAGCAGCTACGGATCGGGGAGAGCGGGCAGTTCAGCGAGGGGCTGGAGGACAGAGGTGAGCCCCCGTCCGTCCATCACCCGCCTCCCTGCGCGCTGCCCTCGGCCGTCACCTCCCCTCCGTCCCGAGGAGCCTGACACCCACCCCGACAGCCCTGCCGACACCTTCCCTGCAACACCCTCTCGCCTCGCTCTCCCGGACCCGCGCCCTCCTCTTTCCGGCACAGCATCCCTGCCCGCACCCTCCCCTTCAGCCCTGGCAGCCCCACACCGGCTCCAGCCCCCCGGGCTGCCCCCTCCAGCCCCGCTCTCCTCCTACCCCACCGCCCCCGGCCGCCCACCGCTCCCGCACTCACTTCACACCCCCGCGCCGCCCTCGGAGCTTTTCCCCGTTTTAGCTCCCGTGCGAGCGCTCCGCGACAGCTTTGAAGTATTTTTATAAACTCTATTCGTGGCTGTTCCCACCTCGCCCGGAAACTTGCCTGCCTGGCGGGGGAGCGGGTGCCGGCGGCACATGGCTCCACAGGCAGAGCCCGGGCGAGGGGCGCGGGTGGCCCCCGGTGTTCCCAGTGCTCCCGGGAGGGCCGGGCAGGGCCAGGCAGGGCCAGGCAGGGCCGGAGGTTTCCTGGCCGCTGAGGTTCCCTGCCCGGTCGCAGCCACCACCCCGAGCAGGGGCACATCGGGGCGTATTTGGAGGGGGGTCCACCCCAGCCAGGCTGGGGGCTGAAGTCGGGGCACTGGTCTCACGCCTTGTCTCTCTTCCCCCGCCATACATCGCACTTCCACATAACTCGTTTTTTGTTATTTACCTAAATACCTGACTAGGGGTGGGAAGCTGCCTGCTTCCAGACCGTGTTGCGCATTTATCCAAACACACCTATTTCGGACATCTGTTCAGGGTGTGTAAGGCACTCACGTACCTGCCGCCCACAAAGGCAGCTGCCATTTTAACCCACCCCATTGCCCTGTCCTCCACACCGCCTCCAGGCTCCTCTTCCACACAATTTGTCTCCATTTTTTATTTCATGTACAGGCTTCCCTTAGCCTCTCTGTTGCCTTTTTTTTTTTTGCTTTTTCATTTTGCTTTCAGCACCCCAGAGTCCTTTTTGTGTTCTCAGTCTTCATCCATAATCCCTCTACACGTTACCCCCTCTATCTCCCATTCTTTTCCCAGCTTTCCAAATCCTAGACACAAAGTAGAGAAGTAAGAGGGAATAGCAATCACCACCTTCCTGACAGGTTTCAGTCATGCTGGGGCTGGGGACAGCCCTTAATCAAGGGGTACCCTCATTGTCACCACCAAAGGCAGAGGACAGACATTGTACCTGAGGACAATTTGAGGCTTTGGTTCCTGTTTTAAATAATGGGAGTGAGGAATTTTGATTATAGTTCAAACATGGAAGTTTGATTGCAGAAATTTTTAATTTGTGCCCAGTATGACAGAGAGAAAGTTAAAATCTGTCCCTTTTGGCAATAAGGGTAATTCCATAATACCAGATTGCCTGTTGTTCCTAAACTATCTCTTTCTATGAGGGAGATGAGACTAAAGCTGCTGATTTTATTTCCTTCTTTGCCTTCATGCTCTTCTTACAGCCCTGGCAGAAGCTTTCTTTTAGCCTTTTCTGTAGTCACTGATTCCATGTACCAGGATAATTCCCAGTCATTGTAGAGAAAAATCTGGTATGCTTTTTGCAGGTTGTCCCTGTTGAAAATGTTAACAGTCTGTCCTTTCAGATCGTACTTTTTCTTACGATCCTTTCCAATGAATCATAGCAGACCCAGTTATAGAGATGATGCTTCCATGTTTGCTAAAAATAAAAACTAACCCTAAATTTTGGAACAAGATATTTGCTCTTCAAGAGCCAGATCCAAAATCAATGATAATTTTGTGTATTGTGTCCCTGAATTAACATTCTTAGATGAACGGGTTTTTTTATTAGCCCGATCTCTTCCACAAATTCTAGCTTGACATTTTAAAATAATCCCTTAGCCAAATAGAAAAGTACTTCTGGTAAGTCAGCATATGGTAAAGAATATCCTAGAATCACTTCACAAATATGCCAAGCTTGTGTTCTGCAACTGTTAGGCAGGTTTTTTCTCCTTCTGATTTTTTTTATGGGAAGAAAATCTGTTAATATGTGAAGATACTGAAAGACAAAGTAAAAATCCAGTGGATTTAACCAGTTCATCATCTTTTCTATACCTTAAGGATATCCATGTGCTAAATAAATTAATGGCAATAAAATTACTCAGTTTGCTAATTTCAGGGTGGAGGAATTTTATTTGTAGGTGCCAGCTCTTTTTTTTTTTTTTAGCAATGCAGGTCGTACTGAAAGATTATCTTTCAGCCTCCTGTAGATGCTTGAAACTTGCTTTCTTTTGGTCCGTGGAAAAAATATGGTGGTTTACCTTGTGAATTATGTTGTGTGTAAATTAATGAGCTGTCGTTGCTTCTAAATGATTTTCATGCTGTGGGCTTGGTAGTCATGTGAATGAGTCTGTATTATTCTGTGCCAGCTTTAGGACACTCGTAAGAATTATGTGATCTTTCTCAGGGTGGAAAATTTTAGATAGAGAAAATTTATGTGAATTATTTTAGGAAGGAAGGGATCACATCCCTGACAGCTAGAATATGCCAGCCATTTTGAGAGACAGAGGGAAACACACACACACACACACACACACACACACACACACACACACACACATGGCAGAAGTGGTTCAGTTTTATAAAGATCACAGTCTCTGTCATACTGGACACGTGCTTGACATGTGAATAGTAATCAGCAGTGCTACACTAGTTGTGGGGCTCATTATACATTCCTCAGTTTAATTAGGGTATTGTTTGATTTTTAAATATCAACAACGTATGTTGGACTTCCCAGGTAACAGTGAGCTGTAGCTCACGTGAATTATAGGATGTCTTTAAAGAGAGAAACAGGTGAGGTTATCTGTCATTCTGATGTGTGTTTATTTGAGGTTTGAAATGTTGAGAATCAAAATCGGCTAAGAAAACCTACTTTGCTTTACGTTCCATCAAATTTTGGGCCATTATTTAAAATCCTTGGTTTGGGGAGGGGACAAGAGGGGTGGAGACACAAAATGTGAGAAGACGTGTTTTCTCTATGGCTGTGTTAGCAGAAATCTCTCCTTTATTTCAAGATGTGTTGTTAAATTACCTCAGATAGCAATTAAACTGTGCATCGTTATATATAGTAGCAGAAGATAGGCCAAACATTAGGGGAAAAAAAATTCTTCACACAAATGAAGGCAAGCATGTGAGAAATAGCTGTGCAGTGCTATCCCTAACAGACTCAAACCTCTCAGAGTTGTCATCTGCCAGTTTTCATGTATTAAACAAAGAAAGAATACTCATAATAAGAAACAGATATCATTTCAATGTAGGGCCTGGTGCATGCAAGTTTGCAGGTTCTTTTCCATTCATAAAGGGGGAAGTGTATAGCACAAAAGCATGATGATATTTTAAATTTTCTAAGAACACAGTACAAGCATGAAATTCTCGGAGTGGCTTTTTGAACTGCTGAAAAGAAACTCTCTCTGCTTTATTGTAATTGAGGTGTAAAAAGCATGAAGCGTTTTCCCAAGGCAGCATGAAGCCCACCAATTATGCTAGGATTAGAACCAGTAATTTCAACAGACTTCAAGTGGCAGAATAAAATCTGATGGCTCAAATTGTTGCCACCCCTGGACGCCTGCCCCTCTGCTGACACATTGCTGCCCCCAAGGCAGAGATGTCTGATTCAGTTCTGAGTTGATTCCAAAACCATGGCAGTTTTCAGCCAGTATATTAAAGTCAGTTGAAATTAATATCTGTTAAGGTTAATAAACTTGGTTAAACACGGTGTGGATCCAGGACACTGAGAACCTGATGAGGTGTTCCTGCCTTGAAAGTGGCTATATCCATCAGAGAGAAAACTGGGGAAGGTGAGGATAATAACAGAGTCCACTGTTACATTTTGATCTGATGCTGAGTTTACCAGAGCCCTTGTTCTCAACCCTTAGTCCAGCTACAGAAAGTTGTGCTATTAAACCAGTGTCCCGGTTCAGTGCATTCAGTGCAGGCAAATCTCTCTGAAAAGTGCTCATCACCTGAGAGGAACCATCCACATCTTTTGGAGTAATTAATTAAGAAGCTTAAAGCCATCAGGTGTTCTCTCCAGTTAGGCAGATTTGAGCTGGAACATGCTAGTGAAAAAGAATGTATGTTTTAAATGAGCTGAATACATTAAACATAAAAGGATCAGAATGGAATATACAGAAGACAAATATCTAAAGACTGCATGCATTTTAGAAGTGGCCTAAGATTCAGACTGAGAGAATAAAAACCAGACAATACTGTTAATTTATTTTTAACCTGCATTCTCTGTGATTTAAGATGAGTGGACAAAAGACTTCCACAAATTAAAATCATCAAAAAAGAGAGAAAGCAACCGCATTCCTTTGTGTTCAACAGACTTCTACACTGATTGCAGTAAGGACAGAATTAGTTCCTCACTTAGCCCCTGATGGGAATGTGTTCTTACCTCAAATGAAGGACAATACACTTCAAGATGCTTTTTCAGCTGCAGCCGCTTTCATTCTAAGGCTTACCCGCTTTTACTTCCATGCACAATACGTGCAGTGTATCCCTGTGCATCAGGAGGTTATTCCACAGAGACTGGTGAGCACGAGTTTCTCTCCTGTGTTAATTATATTCAGGATCCTGGAGTTCTGATACAAGGTTTGATCTGAATGAGCACAGGACTGAGCCATTTCTTGTGTAGATGTACAGGTGGAAAATGTTAAGTGGTGTGAATTCCTGCCACTGCCCTACAACTGCAGTGCTCCTTTCAAGTGATTGATATGTGGGTCGTTCTGTGTGAAATCAAAACAGCTTGAGTGTGCTTTTCTTGCTTACTTGCATGTTTCTGGTGGCCTCAAGCACTCAGCCTTAATAATGTGAGCAGGATTTGATTCTGTATTGCTTCTATATGTAATATAGAATGGAAATATATGTAAATATAGGGCTGAACTAACACAGCTGTGTTTTTAAAAGGAGCAATGTATTGTTCATACCCTCTTTGCTTATTGCTTATCAGGTTTACTAGAAAGCAGTACAAGGCTAAAACCTCATGAAGCTCAAAGCTACAGAAAGAAGGCATTGTGGGTTTCCTGGGTCTCCATTATTGTCACACTGGCTCTTGCCGTGGCGGCTTTCAGTGAGTATTGGGAATATTTTAAATCTTCACACCTCTTCCTTTTTGTTTTTCTTTTGGTCTCAGAATTTCTCTCTTTGTGGAAGCTTTCTTATGTTTTTTCTTTGCAGCTGCTATAGAGGTTTCTCTCTAGACTGCCTGTGTCTGCATGTTGCTTATAAATTAGTAAAACTGTTGGCTTTTTTCTGCAGAGGATAGGGCTGTTGAAGGTCGGAGAAAGAAACGGGAGACATTGCTTCCTGCTAGCATTTATGCATGTGGAACTGTTCATTTTAGAGAATAGTGTAAAAAATCATTATGCAGTGGGTTGCTTTTAACCAAAGGGGTCAAATATGACAAGTCTCAATCCACTTGGGATTTGTAGTGGGAAAACTATAATAAAGAATAGTGAATTTTAAGGGAGAAATATAAAATTTATTTGTATTACACTGACAGATACTTTAAGACAACACTAATCTGGAAGAGAAATCCCAATTTCTTTTTTAGACCAGTGTTTTTCTAAAAGTTTCAAGGCATTTTTTTCTAGTTTACCTTTACACAAATAATTTGAGTGGAAAAAAACCCAAACCAAAGCTGTGTGGAAAAAAAAGGAAATATATTACTATTATTTCAAAACTGGGGAAAAAAGCAACATTGTGTAAATATATATTTTAGTTCAATGCCAATTTGTAGAATACAAGCTTTCTATCTTGGTCAATTAAGTAACACATTAAAGACAAAAGGAAGTGTGGAATCTGGAACAAAATCTTTGCAGTGGCACATTCTCTGTTTGAAAGAAGGAAAAATCAGAAGTGACTGAATTCATGTGTTTATATAAACAAAAGGAAAGCTCCATCTAGGAGACATCAAAGAAGTCTCAAAACATCAATCTCAAGCTTGATAAAGACAGACTTGCATTATTTTTCCTTTTTTTTTTTTGAAGTCACAGCAGCATGTCTTTTATTATTCTAATCTGCATTGTATGACCTGCTGCTGGAAGTTGGTGTCAGCTCCCAGGAGAGGTTATTAAAATCTGACCAAATGGTCTCTGAAAACTCAACATATATTACTCAGAGCAATTTGTATAGAAACACAGATACAATAACTTGATTCAAAAATAAGCAAAAAGAGAAGAAACACTTAAAAACAGAATCTGACACTGTAAAGAATTGTAATGTTAACAAGAGAACTAAACAAGTTTCCATTTTGTTCTGCTTCATGAAAATACAGTAGTTTGTCTTTGCTACTGAAGCAACATAAAAGTAAGTACAGTGTTACAAAATAATTTTGTTACCTACTAACACTATAGTTTTATTGTGAAATGGCTTAATTTTATTTTACATTTTCATTTGTCAGGGTTGCAAGACATAAGTGTAATACAGATAACTAAAATGCTTTCTTTTAAAAGGATCTTTTAAAACATTTTGTAAGATTAGTTAGGGATTTCAGAAATTTTCTGAAACCTTTTATTTTTTTCTTTTTATTTTTCTTCCCCCCCCTCCTTATTTTTGGGACTCTGTTAGTGTTTAGAGAGAAAAAAAACCAGCAAAGTATGTAGTCCCTGCCTGGATATACTGTGGTTGCTTACTCAGCTGGAGGGGATTGGCACTGAACTACTGAAATCAGCTGTCAGTAGTAGACTAATTATGATGTTTTTGGAATGTATCTTTCCCCATGGCAGAAGCTAAATTTATGAAGAATAGAAGAGGAATCAGCTCACAGATATATATTAAATCTGTATGGAATCTCTTAATAGGCAGTTGGCAGTTAACTTACATGCCACAAAAGCATTGCCAGGGCTTTTCATCTGTGTAGTATTAAAAATTTTTAATTTTTGAGGAAAATACAGTGACTCTTCTAGAAACACTTTGCTCTCCCATGCAAATTCAGAAGTTCTGCTCAGTTTGTCATCTCACATTGGCTGCTCTCTTCCTCTGTGCTGTCCTTTTAGCAGGTTCCCCTAGCCAGTCCATGAGTTGGGAGAGGTGCCAGGTGACCACAATATGCTGCCTGTTTGATATAAATGACTAGTTGTCACTTTGGGGTGTCTGACACTGACAATTCTTTGCAAACACCTGCTATTTAAAGCATCCTCTTTCCGTTTCACCTCTTGTCTGTGATGGTGAAGTGTTGGCAATACAGTCCTGATGTTCCATTTCAGTGAAAAATGAGGATCTTTTGCTAATAGCTGGGCTACACGGACTGTATTCTCACTACTCTTTCTGACTCCTCTATAAATTCTCTTCCTGCAAATTTCTATTTTATCCTCTTACAGGATTCAAAATTCTTTCCTTCGCGTGTATCTCATGGTGCTGCTTTTGCAGCACTTTATATAGTAAAGATACTAGGCCAGGGAACTGATGTTATTTGATAAATCCAGTTGAAGAAATGGAGGACATGAAAGGTAAGAAGAATACCAAGAGGAGTGATGCCGATGTGGAAAGTAGGGAAGTGGTTCAGGAGCCTGCTTTTCCAACCAAGTGTTTGTAACTAGACTTCCTTTCCTTTTTTTATGGTCTACTCACCATCCTTCCTTTAAAGACTAGTCTAGTTTCTTCCAACACTATGCTTTTCCATCATTAGAGTAAGTTGGAATGGTTGACCTATGGCAAACAAGGCTTGATATCATAGAATAATAGAATGCTAAGGCTGGAAAAGACCTCTAAGATCATTGAGCCCATTAAAACTGCCCTACCACCTTCATGACTAAACCATGTCCCTGAATGCCACATTCACATGTTGTTTAAACACTTCCAGAGATGATGATGATTCCACCACTTTGCAGCCTGTTCTGATGCCTGCCCACCCTTTCAGTGAAGAAATTTTTCCTAATATCCAATCTAAACCTCCTCTGGAGCAACTTGCAGCCATTTCCACTCCTCGTGTCACTTGTTAGCTGTGAGAACAGACCAACCCCCAGCTCACTACAACCTCCTTTCAGTTAGTTGTAGAGAGTGATAACATCCCCATTGCTTTGTCTGTGTGTTGCTATTAGAAAGAACCTGTGTGCAGTGTATTGTAAGGTGCAAAAATTCAAGCTATGACATACTTATATACACCTCTATAAAACGGGTGTATGCTATGTATTCTCTCTGGGATGGGGTGTTTTGTGGCCTGAAACACCAGAATATAGGAGTTTGGACGCTGGTATATACATCAAACTGTGTCTGTGCTCTGGATGTGGAAAGCTCAGCTAGGCTAGGCTGGATATGGAGCAGAAGGAGTGCTTAAGGGAAAGTGAAGTTGTCATCTTTCTTTCACTAATACTGAGAAGTAGGACTTGCACCGGCCACGAAATCAGCTTTTCCCCTTAGCTGAAAGAAGAGATCTCTTACTATCAGGTACTTAATAAACTTAACTTTACCACAGAAATACTGTACTTGTAAAAGACCATTTGGAAGTTTCGGCTGCTGTCTCTAACACAGCTCCTGCACCGTGGCAATCAGTTGGTCTCACTGGCTTTGGGTGCTGTTGGAGGTGCTGTTCTCCAGCATGTGGTTGCATAAGGCTTCAATAAAATCTCTACAGACTTAAATTTGTAAGGTCCTTGAGGTCAGTGGAGCCCTATGGTATTGTCTTTAATGGCTGAGAGTTAGGTGCTCTCAGAATCTTTTGACATTGTGGTTTTGTGCAATACTTTTATGATCAAATGTTAATCTATACCTGGTGAATAAATTAATTTTGCTCTTCATTTCAATGCTGCCTGAAAAATTCATGCTTGTAGAATTCCCATCAAGAGTGGATTTACATTGTTATAAATATATAGTAATAAACTGAGTCTGAGCAGGATAAAAATTATTGAAATGAATATTAGATTATTCCGTAGCACTCCAAGGAAGTACTGGAATAATAATTTTAATATAATTGTTTCTGATTTACAATAATACAAGAAAAGAATGATAAAACATGAACATCTTTCTGGTTTGTTTTTTTTTAT
The DNA here is from genome assembly GCF_025592945.1 of Manacus candei. Classification (NCBI taxonomy): domain Eukaryota; kingdom Metazoa; phylum Chordata; class Aves; order Passeriformes; family Pipridae; genus Manacus; species Manacus candei. The sequence goes on along the minus strand of NW_026138125.1, from coordinate 1,916,633 downwards.
TTGCAGTTTGTGTCTGTGTAGTATAAGGCTGCAGTGATTTCATAATTACAACTATAACTTCTTTCTGTAGCTGCAGTATTAAAGGTTCTTACTAGTCTAGTTTCAGAATCATATTTGAGGATGAAGTACTATTGCAGGTGGAATGGAACTCTGGTGTTTTGAAACCCATTATTAGTTTCTTGACATTGACGTTACTAAAACGTAATTTTAAAGAATATGCAAATATAGCTTTTGCTGTTCCAGTTTGGTTTCTGCTCTGCTTTGATAATATTGTCAAAGCAGAGAACAAACCCATTGTCTGCTATTTTTTGTCCTATGGAGACTTGATTCACCGAAAGCAGTGTGTTCATTCATCTTCCTTATTGGATTAGCTAAAATGGTTTCACAGTGAATGGAGTGGTCATATCAATATATCAAAACAATGTACAGGCCAAATTCTGCACTAAAAGCTCTCTTTGTAGTTGGAGAAGATTTAGAATGTGTGCCTTTGTAAATGTGAGCTTTGTCAAGGGCTTGCAGACAGCCCATCCCAGTGTGGTCAGGCCAGGCCCTGCGTGCTGATCATCCCAGGGAGTGGCACTGGGATGCTGGCAAAGTGCTGGGGAAGTCACAGCAGGTTGTCCAACCTATCTGCATGTTTGCTTTAGAGATCACTCCTTTTAGATCACCACAGGCATGTTTAAAGTTTAGCTGTGTAGAAATAGCTGAAAACTCGAGTGCAACAATAGGTCCATGATTTGAGGTCATATCCTGGTAGTCTGGTGCAGTAAGTAAGTGTTGTTGTCTTGATAAGGTGAATTGTGTTTATCTGTAGAGTATCTCAGGTGGAAGCTTGGTACATACAGTTCTGTAGGTGGGAGTATTTGCTATTATAGGATTAGCTATTGGGCCACGGGTAAGATATTACAAATAAATGCAAAAGACACTGATGTTCTGATTTTGTATACAAAATCATTTGTGTTTCAGAATTAATCTCTAAAAAATTATTTATTAAAGTGAACTTTCACATACTGAGATTAGAGAGGCATTCTGTTTGAAATGTATAGTCCACAGTCTTAAAAATTTCAGGGTAGGTCTTACTTTCAGAGTAAAGCGTCATGCTAATTCAGATTCTAACAGACAGATATAAATGCCAACAAATTTAGGAAGTGGTTGCAGGTCCACTTTCTTCATTGGAATGACATTGAGTCATAAAGTCTCATTTGGGTTAGCTGTAGGACAACTGCTGATTTTCCTCCACTATTATGCTACTCTGGTGCATGCAAATGAAGTTACATGGGACAAATATTGAGCAATCAAAGGTGTCATTCTCTGGATGCTCACATGGGATGTATTGATGTAATCTGTCACTCCTCATCTCAGACATACCGCTCAGACAACTGAGATGGGGAGTGACTATATTAATTTATTGATGAATATATCATTTTCTCAGTGAGCCATTCCTATTCTTGCTTGAAAAATTAAATATAAGTGGGTTTTCCCTTATGTTTGCACAGTACTTAGTATATCCTGGGCACAGCTGTGAATCATAATAATACTATTAATAAAAAATGTAGGGGAAGGTTCATGGTTCTGAGGCTCTCTAGTTTGGATATTCAATTCAGTATTCTTTAAAGGTCACTGAATTTCAGACAAATGATGGGCATTCAGCACTCAGGCCAGGTTTAGAGTGTCTCAGCTGGGTACTAAACAGAGCTCTGCAGGATCACTGGCCACACAAAAAGTCTTGGTCTTTGTGTTTTATCTTCCAGGAACTATACAGAATTACATTTCTCACTCCTAAAAACCTGGGAGTTGTTTTTCTCTTTTTTCTTTCTTTCTTTTTTTTTTTTTTCAGTAGAGCAGATTACATTTATTCAGAAAGTTACATTTCAAGTCACAATACCACACAGACACTTAAAAACAAGCAAAGACTAAATACAGAACAGAACTGCTGTGTGGTAGTATGCAGATCCCTCACTTTGCATATTTTTCAGGGCATTTAATTACATCAGTTACAAAAAGACAGATGCTTCAGGGCTGCAGTCTCTCAGAAGCATTAATGAAATATGGAACTTAAATTCCCAAGGTAGAGTTCTGATATTGGTGACACTTGTGCTTCCCTGTCGTCTCCGTTATAGCTGCACCACTAGAGTCAAAAATAGAGTTTGGTCCTAACCATGTTACACGCAAGATCTAAAGGACAAAAGATCCATTTTCTGGGCAACACTGGCAGAAGATAGCCTTTTGTATAGGTCAGTCTGTACTTAATAACAGGAAAATGCAATTTTCATTCACTGAAAATGAAATAAGAGGCCAGTAAAGGCCTGCCTAATTTTTTTTTTCAGGCATACAAAACTGTAAGTGACTTTCTTGGGAGGAGAAAATAACATATGGATGTCAAGTTCAAGACTGATAGCTGTTGAACAGAAGTGTAGGTCTAAAATCTGCAATGCTTCACACTTCATGAAATCTTTTCCTTGGCTGGCAGGAAAAATGATGGTAGAAGTCTGTGAAATCTAGAACAGGCTATACAATGGTATAATGTATTTGAACAGTAAACAATTAAAAAATTGTTGTTGTGGTGGAAGCTTATTAAAACAGCTGGGTTTGTGTTTAAGTGCTAGCCTTTAAAACACAGTAGCCTGTTGTATTTTTGCATTAAGGAATTGCAATTTAATCATTCCTTGTGCTAAGTACTTATTCCTTTCTCATGAGAGAAGATCATCCCAAAGAGATTTGAAATTAAACCAGGATACTGATATTTAGGGAAAACTAGCACTGCAACATCATTACTGAAGAATGAGAAACATGCAAGTATGTTAAATCTAGACTATATAGTATAATAGTCACAATCACAGTTCTTTCCCTTGTTGTTTTATTTTTCCTTTTGGAGATTTTGTTGGGGTTTATTTTGTGTGCAAGAGTCTGAAATAAGTCTGTGCAATATCTAGGCCAGGAAGAACAGTAACATCCTTGAGATGGATTAACATCTATGTTATGCTGCATAATTTATACCATATGTACATATTCTAATATATATAATATTTATTTTATAGCAGGAGGTTTTAGATGCTTGAAATTGGGTCTTCAGCTTTGCCATCAGGTCTCTGCCAGGATTCTGTTAAAGTCAACTCTGTGTTTGATGGTTCAAAGGTTCCAACTATGAGAGTACAGTTGAGTAACAAAGTGTGATGTACAAATAAGTAAGCTAAATAACTAGGTATTGTTAAATAATTGGATGGATGTCATGGATCCTACTCATATCCCTGAGAGAATTATACTGAGCCATTAGAGACAGTTGTTGTTACAGTGTGAGTTTTTCATATGGGAAAAGAATTGAACATTTAACGAGGAGGGTTTAAGGCACCCCAACTGGTGATAACTAGATGGTGTGGGAATGATGTGCCCTACAGCCATCCCCAGCTTATAGTGGATGAAAAATGTGTTTCTTTACTAAAAGTAGACAGAAAGAAATAGAAAAAAATAGTAATACTTGGTATATTGCATGTGATGGGTATTAATTGTTGTCAATGAAAAACCTGTTTGACTTTTTATGTATAAAATTGAATATGAAAAATGATCTTTTAGTACAAGTCTCAGTCATTGCTCTTACTGTATTTGCTATATCACATAAGCAAGTGGGTGTCCATCTGCCCTTTGGAGAACCATCACTGCAGTCCTAAAAGTCAGATGTATTTTCCATCAATCGCTCTAGTGTCAGTTCTGCAAAGTAGTACCTCAGCTGTTGCAGGATTGTGCAAAGGTATGAGTGTGTTAAGAGGTTTCTGATACACCAGTAGAATTGGATTTTCATAGTTCATGAGATATTTTCTCTGCTCTCCCAACTAAAAAAATTCGCTTCTTTTTTTATTGGCAAAGGTGAAGTTGTACTTTGCATCTGGAGCTGGAAATCAAAATTAATGAAAGAAAATGCATGTTCAATATTCATTGTATAGTATCACTTTATTGTTTGAATTTTGTGAGGATGTAAAGCACTACTGAATTTGTAGCAGTGAAACTAATGAAAATCAGAACACAACTTTCTCCTCCTTAAGTTTTCTTCTGCCAGAAATCTTAAACTATTCATGCTTTTTAACTTAGTAGACAATAAAATGTAAACAAAAATGTAAACTTAAACCTGATTTTTTTTTTTAATAACATTTATAACCTTTGTTTACTCAGAGGTTGATAGCACTTGGTGTTTCCTTCTTGGAACTTACTTTCTGCGATTTTTCAGTAACACTGCTTGAATTCCTTTTGCTGGAAGTTGGAACTTGCTACATTTTAATACTTTTTCAGTACAGAATTTTATTTGCAGATGACTCATCTCACTTTGGTAGGAGAACCAAACTGCGCTGTAGGAGAACTTAGTAAAATAATTCCATAAGTAATATCTGCTTCTTTCAGTGCACTCCAGCTTCCAGCAGCTCTGTACCTGGCTGCAGCAGGACTAACTGTGGGTTGGATGACACACGTGCTTCCCTGTGTCAACTCTGGTGCTGGCTGAGAAATGGGAGCACCAGGGAGACTGTGGGGATATACAGAGTGTTCACAGAGAAAATCGATTGTGACAGAGGGTGATGTGTGAATAGGTGGCACTGCTCCTCCTGAGCTCAGCGTGAACTGATGGACACTTTGGGTTCTGAAAATGCAAGAGCATAAACCTTGTGTCCTGCATACTTCTATTTTTTTACATGCTGTGACACTTTTTGAGGAAAGGAATATTAATACAGACCTTGTGAAAAATTCAGTTTGATAAAATGATTTGCTATTTCGTATGAAAAAATTAGTATTTATCTTTGTAGGTGATAAACTGTACTGGAACCTGGTTGTGCTGTGTAAGCAGCTGTGCTTGTCCACTGCAGTTCTGGGCATTTCTGGCACACAGTAAAATGATGTGTGTGTGTGGTTTGATCAATCCATTACTGTAACTTACCAAAAATATTACACAAATATTAACCTTAATTAAAAGTAGGTGAAAATACTGCGGTGTTGGATTGATTGGTGGGGTTGGTGTTTTGTTTTGTTTTTTTCATTGGGGAGGTAGCACTTGGTTAAGGGTTTAACAGTTGTTCTCATCTCATCATAGGCTTTGATAATCTGTCAAGCAACTATAGTGTCGGTTGGTTAAGTCTTTTGGGTTGAAAGATTGGAAAACTTCGATGCATTGTGTTAAAAGAATAGTACAACCTGGTCAAATTAGTTTTATTCAAAAAAGGATTATCAGTCTCTGGTAAAGACTGAATCCAGAAGTCTGGAGATGGGGAAAGACAAGGTAACTTTTAACAGACGCTAACCTTCATTTGCAAACTAGTCTTCTCCAGAAGAACCATAAGAAGCTCCCACTTATCTCTTCTGACTTTCCTGTATGACCCATTACTGCTCTTTTTTCCTCTGAATTCGCAGAGAAAGGGACAGATAAGCTTATCTTCAGAGTTCGAAGATGCAGATTAGTCAGTGCTTAGTCAAAGAGGAGTGACCAGAAATAACCAGCTGGTATTTTGCTAGACAGAAAAACTGCAGAGGAAGTGGGATAGTCTGGCAGATGTCATAAAAATAGGTAGACAAGAAGCATCTGCCTTCCAGGAACTGCTGCAGAATAAGTGGCTTCTGGCACTTGCACCACCATCTCTCCTTTCTGGAGAGATCTCTGGGCCATTTTTGTGCTAGGTGTGATGCTGAGAACATGAGTGAGATCAACTGCAGAACAGGATCTTTGGCTGAATCCTAAATGAAGTTTTCTCATCAGATATGAGGATTATTTGTCTTCTGCAATTAAAAATTATGCATCAAGGAACTGTTAAGTACAAGGTATCTTTTCAATATATCAAGGCAAAGAAAATAGACATCTAAGTGCACTGTCCACAGATCACATTCTTTAATGAAACATTTCAGTGGCCAAAGAATGACAGTATTTCCCCAGGCTCTGGAAAGAAAAACCTCAAATTTTAGAATAAAGATTTATTGTCGTTCAGTGGGAGATTTAATAGAATGGAAATGCATCCTACAGTGTCAGCTGGAATGTATAGCTGGGGAAAATACAAGTGGCTCCATGCATTCCCATTCTCTTTCACCTGATAGACAACAATAGACAGATTAAGGTATGCTTGAAATGTTGAAGTGAAACCCACATTTAATATGAATTGAGTTAACCCTCAAGAAATGTTGCTAACAGCTCCATGGAAAACACAGGGCAGAGCCAGGTGAGCAGCATCAGACCTGGCTGTCATCGTGCAATCTGGTGACAAAACTGATGGTGATTGCAGTGCTGGCAGATCACTTCCTAAAGGCATAGTGAAGGAGTTATGAGAAAACTGCTTAACAGCACAAGGCAGACAGCCTGGACCAGCACTGGTTTCTGTTCCATTTGCATGTCTGTTAGTGCTGCCAGGAGCACAGGAAGAGAGATGTGAGGCATCGGTCTCAGCTCATTGTGTAAGAGTGTGACTGAGGGCTCTGTGTATGCCCAGAGGAATATTGTGCACCTCCCAAATTGATAGACATCACAGACTTGCTGCTGTGGCTAACACATATCAGACTATAATGTCTAACTGTGTGGAACTAATAGCACCCAAAAGAGCCAATTCATTTGCTCATCCTTGTGGCAAGTTAAAAACTGTGTCTCCTTTTCATTTAGCGTGATTTGGTATTTCTATGTGTAATTACCTGCAACAAGAAAAGGATTGTTTAACAATTCTCTCTCTAGCCATGAAAAAAATAGGTCAGCAAGTTAATTTGTACAGATTTTTAGTTAAGGAGGTAAAAAACATAGTTATGGACCTTTTACCATGAGTTCTGGCTGTGGGAAACCCATAGTTACTGCTTGTGCATTTGTAAAAAAAACAGAGCCATAAACATCTAATAGAGATGTGGGCAGCAAAAGGCTTCAACTTTTTTATTTAGAGTCCTAATGAACACTTGGACAAACTCTGCTCAAAGAGGGATTTCCTGCTATTCTCCCACTAAGAAATACTCATTGAGTTATGGTGTGTGCATTTCCCTGCTGAGAAGCATCTGGTGGATGAAAACAAGACTTTGATTTAAGGGATAATGTTACAAGTAAAGTTTAATGGCTTATGGAACCTTTAGGCTTGAAATCGCCTAAATACACTTAAGGTAATTTATAGGGACAGGTCTTCAGCTGGAGAACATGGATTTGTTGACTTCCACGGGTTTACTTCAATTTGAAACATAACACTGGTCCCTGAAGCTTATGGCAAATGATAGGATGAACTTGTACTAGATGAGCAGTTTTCAGACTTACATCTCCACTTAGCATTTTCTTGGTTTTTTGATAGTAGCTTGTCTCCCATTTTTGTGAGACAGTATTTGCTTAAGGCAGCCTGTTTAATCTCTCACAAGCATTTTTAAATGTTAAGGAAAAAAGGTGAATTCACACTGATCCAGATCCTGCTACATTCTCAGAGACTGGGCCAAGAATTTGCTCCAGGGACTGTTCTAATCCTGGGCATAGCCCAAGCTTTCTTTGTGGCTTTGGGAAAATGATTTTATTGCTCTAAGCTTGTTCTCCATCTGCACACATCAGGTTTTGATAAATGAAAAAGTAACTGATTTTTCTGCCAAAAAATTGGACTGTTTTGTTACACAGTAGCTGACACTTTTATGTGTACCTTAAGTCTTCTATAGTGACAACTTCCTCTGAATTTTGTATGCACAGTTACAGGCAGGTATTGCAGGCTGCTTCAGCTCAGTATTAGACCTACTGATTTGTGGGATAATTTCTACAGTTTGTTCTGGTTTAACCTGTGAAAGCTGTTTCAGAGTCACAGAGTTTTTTGTGCTCTAATGCTTGTGATTGAATGTGTTCAAATACATTTGACTTCTCGTTGCCCCTTCAGTAACTTTACAGCTGAGAGGTGTGTTTTGGGTTGGTGTGTTTTGAGGAATGTTGTGTTACTCTTGATGTACTTTGGTGATGCAGTTTAGGCCCCATGCTGATCACCTGGAGCAGAGAAAAGGCCCTGATAGACAACTAAGAGTGAGACAACAGGGTTGTGCAGTTTTGTATGGTGGTGGCTTTTGGTGGAACAGCTTCACATTGTGCAGTGCCTCTCAGGTTTCATGAGGTGCTTAGGGACTTGCATGTTTCTTTCTCTTCTCCCTTTCATAGATGGTAGAGAAAGGTAAATGTGATTAACATTTGATTTTCAGTGCTGGCAAACTTCTGTTTCTTTTAGTAGCCATTGTTATTGGTCAGACAGATGCTAGAAAGAACTTTTACAACTTAAAATTGCTATCAAATGAGTACCACTGAGAAATGAAAAAAGACAAGAGAATTCTAGGAAATAACCTGCCTTGAGTTCTAAGTGCATGAAGTTTTTGAAATCGAGGAAGAGATCCTTGTGGAGGATGGCAGTTTAAAAAATGTTTAAGTGTCTTTGAGCAGCAAGTAAGGTGGTTTTGACTCTTGACAGTTGTCAGGAACACATTAGTGAGACCTTGACTCTCAAGGAAAGAACCTATTTTTTTTTAGCTGTATGTTTGACCTGATGTTCAGTGTAACTTTTCATGTCAGCACAAGTCTGATGTTATTTTTTGCAGGACTAGGCTAGGTTTGTTGCATGTACCTTTTCTCTTTTGGGGAAAAACTGAGCCTGAGGTTTTGATAATAGGAGGTTTTTGTAACAAAGCTCAACAGTCCACAGTTCAAAAGTAAGGTTTGAAAGCTGCATCAAAAGTGCAGTTGGATTCCATGAGGTTACCAAATGTTTTCTTCTTTATTCTTCTTCCCTTTTTTAATTTTACCAGGAGTTGAACAGGCATTTGGGGTTTGGCTGGCTAAGGTGTGGCTTTCTAAAACAAGGTAAGTTACAGTATTCACAGAATATAGACAGTTTAGTCTGCATTTACTACTCTGTAAGACTCTGCTGATAATTTGTAACAGAGCGGTGAATATTTTTGAGGACATGACACAAGGAAGGGAGATGAGAGTATAAAGGGTCAGACCAGCTATGGCACCTATATCCCTGAAGATTGCTGTGGTGTTGGAGGATGTCTCCCTAATCCTTGTAGCAGAGTGTTGTCTCTGATGGTTTTCTTAGGTGGCTGAAAGGTTGTGTTCACCTATATACAGAATGGAGAAGTCAGGATTTCCATGATGTCTTAGAACCATAATAAACAACTTTCTGCACATAAAGTTTCACTTTGTTTCTCCTCCTGGAATGCTTTGAGTTCCCTGTGAAATCAGTGCTGTTTTGCAGTGACTGTAAGGCACGGTGGAGGTTAGTGAGTTGGTGATTTGTTGCTCTGACTGGGTACTGGGCACATTTTCTGCATAGGCTTCCTGCTGCAATGCAGGTTTCTGCTAAGCAGTAAAAAACCTTGTTAAATTTTACTTTTGCAAAAATACCACATCAAAATAATATGTAAACTTCTGTAATACAGGAGAAAAGGTTCGCATATATGGTATGGATTTAAACAACAGAAAAAAGCACCCTAAATAATGTGTGATGTTTGTTTAAAAATTAAGACTGTTTATCACTGATTATATCAAATTTTTTGTAACCAAATGCACATCACTTGTTTAAGGCACGTGTTTCTGTGGTGATATATCTTTTCTGAGCCTGTTGTATGTGTTATGTGTTATTTCAGTGCCTGGCATGGATGGGAACTTCAGATAGAAGATTTGAGGAAGAACTATAGAGAATTGTTGCCTTGCCTTATCTTTATAGCTATTGCAGCCTCATATGGCACAGTCAGCATTTGAGGATGTGGATGGGAAGTAAGGAAGACATACAGAGGTACTCTTAGGGGCAGACTATGTGCTAACAGTGAATCTGTTGCATCTGCAGGTTAGTCCTGAGAAGGTTTCAGTGTCCTGTGTGTCACAAGTCCTTTTGCCAAGTCTTTGGGACAGACTTTTGACAGGGCTGCTTTCAGTCCCAGAGCCTTTGACGTTCTCCTGTATGCTGTCAAAGCTCAGTGTCCCTGGCATGAGGAAAAGCCAAAGGCTTGTCTAATCATTGTATGGGCAGAAGACTTAAGTGCTTTTAAAGATGGGAGTTTTTAAAAATTTTGCTTTGCTTTGTGTATTCTTGGTTTTACTGTGATATTGCATAGAAGTAAGCCTTTCTTTTAATGACACTCCTAAAAATGTAGTTGGGCTTAAGGATTTCCATGGCTTTCACATAATTGAAGAAAGCAGACATACTTCCAGTTGGAAGGAAGGGATGGCATCCAGTGATGTCAATGATGTACACAGGCAGAAACAGGTTCTTGAGTGGATCATCCAGGGTAAAACCCATCAAACTTGGCAGCATACCACTTTATAAACAAGGTGGTGATATTCAGTCATCCTGTCCTACATAGTAGAGGGCACATGGGAAAACACATTGCATAATTGGGTTGCAAAGAAGCTGCAGGACTAACAAATTGGTTTGGAAGCCTAATACAAATGTACAAACATCAGCATGCAGACACTGTGTGTGTTTTAAAGCAAGAGCACCAACTCTGTGGTGTCTTGCTAAGTATTGCGTAATAAACAATTACTCTGCGTGGATGTTGTGTTTCTAAAAATGTGTTCTCAATTTCAGACAAATTAAACTCTCAGGAGAGCTGGGGCAGCTCAGGGACAAGGCTTATAAAACCAGACCTGGACTCTGGTGCACCACAGGCAGTTCCCTTCTGCTTGGCACAGTGAGCAAGGTTGCTTATGGCAGATGATGATGTAATACTGGTTTGATTCAGAAAGAGAGTGTCCCACACTGTCAGTTTCTGAAACACTGAGAAATCCTTGGAGGTAAAGAATTGAGCTTGCTGGAGCTCCTGGTGTTCAGCTGTTTTGCTTGTTTGAATTTCTCATGCAAGTATAAATAGGTTTTTCATGAAAAGTAGAAGAAGACACATGAGGACCTGACCTTTGCTGGTGCTGAATCTATTCAACAGTTGTTCAGGTGACTTAGTCTAGTTTAAGTGATATTGCTACCTGTGCTTTACAGGCAGTTTTACAGTTACACAGCAGTTTCATTCTGAAAAGCAGCAGATTTGATCTTGAATTTGAATGTGTGCATCTCTGGGGTCCAATTAGGAAGGAATGCAAATGGTGTGCTTTTCCTTCCTGGTGGCCTAGGCTTCACTTTTGCAGGCAAATAGAACTGCAAAAAAGTATTAGTTACTACACTGTGTAAGAACACCTTTTAAACCTAAAAATTTACAATCTCTTTTCTGCTTTGTGACTTTTTTGTGTATATGCAATGATTTCACTAGGAGGTTAGATAAGATGCAGGAAAGCTAATAAAATGTATCCCATTAATGATAATGTGTCTTCTGCTCACAGCGATGTATCTGCCTTGATTTCACTTGTGTAACTCCAATCAGAATTGATTTTTGCATTCTTGTGCTATGTTATGTGTCTTGTGATACCGATGAAGTCAAGATACGGAATGTCAATGCCCTGGGCCAGCAGAAGATGTTGATAAAGGGGTTCTGTTTGGGAGATACTTGGTATTCATTATCTTCACTGCAATCAATAGAAATCCTTTGACGTAGGGAGACATCAATAGCTGGGAAGAACTGACTTTGTAAAAAAAGTGCACAAAATACAAAAAATAAAAATATTGAAAGGAGGTAGTTGGGTTGTGTTTCCAGTTCACTGTCCATAGGTGCCACAAAGTAAAATTAAATTAATAAATATGAAGGGTAAATAAACTAAGCACTATGCCCTCAGCACTGTAGCTGTTTAGAAACAGCAGATAAATAAACCTAAGAATCAGTCAACTTCAAACAAAGGCATTTACATTATGAAGGTACTCCCAGTCACCTCTAGTTCGTGCTTTAGATGGGGGATTTTCACTGAAGCAGTCAAGCCCTGTAAATTTTGCTACAGTGGCTTGAGAAATTATTAGTAAAATTCTTCCAATGTCTTGTCTATCCCTTTACATCTGGATTCTGTCCCTACAATGGAGTTATCAGGACAGAGTATATTTGTTCACTGCCTGTCCTTCAATTACTATCTTGTAAAGTCCAGATTTTTTCTTTAATGCAAATTAATTCTTTTATCTTAGGCAAATAATAGGCTTTAGGACAGTCTGAATTCAGTTTCTACTTCTGGTGCTGGTAGGTCACTTAGGTTTTCTGTCACCACATTGCACTTGAATTTTGAGGGCTGCACTTGGTTCTAGTAATTCTGATTTAAAATGAAGAATTAGAAATTAAAAAGAAACTAGAACTTTAAATGATATAATTTTTTGGTTTTGTTTTCATTGAGATTATTCACACTGTATTCATAAGCCTTAGTAAAATCATGATCTTGGGCTCTGAGATTTTCAGGAAAGAATATATTTTTCTAAGTGTTGATACAGTGTAGAATATAGTATAGGATTCCACTAGTTTTAGGTAAAAATGACAGAGCTAGGTAGTTATAGAAAACACAGAAATACAGAAGGGACTTAGGAACTTGAAGGAGGTTTAGATGCAGTTGCATGTAGTTTTGTTGGATTTCCTCCTTTTAGCTTCATCTATTAAAAAATAGAAAAACAAACAAGATTGTTCATAATTCCAGTAGAGGGACAAACTCCCTGGCCTCAGAGATGGCTTTATGGGATTTTTCCTCTTGCTTCAATAGGTCTAGAATGTCATTTGCTACCAGTATGAAGAATTGCAAGGAGTATTTGGTTTTCCCCTTTCAAAATATTCCCCTTGGCTCATATGGCCTTTTTGGGATGTTTTCTGCCTTTGGTTGCTGTGATGAAATCTATGGTTTGAATACAGTTTCTGTTCCTGAATAATTTGTTGATCTTGCTGTGTTCAGATTCGGTGATGGTGGTGAACTCAAACTGGAAGAACAAAACCTAACCCTTCATGTCCCACAATTATACTTAACCCTGCTTTATGTCTCTGCTGCCTCCTCTGTTCCCATTCTTATTTTAGGTGAAATCTAATGGCTACTTGGAAAAACATTGCTTTTTTTGCTCCTTGCTCTGTGGAAGGACAAAAGGTCAGAGCAAAGACATACAGTACTACAGTACTACAGGAACAATTCTATCATGTTTCAGCGTCTGAAAGCAAGGCTTTTAAAAACCAGAAAAACAAATTCAGATTCTGGAATTCAGGTGAATTCCTGGGGTTTATAGTGGGCTGTGACTTTATGGAATGTCTAAAGTTTAAATCTACATTATTTTTTAATGGAAGTGCTAATGATACAGAGTGGAATGCTGCCTGGGAGTGTGGAGCCTTATTGGGTAATACTAGATTTTCTCTCCCACTTAACTTTCTTCTGAAAAATTAAGGTAAAGGTTGATGTTTGCAGAGGTGTCTCCATCCAGAAGGTATACCATTTTGGAATTTAACTTCTTTTTATTAAACTATTCCTGTTATTCTGATTAAAAAAACATCATGTCTGTTTTTCTTCAGTGTTTTTTAATTTTGAAATTTGTTAAATTTCAAAACTTTAATTATTGTTTCGTGGTAGTAGAAAATTTGACAAGATGCAGGCATTTTTATAAGGGTATTATTTATTTTGTTTCCTATATGAAAATAGTTACTTCAGAGTACAATGATTTTAAATATTTACCTGAAGAAAATCGCAATGCTTTGGTTATGGCATTTACTAGTGTAAAGTTTAATTTATAGTGCTTGGGAGCATACTGGGCATATCTTCTGTGCTTTCTGGATCCATTTTCTGAAAATCTAAGCCCAAAGATGTGCATGAATGCTGTTTTCAGTGGGTAACAGCGATACAGAGGGGTGGCAAGCCTGATTTCCTTCTTACTCCACACAGAGACAAATTCCTGCCTGTTTGACAGATGGAAAAATGACAGTTTGGTCATTGACAGTTATTAATCTCTTCAATTTTTCATTCACCTTCTTGTTGGCAAGGGCTGCCTTACTGTGTTTTATTTCACGTCAGCTGTGATCCTGAATCACATCAAAAGTTCGCACACAGTGTTTGCCTCCAGTGCTGTGCCCACTTCCACAGATCCTGGGGAAGGATCCAGAACATCATGTTACTTTTCTGTTTGGTGAAATGATGATTAAATCTGAGCTGGTTTAGGAAATAACAGAGTGATTCATAATGCTGCATGTAGTGCACGTTGAATTTTGGGATTAGTAAAAATAGTAGGGATAGTGATTTGAACAACTACCAAGTTTGCAACTCAAAAATTAAGTGACAATTCCTTTTCTTTTTACCCTATTGGATTGTAGAAAGGCAGAATTTAGCTTTGAGGGGTGGGAATGCAACAGAACCTGGAGACATGAATCCTTTATGCATTTCCACTGTTATCTATCAAATAAACCCTTGTTCAAATAGAAAAGTTTCTCAGCATATTTTTTTTAATTGGGAAAGATAGGTGATTTATTCAGCAGATCAAGAATATTAGGCAACCTTCTCTACTCTGTGCTCAATGTAGGAGAAATATTGTGATATTTCAGATATTTCATGGTACAGGACTGTTTTGCTGATGTATTTGATATGGTTAATTTTCTTTAGCAGGAGTTAGGTCAGCCTTGTAAGTGGAGGACTTCAAAGCAGTTGATGTGTTTGAATGGTTTTCAGTCCTTAGCAACTGAATAGCTTGTCATCTTAAAAAATTAAATTAGGTTTTCCAGGAGTACTCGAGAAAGAAATTGTTTTGTAATTGGGGTTTAAAATTGAAAGATTGGAGAAGGAGAAACACTCTTATTCTGGAAAAGAATATTACCCTAAATGCTGTTTGTTGAGTGAGAGAGACATGTAGGGTCCTAACAAAGACAGAAATTGTGTTTGGCTGTACTTCAGCCTCTGAAGGAGTAAACACATAGTGTGCTCCTGCTCTTCTCTTCCAGCTGGAGAGAAAGGGAACGCAGATGCAATCCAAGTTCCAGTTTTCTGTGTCTGTTTACTCTTAAAGGAAGATGAATACAAACTGGGAGTCAGTCTGGTGGACATGGTTGGTTGTTGGGATACAAATTAGTGGACAATTTGTCCCCTCTGATAATTTTTTTTTTGTTAATTTTCCCTGTGGATATAAATCTTCTGAAAAATAAAGACAAAATCTTTCTCTTCCAAATAAATAGTTTTTAGAATAAAAACTCCATTAGAATTAAATTGTCTGCTTAAAGATACTCTTTTAGAAGTTATAAAATTTTAAAGAACTGGATATTGCCTTCCTCTTCCACTCCCTCCTTTTTCCCCCCCTAAACCTGTTGGTTTTGTGTTGGCTTTTTATTTTTTTTTTACAAGTGCCTATTTGTTTTGGATCTTAAATTTTGCTCTGTTCAAGTGCTTAAACAGCACATTTCAAACCATTCTGATCACTGAAAACTGTACATTTGTATTATCATTGTTAGGTGCAAGTCTGCTGTCTATGTTATATATACTGTGATTATTGACTTCAGGGATGGGTACCTGTTCTTAGGCTGTTACCTGGCTTTAAATAAGATGAACATTGATAACTTTGTTGTGGGGTGTCAAGGACATTTTAAGCAGCTCTGCTTTGTTTCTGTGGTTTCCCTGGACAAAAAACCTTGCTCTTGCATGTCTCAAAACTGCATATTCAGATCCTGAATCTGTACTGTGTTGCAGTGTTTTATGGTTTTAGTTTATTATTTATCCCTATCTACTCAATGCCTGTGAATTGGAACATATTTACTATTCCGTGCCACTGGGAAGGTTACATTGAAGAAGAATAATTTGAATACTGATTTTAGAGGCCTAATTTTCACTCTTAGTATCTCAGATCACTTCTTTGAACATTCTCCCAGTGGATAGTTTTGCATTACATGATGTTTTCTTAAAATGTTTAAGAGGACTTGTTATAGAAATATTACAACTTTTTTCCATATTTTCTTCATTTTAAGGGAAATTTGTCTGAATATTTTCCAAATCATATATATATCTATTAATTCTAAACAATTTGGGGTACTGGTCTCCCATCGAGTTTGCTGTTTTCAAGATCTAACCCATTGCTGGGGATTAGCAACCCCAAATTTCAAATTTCACATTGTGTTCATCATGGTGTGCCCTGTGTTAACAGAAAGCTTTCAAGATTTATCAAGTCAGGTTTTGAAGCTGATGCTTTGAAGTTTGAGTCACTTCTCAGTAATTATTCAGAATTTCAGGGGGAAGCCCATAAACATTAATGACTAGATTGTTTAATAGCTCTTTGTGAGACATATTTTTGCAACAGATATCTTTGGGAAACACAATATTAGTTGAAGCACATTCCATTAGAATCAAAGATGAAGAAATTGTTGTGTAGCTGAGAAGTGTATTAATGAACTACTAACAAATATTTATGTATTGCTGACATCTGACCTGCAACCTGATTTGAGTGTGTGTGAGTTTCCATGTGCAACAAAACTATTATTATCAGAAAGAAAATAGAGGAAGGTAATAGCTCTCATGGTACTTCCAATAATAAAAATAATTGAGTTCACTGAATAATAGTCCTAAATGTGCATTGATTTTTGAAAAGTGGAAGAAATAGCAAAAGGTTTCCAGTTAAATGCTTGTTTTATTAGTGCAGGCATTCAGAAGGAGTCTTATATATTTACAGCTCTGTTTTGAAGCAATCTACTGGGGGAAATTGTAATTTTAAAAAGTGTACCATGAGTTAAATTTATACCAACCCAAAACACCAAACTATTTTAACAAGCTCTGTGCTGTATAAATGAATAGATTAAAGTTGTGTTTGTGTCAGAACCTGGAGGTGCTACCACTGTGGAGTTCTACACCATCAGCTCTTGCACGTCACATGTCAGCTGGGGAGGATGTTTTGCTGTTAAACCACCAAGACTATCAGAGAAAGTGCCTTTGAGGCGTCTGGTCTATTTAATCTGATAATTAAATGGTAATTATGCAGTGAACCATTCATGTGTAAAAGTTTGGTTAAGGCAGTGTTGGAAATGAAGAACTTATGTAGAAATAAAGACTGCTTTGAGGGCACTCTTTATTTTTTTTGATCCCTAAAACTGTGCTTATCAACAAAAAGTTGATTTTGGATCTAGAATAAGAAAGACTACTGAAAAAAATTGTGTAGAAAATTCCAAAGTGACATGAAATTCCATCAGAGGATTCGAGATAAACTTAAAACTGTCATACTTTCATTGGTGATTCAAATATCTAGCACAAGACTTTCTGCTGGAAAATTTTGTTTAAAAATTCTATCCTTTAAAAACATCTTCTTGCCTTAAATAGGAAGTGAAGTTTTAACTAAATGAAAAGCCTACTGTGGAGTTCCATACCAAGAAAAGTATGTGAAACATCTTCCCTGCAGAAATATTGGATTTAGGAGACCTAATATGCAAGGTCTGAAAGTTCTCCTTATTGAAGGATATTTTATAATCTTGATACTGGTTGGATACTGTGTAAAATCTATATACCCAAGAATAGACCCTACTTCCCATCCTGCAACATGAGAATGTTTCCATCTGTACTGAATTCTGTTTTGTCTTCCATATGCAACATTTTTACTGGATAATTTAAAGTTAGTCCAAGTTTTTCATGTATTTGTTTCCTAATACTGACTTTTTATCATCCTACATATATAGTCTTCTAAGACCAATTAAATACTGATAAGGAAATGGTTGGACTGTGAGCTTTGCTGCACTAGTGACTTCATAGCATGAACTTTTCTGCTTCTGATTTTGCAAGTTGAAAACATTTGGAGGAACTTGAAAATCTCACTTATATTTTTGGTAGCTAATATTTTCCCTAAGGGGAACAGCTCCTTCCAACTTATGCAGTGATTATTTCTTATCCTAGAATAGTGCCTTCTGATGTCTTAGCATTTGGAAGTACAAGCGATACTTGATATAAATTATTCAGTGTTCTTGAAATATCATTTATAACATAATACAGTGTAGTCTTGCTAGTGGCTGCCAGATATACTTGGCCTGTGGGCTTACTTTGTGTAGTCCTGGACCAAAAGCACTGAAGAGAGCAAGGAAACAGCAAATGCCGTGGGAAGGGGTGTTTCCTCACTGTTCTGCTGCCTTTTAGCAGTTCTCTGGTTTCCTGCTTATTTTGTCCCTTTGGACATTCACCATTCACTCCTCCCATTAAAACAGTGGCCCTTCTCTCAGCTGAGTGGCTGTGGATGAGCCCAACTGAGCACCTTGCAAAGGAGAAGGTTCAAAGCTTCATTGGGGAAAGAAACTTTCTCAGTGGATCTGTTGAGCTGATCATGCTTGTAATGAAATGTATTTCAGCTCTTTACATGTATTTACTTGTGCAGGTCTCGCTGTACATGCACAGGAAGAGGTGTTTGACTCACTTTCTCTGTCTTTAAGGAGCCTTGCAGTAGTTTAATTTCGAGTTAGGACAAGACTGGTTTTCCAGAAACGTCTTCAGCAAAAGCCAGATGTTAATAAGTGACAGTATCTAAAGTTTCTGAAGTTTCTGTCTTTTGCAGAATAATGTTCTGCTTTGAAGAAAGAAACATCTCTAAGTTGTTGATCGGTGTTTGTGTTGTTTCTGAAGTAGTTATGAATTAAAACTTAGCAGATATCTGATATCAATCAATCTGGCAGGAGGAACCTGAGTACTTTTCAGTATTTGCTCTTCTAATGCATTTAAATGCTTAAAAATCTGATAAAGTTGCATAGACAGCCCTTAGATTGTTGTGATACAATTTATGGATCATAACCATCAGACAGAGCTTTTGATAGCTGGGCTTGATATTTTTGCTAATTGGATAATACTGGGTAGTACAAGTATATTGAATTGCCCTATTGTCATTAGTGGACTCTGCAGAGGAGCACAAAGGCCACAAACACAAAACATAAATACATCAATAGGATCACTTTAGTGAGGCTCATTTAACCTTATTTGATATTAGAAGAATCACTTACAAAAGGTTATGGGATATTTCATTTATGGTTCGGTGCTTTTTTTTCTTGAAAGAGTCTGCACTTTGGAAGAATAAGCACATTTTCTGCTATAAAAGAATATTTAAAGCTAACCAATAATTGAACATCATGCCTTCCCAGCTCTCATGTGACAGAATATAG
Organism: Manacus candei; assembly: GCF_025592945.1. Classification (NCBI taxonomy): domain Eukaryota; kingdom Metazoa; phylum Chordata; class Aves; order Passeriformes; family Pipridae; genus Manacus; species Manacus candei. Next base: position 1,897,700 of record NW_026138125.1, on the reverse strand, counting down.
TAGACAACTTCATAGGACTTTGCTGATGTCTACTTGAACTGAATTCAACATGGTTAACTGGACTTAAAACACTACAGAAACAGCAGCCTGGAGCATTTCTCTCTCTTGATTCCCTCACCATCCCCACCCCAATTTCAGCATCCTTGTGATAATTGCCAGGGAGTGCCCTGGCATAACTAAAGTCCACTGTAGGACTTGATAATGTACACCATCAACCATGGTCTCCTAAAAGCAGAGAATAGGAATGTCTTTCCCTAGGACAAAAGAAGATGGCTGTTGTAGGATTCACTGCCTTTGCTCCCTCCTGCTAAACATTTTCTTATGGATCAGGGTGATTCCCTGAGGACCATGTATGTGTACACCCCAATTGCTCAGATTCAGTGGTGGTATGACACAAAATGGCATATTGTTGTCTGGTTGACAGACTTCATGCTGCAGCTTACTGGAAGCTTCCTTTTAGCTTTTTAGTTAGCTGTTTACCCTAATAGTGTTTTAAATGGTGTATTTTAAATTGACACACCTGAACAATCAATATCATTAAAATGCAATTTAAGGAAAAGCTATTGAGTGATTTATTCAGAAAATGCAGAGCACAGACAGGAGATAATTGTTCCTTGCCTGTGTAAAACTCACATTCTAACCATCAAGTCTAACGACAATAAGAAATCCCTGAATTTGCAGTTGCAGCTATTAATCTTTCTTAATGAATGTAGGGGGTTTTATACCTTAGTTATGTAAAAATTGTTTTCAAATGGGAAGATTCTGAATTATTCATGTTGCAGTCATGCATCAACACATATATGGGTCCCTTGAGAAACCAGTGCTGTGTATTCTGATGTTTGTTATTTTTGGTTTTGTTTTGTCAACATTTTGTGGAGAGACTGGCAATTAGTAGACCAGTGTAACAGAAAACTGCTCTCATAATGGTAGACATGAAAAAGATAAGTAATTTGACCCACTGAAAAGGATTAGGTTTAAAATGCATTTGGATTTTATTTTTTTCTATTTAGTTTTTATCTCTCTGCTATTTTACTCTTGTTATCTTTTAAATAAAATCAGCTGTAACAGGCTTACAGATCCATTGAAATACATTTCTGCAGACTGAACATGATGGCTGTTGCTATGCAAAGTGATATTGTCTCAAACTGAGAAGATCCCAAGGATTCTTGTGGTACGTTGTACTTAAAAAGCACTTTCCCCAATGGTGACTGCAACCAAGGTTAATTTTTATTTATTAGAGTATGGGCTCTCCTCCAAACTGTGCAAAGTATTCTATTAATAGAGCACAGCAATACAAAAGCCTTTAAATAGTTTGTATACATAATGAGTTTCAGAAATGCAATGATAGCCTGGATTTCTCTGTGTCAGGGGTTACAGTGCACCTGGGAAACCTTGCTGTTCTGACCAGGAATGCTGTCTGCCCTGGAGCTCTCCATGTATGTCGTGGCCCACCAAGGCATTTTTTGGGGGACATGCAAAGTTATTTAGAGTAATAATTTAGGCAATGGTGAATTTTGGGCTTCTTCCTGCAGTGGCACTTCATTTGTTTGTCCCTGCTGATTGCAGGGACAAACTGCTCAGTTAACATAGATCAAATCAAACACAGATCAAAGTGGTTTATTCATTTATTGATGACATGTAATTAGCTGGCAATCAGTAAATTGTACATTAAGATCAGTGTCAGCAACGCAATGGATAAACCACAATGTTAGACAAAATATATACTTGCAGTGTCAACTACTAACCCTAGCCTTCCCAAGGTTATATGTGCACCCCCATCCTTCCATTAGAGAAATAAAGAGTTATGAGTCTGCTCTGGGCATGTGCTGGAGCTGCTGCCACCCCTCCAGTGGGAGATGTGGGTGTTCTTCCTTTATGTATCCATTAAGACACATCCTTGGGTACCCTGCAAGGTCATATGTGTGCAGGGTCTCCACCTGGGAATGCCAGGCATGGTTTGGATGCTGCTGTTTCCACTGCTGCTCCCCTGCTGTTGTTACAAATGCCTATGTTTCTTTGTTTCAGAAGTTTCTTTCTGCTTCCCCTTATTTCATCCTCTTAGCACAGTCAGTTTTGGGCAGACACTTTGTTTCTGCCTTCTAACCAAGCTCATCCTGTAGTGAGGACTTGAATCCTGATATTTTGTTCTTGCAGCCAAGGAATGCTGAAGGTTCATCTCCTTTCAAGTAAACGTTTCAAAGACAGATGGATGTTTCTTATTCTCTCTGTTAGGAATTCATAAAGGCCAAAACTTACTGAGCTGATTGGGCCCTACAGGAGTTATGTTTTGCACTGTGTATCATGACCTCTGAAGTCACAGAATAGGCAGTAGCAGAGCTGGAAATGGGACTCCAGAGATCAGACTGCCAACTCCTGGCCTGAGTGCTGGAGGAATCTTTGCCCTATTACTCTGGAATTGCTACCTACTCCAGCCTGCTCAAGTTTTTCTGAAGTTCAAGATATGATAAGTATTTAAGTGATGAGGATAATTGATATTTTGTATATATACATGTTTCTATTTGCATTAAAGTACTTTCAGTAAAAGCTTGAAGTTTAAGAGGTTTCATGTGGATATCTGTATGAGGAGGGATCTGCAAAAATATGGTTGTAGGGAGAGAATCGTTCCTGGGCTTTGGTTCTTTGTGTTGAGGAGTAAGAATTACAGCCTTCAGCATTTCTGGAAACCCTGGGAGGTGTAAGCGTTGGCTTAGCTAAAAAGCTGAGTAATTCACTCAGAAAACAGTGAACAGTCTGTAGAGTGGGTTTTTTTTTCCTCTGAGCTCTGCCAATGTATGTTATGGAAAAATGGCTAAATGAGGAAACGCATGAAAACATTTCCTCAATTCACACCTCCCACTCAACTGACAGTTCAAAAACTGAGTCAGAAGGGCTAAGAATTGCTCAAAAGTACTGTTGGAATTTGGCAAGGACTTTGGAGCCAGGATTTTATCTTTAATTTGTAGTATGATACTGCTGTCATCAGCTGCCATAAGTCTTGACCAGTAAAGGTCCTTCACTGAAGATTAATGATTCCAAGACAATTATTTTTTTCTCCCCTCTTATTCAGATTTTTGATACTGGGAATCCTTTGAGGCTCTGTTTTGGCAGAGGAGTAGCAAACGGCTGTTGTGTTAAATTCAGCTTCCTGTGGTTATGTATTTTAATGGATCGTATTTAACTGTACTGTCCATGGCTGTCATTATCTAAGGAATTAAAATACTACTGGATGTACATCCAACTGAGGAAGGTCACCAGTGGGGTTCCCCAGGGCTCAGTACTGGGGCCAATCCTGTTTAATATTTTTATTGATGGTCTGGATTAAGTGCACTCTCAGTAAATTTGCAGATAACGCCAAGCTGGGTGGGAGTGTTGTGCTGCTGGACAGCAGGAGGGCTCCACAGAGGGATCTGGACAGGCTGGATTGAAGGGTCTAGGCCAATTGGATGAGATTCATATTGTGATCATGAAAATTAGGTATAGAAGGGGTAAGAAAGGGAACCTTATTCGTACAGCTTTTGTTGTTTTTTTTTTTTTTTTGCTCCTTCATTGACAAATGCAAGATTTGCTGGAGTATATTCTTAGAGTATCAGGCTGGGAAGAAGGGGGAGGATTGAGAAAAATATGTTTCAGAATCAGCAGTAATATTATACATATTATTTATTTACATTTATCTATTCGAATTTGTTAAAATTTTGTTACCATTCAACGTAAATGGGGCTGCCTCAGTGCATGTGCTGGAGCTTGAATTAAAATCGTTTCATGATTGAAATGTGAATTTATTTTCAGCCTAGTCGTGTTTGCCATCTCCAGGAAGATTTTAGACTGCAAGTTGTTAAATCATGTAAAGATTTGCATGTGACTCCTCAACAAGAGTTGAAAAAACAGTAAGGTTCTGGAAACTTAGTGTGTGCAGAAGCATTTTCAGCAGCAAAACTGATACTACACTGTACCAGAGCAGTATGAGAGTTGTACTCATGTAGAAATTTTACTCTGGTCTTTTGTGAGTGTTTTTTCTTTTTAATGTAAAGTAGAATCTGATCTGTTTGACCATACATAGTTGCTCTTTTTTCTTGGTATAATATAAAGGCATAATATAAATATAGAATTTTATTTCTAAACTCTCTATGACTTAGCTTTGATTTGAGCAACCTTGTACAGTATATTACAGGTTTATATCTTGTTTTTGAGAAAGGACTAACTACAATAATAGAGTAGTTCTAAAACCACTAGAACATCCAGTATTTGTTGGAGAGATTGTAATGAGTTTTTCAAAAAAACCCTACCTATAAGGTGAATATTGAATATATTTTATGAAGTTATATACTACAATAGACTACAGTGGCATGACTGCTGTTATTCAGTTTATATCTGTTTTGCCCACAAACAGATATAAATACAAATTATTTTTGTTGTTGACATTAATATTTATGTTTCAGAGTCTGCATATGTAATAGGGATTTTGTTGTGGAAAATGAAATGTGTTCCCAGACTTCTTATTATACATATGAAGCTTTGTACCCTTTGTTTTATTCTAGAAATCAAACATATTTCTTTTTCCCTAATATGCATATTGGATCTGATACAAGACCTCTTAGATTTCATTGTAGACAACTGGAAAGGGAAAATAAAAAAGAACATAAGAATGGAATATCTTTTATTCCATTATTTTAACTTCAAAACTTAGGTGCCTTACTTCTTTATGAAAGCAGTCCCTCAAGGGAGCACAGACAGTTCTGTGAGGTGCACTCTTAATCTAGAGGTCCCTAAAGTGCTCCAAGAAAGTCGTCTTTTACTGGTAAGCCATCAGCTCTTATTGAGCAGTTGGTACCTATTTTTCTTTTCTTTCTGTCAAACTAAAAAAATCTTCTTGTTGTCCCAGCAGGAGAATGCTACAGGACAGTAATATGCATTTTCTTGAGTATACTCAACCTGCAGTAACTCAAAACATCAGCACATTACACCAGAAATGTAGCATAGGAATTATTTATGAATCTATTAGAGATAAGGATTTTTACCTTTCCTGTAAATCACCACAAGAGGTAGATGCTTTTTAAACATATAGACATGTTCACAGTATATTTTTATGGTTTTTTTCCAAATTTCTGACGCATACCCAAGGCACCCAAATTCTACAACTGCATAAACCAATGCTTCCCTTTCTCTGAATAGCTCTCTTGACTTCAGTGACCAAAGTTCACATCCAGTAAGCACTTGGAGGCCAATGAACTTCCATGATGCCTTTGTTAGGGGAGTTGTGGCTCTCTAGAGTTGCTGGCAGGATGTTTCCACGCTGCTGGAACTTAAACACACTTGGCTGTGTCTGCTGCTGTCAAATGTGCTGCAAATGCTTGACTCAGCAGCAAACGAGCCTGTGGTCTGCAGCTGCCAGCATCGATCCATCATTCCCTTGGTTGCTGGAGAGTTGGCTGAGGTATCACTTTGCTTGCCTCAGTTGCATCAAGTCATGTGACTGCACATTGCTGCTCAGATTTTGGGCGTAGGAGATCCTGGAACAGAACTGACATTGTTATGCCTTGGAAAGGGAGGAGGGAATGGCAGCCACAAGTCGGAGCAGTCCAGGACAGCAGCAGCCAGAACCCTGTGCCATGTTTTGGGTAGCTGGGAGTAGGTGAAAGAACAAAACTCTGCTGCTGCTGGGATAAGTCTGACAGCTCTTACTTCCTGTTTCATCCTTTCTGGTTACAGATGTCTAATTTGTCAACTAAGTAGCATTTTGGGAGATATTTACTGGTTACGGATGCAAGCTCTGTAGCATTTGGTGGACATGAAGTAATTCAAATCCCAGAACCAGACAGTTCTGATGTCAGCTGGTCCCATGAGTATCCAGCAACTGCAGTTTAACTTTGGGAGGGAAAGAAGGAAAGTGAAACAAAGTCTGTAAGAATGGATAGTTGCTGTTGCAAGGCTGAAAAAAAAAAAGGTTTCTTCAAGCACACACTGTCTGATAGTGCTTGTTTACTACTGCATGTTCAGCTCTAATGGAAGTAATAGTTCAACATTTCTTGTTTAGCCCATTTTGACCAGGATATTGAGTCATTTTAATACCTTTATTTATGTAGTATTACTAAAAGCATATAGGCAGTAAGAGTGTGTAGAAAATCATGTCCTCCAAATCCTGGAAATACTGATAAAGTTTTAACCTTGCCCAAATATATCAGAATCCTCAAACTGAATTCATCCATCACAGATAGTTTTTATCATAAGCAGAAGCCAAGGTGCACTTCTTAGTGGCACTAACCATGTTGTGTGAAAAGGGGTTGCCAAAATATGTATTATGTACCAAGACATAAGCTGTTCTGGCAGAATGAATCTTGTTTGCATCATATGAATATATTATTAATAAACCCCATGTTAATACTTCTTAGCTCTGGCAGAAAGGGCTGCATGTTTGAAAAGCACCATCGTGTAGCATCATAACACTGCCACAAATAGCATTTCATTAGTAAGGAAATTGCAAATATTTCTTGATTGAATTTAGTGTCAAAATTAAACATTACAGGAAAAACTGACAGATTAATTAGTTCTTAACAGGAGGGTTTACAAGTGAGGATTCCCACCCAAGCAAGTGTTTCTGTTTAGGGAGAGACTGCATCGAAAACTGACTTCATCTAGGAACTCCTGCTTGGTCATCACAGGTGCAAAAATCCCTCCTGTGTCTGTCCTCGGCTCTGCCAGCAGGATGAAAAAGAAGAAAGTTCCCACAGCTAATAAATGGCACATAACTATTAGATACCACACTTATTTTTTGTGCCTGTTTACAAATCTGTCAAGTAGATGCTTAAACATGCTTTTTAATCAAGTAATCTTATTTCAAAGTCCTGTCTGGTGTTGGATGTTTTCGAAGTCTGATAGGCCCTGGGTACTACTCTCTTGTCCAGGAGCAGTTAACACAACTAAGCTGTTATACCTGGAATGTCATGGTTAAAGGATCCCCAAGAATCTGTGGGGTATTCCAATACTACTCTCCACAGTCAGGTTTTTTAGAGAAGTCTCTCATTGTATTTTTTCCCCGTGTATTTTTTAATGTGCTGGAAACCTACTGAGGATAATTAGCAAATAATCCTCTGAAAGATTATCTAATTAATGGGAAATTGGAGTCATGCAGCTTGACTCTAGAGATGAAAGCAACCTATGTGTCTGCATGCACAATGGCCCTGTGTTCTTTCCTTAATGGATTTCAGGGATGTAAAGTGAGAGGTTGGGAAGGCTCTAAATCTTTTCATAATTAACCTGTAATCTACTAACATAATGACAGAGAGCGTTACTTATAAGAATTTGTGTAATCTTAGCCAGTTTAAAGGAGATGTTAAACATGGCTGAAATTGCCAATTTCTGTGGGGGTTTACAGAATCAGGACTACTACTTGGTACTTATTCATTGGTGACATTCATCAGGATCCTTTCTTTAATGTGTATTATGACTTAACTTATGTTCCTTTTAAAGCAACACACCATCTCATGTGCCAGCAAATGCTATGTTCATAAGCTTGCTATTTTCAATTATAATTAAAACTTAATCAGATAAAAAAAAGATAATATCAAGATTCAAGATTTTATTAATTTGCTTAATAAATTTTTATTCTGGTGATAATAACTGACATGCTCATATAAATGAGAGTCCTGGGAGAGTAAATTTAAATCTGCCTTCCCACCAGCAGCTCCAGCCCTGCACGTGCCTTCTTTTGTAGTTTGTGGTGGGTACAGGTTTTCAGATGTAAATCAGATAATCCTCATTAGATGAAAACTGGGCATTTCAATACAGCTTTAGAATAACCCTTTGGCCTTTTCCCCTCGGTCCAAATCATATTATGGCACAGACAGAGACTGCCACACTATTCAAACAGTAGAGAAGGGCTAAATCTGATGCAGAGTCACATCCTCTTTATTCCAGAAGGAGCAAGTGTTGATTGAACACATTTGCTGAACATCCCTTGAGCCATGCAGCCCTGCTTATAGTACTTGCCTTTGCTCTGGAGGGAACTGATTAACTCTATTTAAATGCTACAGCAGCCAGGAAAAGTGAGCCTAAAAGAAAAGTGAGAAGATGAAATATCTATCTATGTGCCTGTCTATAAATAAAATGCAGGGGTTGATTAAAGATGAGTCTGACCTTATTTAATGCATTTCCTTATAGGTCTTTACAGCATTGCTGTGTATTTGCCAACAAAAATACCCTGCTTCCCAGTGTCATCTTATTCTGGAATATACGTATTTAAGTAATAAAAAATATACATATGTGTTATAAGGGATTAGTAGAAACTCCATACTCTCTGCATGAAAAAAAGGGCACAGGATAGAGAGCTCACACAAGAAGCTGATTTCTGTTGTGGGCCTTTGCAGTGGAAAACTACTGAATTTTTTAAAGGACTGACTGTTCTTTTTTCTCTTTTCGTATTTGTTCTAAAATGTCTTTAATCACGCAGAAAACTAGGAAGATGTCATTTATTTCTAGGTTTATCTCAAATGTTTTTATGAATGTACAATTAAAAATAATGGAATCACTGTTACAGGTTTACATGTACATGATAATAAGATTCTCATGTGCAGAATACCCTGAGAGAAAGCATGTCATCATGTTTGTGTTTTGAAACTCAGCTAGAGACAGATGTGGGAGTGTTTTTATCCTAAAAAATGTTAAATATTTATGATTAATACCCAAAAGGAATTAAAAATATAAGAACTTGTTAATTAGAAATCTCCACAAAATGTTCAATTAGAATATTGAAACATCTGAAAAAAAATTTACTCAACTTACCTTAAGATTCTTAGTTGAAAATAAGTTATTGTGAAGGTCTCATTTTCTAACACACCTGAATTTTTCAGAACAGAAAATTACTTAAAACCATCCTTTCACCCATTGTACAAAGATTCCTGTGCTCAAGATACAGAACACCTTACTATACTGCTTTTCATAATAGAATATTAACATTTTGCTGATTTGGGCTGCTGAAATTCTTCAATGTTCAGTGAATAGCAGCATGACTGATCTGTATAATATTTCTTCCTCTAATAAAACTAAGAGAAATACTGCCCCCATTTCACAAACAATAGCTGCGTGGGATATATAAAAGATTTATGTTCATTTATACAATATTTAAACTAAGAGCACTTCCCAGCATGGGGAGATGTCAGTGTTGTCATGGCAACAGCTGAAGATGTGCCATAAATGGACAAAGCACAAGTCTTAGTCTTGTCCAAGCTCATCTATTGTTTTGACCCTCTTACCTAACAAGCCAAATTCTGCTTCTCCCCCTCTACTTTGACAGCAGATATTGTGGGAGATACAAAAGGAATAGCTGGCCTTGGGTGGGTGGGTTTGAAGATGTTTTTCAAACCTGCATACAATTCCAATTGCTTTCCCTCACTTGAAACATTTTCTGCTGATGACACAAGGCTGGGACCTGAGAAAGGATCTACTGGTGATGGATGTTGACAAGTGTGACTGTTCTTCCTTGTCTGTGATGTTTTAGGCTAACTCTACTTCTTTCATCCCATGTTCCTACAAATGTAGCACATTGCCACATCTGTCAGCCCAGTTTGGTTTACTTTCCCTCCTCCCAGTGCAAGTACAAGGAAAACACATGAAATGTGTTCAGCACTTTTCTGTGCTAAACTGGTCCTTTTCTTTAGTTGGAAGATGTATAAAAGTGACTGGTTTGCATTTGATTCGATGTGAATTGAGCTTAGTACTTCCTTGCAGCTTCTGGAATTCTTAGTGACACGTAGGGGCTGAGGGAGTGGGTTTGACCAGTTGTTTTTGCTGTGTTTTTCATTACTTGAGCAGCTTTGGGGATGGTGCTTGTTCTGCACTAGTACCAAAAAACAAAAAAAACCCCAACAACCCAAAACCAAAAGAAAAATAAGAATACAGGCTTGTGTAAGTCACGTTCTACTAATGTAGTTATGTGCCACAAGACCGCATTGCAATAAAATATATAATAGAGAGGACCTGCATCTTTAAAGTAACATCAAGGTATATAATTAATTGACCAAATTCTTTAGGAACTCGTCTTCTCTGCAGGACTTGCAGTGCAGACATTTCTCTGTCTTTTAACACTTGTAACAATCTATACAAATCTGTGTAATGACCTTATATAGGGTTTTCTTTGATGCTGTTGCTAGATATTTTTATTTAGCCAACATTTCTGTTGACTTGTAAAATAAAAGGTAGTTACATATTGTTCTTCAATATGTTCTTCAAAGCTACATTGTGGTTTCTTTAAGAAAGAAAGGATATTTTCATTATCCTGACTGTAGTAAACGTTTACATGGATTCTTAAGTATTTCTTTTGAAGTTTAAAGATGAACCACTACCTTATTGATGTGCTTTATTTTGACAGTTACTTTGCCTATGGATCAGAACTTTGCCAAAGAGTTAATCTTATAAGGAACTGAAAATGTTCTTGGTATGGAACTGTATAAGTTGAAAGTGGTGCTGAGAGGAAACAGATGCTGTACATCCATTTCAGGTCAGCTGCCAGACAGGAATTTTAAAAAAATTTAACACCAGCAGATTTTTTGGCTTTTCTGAGAGCTTGTCTGAACATCACACGGTGTTAAAGGCCCAGCTATTCTAGTGTGACTAATGTCAGATCTAAATTTGCAAATAATCAAAGTGGCTGTAAATGTTTAACCCTTTCTTAAGGTGTAAAAATCTGAATCTGTGTGTTGCTGAATGCAAATTCAGACTCCTGTTTAAATCTGACAAACTAATTGTATCAATTGATGGTGACGACTGTGTATTTTAGGTAGGTGGAACTGGAATTATAAAGGGAAACTGGATTGGCATGTACAGCCAGTTTGAATTAATTTTAAATGTCTAATTCTACTGAGTATTTATAAAATTGTTGTGGTTTGTTTCATGTGCATATTCTTCTGGCTGTCTCAATGAGCTTTTCTCTTAAGGACTTTCTGTGGTACCTGTCATGAAATTAATCATCTGCTCTGTGTTCAGCACTGCAGTTCCCAAATGCCAACACCTGTTTTTACAATTTCTTTCACAGTCGACTTTAAGAATTTATTGATTCCATTTGTGTCAGTATAAAGCTGCAAACTCTTAATCCTGAATTTATTAAAGAACATCAAAGATATGGATCAAATAATCACTGTTGCTTGTTGTTTCATGACATAAAATAATAGCAGAAACAATTGAGAAAATCATTTGCATTGAGTAATGTACAGCATCAACAAAAATCATTCATGATTTTCTTTAAACCATCATATTTACTTAATAACTCCTGATAAGCACCTTTTATTACTTGATTGTATTTGCTCCTTGAGCAAATGCCTCATTTGCAACAAAAGCAGTAATTGTTTAGAAGTCATTACTCAGTTCTTAATGAAGTGACTCATTTTGGGCCCTGGTTTATCAGTATGCACACCCCAACAAGTCATTGTCTATTGAGACTCTGATATTGAAGATATTTCAAATTAAATTAGTGTTGATGAAAGTGTTCTATAAATGCATGTGAGTCACTCACCATCAGATCTCTGTGCAGAAGTCCCAGTCCTGGGCTGGGGCTGTATCACTGTGAGATGAGATGTGGGCCAGTCCAACCTTGGACAGTGTGGATGCAAGGCATAGTCACAGAGGGATGAGTATCTGATCTAATAATGGGCAAGATTAATCAAAAACACAAGCACAAATGAACACAGGTATTTCTTCTAGCCTGAAAATTAGGAGAATATTAAAAACCATGCCAGTGGACAAGTTCAGTCATAATTCCAATTGTAGGATTTGAAACCTGTTGATGTAGGTAAAAGAAAACATATCTCCTATAGAGAAATCAAGTAGGAATCAGCGTTGGTTTTAATGTACAGCTGCCCAGGGAGCAGTCTGTCATTTTGTTTCTGTTACACCCAATGAAAAAAGCAAATTCCCAAGAAGTCCTTTATACAAAAGAGGGATGGTTTTGTTATATATTCATGGGAAGGCCATGCATGTGAAGAAAACAAATGAAAAAAAAGTAAATAAATGGAGACTTCGAAATACGATTTAGGTTTTTGATCATTTCCTCCTCTGAATTATTGTGATTGAGATCAGTCTATGGTCAGGGTTTTGAATACATCTGTTTGGAATGTCTGTTGAAAGTTTACTGTCATTCCAAGAGGTAATTTGTATGCCAGACCTTTGGATAACACAGCTGGGAGAGTTGCACCCCAAGATCCCTCTTGGATACTTTGTCCAGGCTTGTGGCTGATAACTCAATGTACGGAGTAGCACCATAAGCCACAGCAAAGAGGGTGGGCTTGTAGTCTACCTGTGACTGATCCTGAATCATGACTCTTCTTTTTTGTCATATATTTATAAAAAATGCAAAGGAGGCCAGAAATAAATAATGCTTTCCTTAGAAATGATGAGTCTATAAATATGTGTACACTATAAATATTGACTTCTATGTCATAAGAGCTTTCTGGCATCTAGGAGATTGCAAATCCATTTTACAAGCATTAGTAGGTCTAACTGTTTATACCATGTATGTTTGGAATGATCCCCTCCTTTCATGTAGAAAGATACATCCCTTACTGCAGAAAACATTTCAGAATTGTTCTAAAGCCCTTTCAAGACTTTATGTGTGAACTGTGACTAATCTCATGGCTTCCATCTGGAGCAGCTGTGTCATTCCTACTTCCTACCCCAGAGGAGCCTCAGCTCTAGCTCTGAAATAATCTTTTCTCTCTGGCCTTTCCTTTCAATTTCTTTTTATACATTTTATTCTTTGACAGATGAAGTAGCGTACAGCAGGATATTTTTTCAGAGCTAGTATGCAAAAGGATGTTATTAGGATACTTGAGAAGGTGTTACATATTCTCATTTGAAGAAAGGATATTATCTTTCCAGCATGTTAAAAATATATTTGCAAAATAATGTTTTCAATTGTAAGTATTCTTTTATCCAGCACTATCATTGATCAACTTATCTAAATAATTTCCATGGAAATTTTTAGACTTTTTTACCACACTCTTCGTAATGGGAAATTTTAAATTTAGGCTGAATGTTACAAACACAGTCAGTTGTATGAAGGCTAGATAATCAAGTAGTATAAATAAATAAGCATATCTGAGTAACATGGTGTAAATTTACACAGTCTGGACTCTTATCTTCTATGTATGCAATAAAGTTACCATGTAATATAGTGTGAGGTGAATTTCTAGTACTCCACAACACACGGTAATTTTCTTTGCAAAGTTGATAAAGAAGTAACTTGTTCTTTCTGTTTTCCAAAAGGAAGCTACTTTTCTCATATGATATTATTTAATGTAATATTACTTTGAATCTTGCAATAATATCTACTGAATTGAGAGTTGATCTGCTTGGGGGTAGAGGAAAAATATTCTTTAGACTCTTCTATAACTTCACCACAAAAATATCTAATTTGTGTGCTTGGACACATTAACTTCAGATCATTTACATTAGTTTTACGCTGCTCATTTTGTCCTTGATTTTTCCCTCAAAGTGGCTGACTGAACTTACTGCAATGTCTTTTTTGTGGCTGCAGAGCAGACTTAGCATTGTCTTGTGGCTCTTGTAAACTTGTAAACTTCAAAGGGTGTCTCACCTGTGAGGGAGGTCACCGAAAGCAGTGAATAATCTCACATAAGCAGAGCTGTAATTGAATATGAAATACCTGGTTTGGCTCGGAAGGCTTTGTGGAAGGAGCACATTCTCTTCATCAGGCAGCAGGGAGGTGAAACCACGAGGGGCAGCGGCGTTTGCGTCATGGAGGGAATCGGGCTGGGGCTGTGTTGGTGCATCAGGCCAAGGAAGTTTAAAGCCTTTCCTTGCCAAGGAAGGAAAACACGAGATCTGTCACAGTGGGAATAGTGAGCCAGACATCTCTGGTCAGTCTGCAATGCCACAGTAGTGTTACAATTCTCATCACAGAACCTACCACTGCTAGTAAGTTGATCTCAGGTTCAAGGATCAGGATTGTTGACTACAAATTCAGACCATTCTATTTTTTTAACCACAAGTCCAGCATTCTGCTGTTAGTAATTCTAGGCTTCCACTTTTTAAAACAAGCAACTATTCTCAATAAGATTTACAGATGAAGAAAACCCCAACCCCCATCATTACTTATGTATGGAGCCAGAGAATAGATATTGGCTGATTTGTAAAAGGAGATCAGCTGAAGAGATAAGAATGATAAAATTGTATGTGTGCAGGTGTGTGTGTGGGGTTTGGTTTTTTTTGCTTTCAATAATGTGAAACAATGTTTTAAAAAAATATATTGTTGACAACAACAATTTTTAAAACTGTTGGTGTCATGATTGTAGGAGACATGTTAGTCCTTTCAAAGTCAGCTCCCTTTTCAGAAGGGTTACTGCAGAAACCTTGAAAAACTGTATTTTCAGAGACTATGCTTATAATTTCAGAAAAATTAAGCCAGGATATTTTAGATGATTCCACGGATTGTTGGTATCTTCCACTGAAAAGTCATTTTGCGTGCAAGTCAAGGGCATGTCAGCTCTGCTTTAAACATTCCCTATATTCTGAAATGTAGAATTTTCTTCTTGGTTTAGAAGCCTGCATAACAGGAAAGAAAAGCAAAACCAGCAAGAGTTGAAACCCTTTGTATGTTAAAAGAAAATGTGTATGCTGCTTGACATAGAAAGTTTTATCCTGGGAATATACTTGTAAGATTTTTCAAGAGCTTGCTCCTCGGAGTAGTTGTGCATGGAACAGAAAAAAATGATTGATGTAGTTCGAGTTTTATTGATGTGATTACATGTTATAAATAGCAGTGTACGACTTTGTAATATCCCCCTGTCTTATCATCATATTTTTTTCTGATATTATCTGGACTATTTTCTGTCCAAATAAATTAAGCTCATCTCATAGAGAGAGGACTGCAAGTCTTGTGTTACTTTGATCAGAATTAGCAGTAGACGTGTCAAGCCAATTACTCTAAAATTGGACAGATGCAAAGCAGTGTGGTATGCCAATCATTAAGTGGTTTTTCTTTTGGCTTTACAACTCTGCATCCATCAGGAAAATTGTTACATTCTTCCTGGTCTCTTGAATTGCTGGATAGGGTTTCCTGCTGCCTGTCATCAAGACTGCACAATTGGAAGAAAACTGCCAGAGTTTTAAAATGTTTTTGTTAGAAAATGTGCATTACCTGTTTGCAAGAGGACTTATTCAGAATAATTGTATTTAAAAGCTGCTAACAGACCTTAATTAAAAAACACAGAACAAAGGAAATTTGTTATTAAGAGTCACATTTCATTTTAATTTTTGCCTAATGACTTCGAGCCCAGAGTTAACTTAATATATTGGATTTGCTCTTGAGTCGTACACCAAGCCTGACTGCAGTGCTGTTTTGTGTGTACAGTGTGTCTGTGGCATCCTTGCTATCAGAGCATCTCCACACTACAACACTGGGGTGGGATTGATGACAGGCTGCTTTACTGCAGCCCTCGGCAATAGATTGTTAAGATTAACACATTGTCTGAGGAAGAGATCTGTGTGAAGGGCCTGCAATTCCTTCCAGTTACATTTAACAGAGAACCATCACACATTGCTTCTCTCCCCGGAAGGTTTGTTTATATTTCAGATAAAAAAGGTAACACAGAGGATTTCCTTTTTCATTTCTCTTCCTGACTTTTGATTTATTTATGGGAATTATCTGTGTTCAGAACTTGACTGTTTAATTAAATTTGCATAAAAATGGTGAATTTTCATTGCTTGGTGATTTGTGTGAAAGGAACACTAATAATCCTCTTCAAAATTTAAGATTTCTTTGCATTCCAGAAGCTGGATGAGAAGTAAAGCAAGGATCTGCTGTCTCTTAATTGTTGAGCTGAAATCAATAGATTTTATTTGCAGTTACCTGGACTATTTCACTGCTTTGTGCAAAGAACATTATCTTCCCTATCAGAAATAGGCAAGTCATTTAAATGTTAGTTTGATCAGAACTCATACAATATACAAAATAGGTGACAAAATCTGCCATTTGGTCCAACTGAATAAACAAGGTAACATTTTCAGTCATCTCTTGCTTTCCAGTTATCTGACTACAGAAACGAGTTCACAGTGTAACAATCTAGGTGATAAACTGCCACAAACTATCTGACAATATAGTAAATGCAAATAAATATTGAAAGGACAGTATTGAGGTAAAATTAAATTATGAAAATATTTGCTGACTCAGAATTACCGTTGTTGTTTTGGCATTTTGTAGGTTTATTAGGAAAATGGGCCAGTAAAATTTATTGGGTAAAATTTTGACAGTTCTTCCAATTTACCCTCAGTTTCAAAATAAATATTACTTTATTCCAATATAATTCTTCCAGGTTTGAATTTTTGTCAGATACACCACATACAGGAATTCTTGAACATACTGCTTTTGAGTGTGGGAATGCCTCTGTGAGAGTTTTACAAGTTTAAGATATTAAATGGCAGGAATTGAACTTCTACTTGTTGAAACAGAAGATTAAATGGAAGGATTTAAAGGGCTATGGAAGAGCTGTCTAGCAGTATGTAGAGGCGTCCTTAGCATGACGTGCTCTGTGCCCAGCACATTCCCTTCTGAGAACAGGCCCTCAGGCTCCTACACACTAAAACAGGTTGTGTCTACAGCTGGAGAAGCCTGATCAGGTGTCCTCTCTCACAGCCAGTTGAAGTATCTGGCATGGTATGCATTCCTAATCTCCCTTTGCAAAAGGGAAGATCTCTACTATTGTGTTATATTCTGGCAGCCTGCTTAATTGTATTTGGCAGCTTGGTTTTGTTCTGGAGCAGCTCACTGGCCATCTAATTAAACAAGGGGTAGTGTGATACGTGTCTTGTCTCTTAAATTGATAGGGGTGATGAAAAAGGCTGTGAATAAAACTAATTATCTTTCAAAACCCAAAGCTTTTCAGTTCTGATCTTCCTTGGTTTTCATATTTCTAAGTTCATTTAAATGCTCAGACAACAAACATTTTATATGAGGCAGAAATGTCGTGAGTGTGAATTTCTCCTGGTCTTGTGTTCACACACCTTGCTCCATTCTTTGCACATCCAGGAGGGCCATGCATAGAAAAATGAATATAAGCCTCGAGTTTTCTTTTTTCTTTTCCTCTGTCTTTTATTATGATAAGGAAAATTTGTTAATCTCTGCATCATTCCAGCCCTCTCCTCTGTTGCTCCTACTGATGACAGAGGGACTCAGCTGCGTGGGGCAGACCCGCCTCAGATCATGATCTGTGACCTTCAGCTTCCAGATTATAGTGACCATTCCTTGTCCCAGGATCTGCTGAACAAGGGTCAGCTGTGGATGGGCTCCAACCAGGGTAGCAGTCTTAGATTTCTAAATCCCAAATGTATGTGTGAAGAGAATTTATTCTATTTCTATTTATCCTCCTCAAGAACAGCACTGCGAGACTTAACCACCTGTGAGTTAAGGGATGAACCAGATAAAAATATCAAGGAAAGTGCCAAGAAAATACTTTCTTTTACCTTCGTAAGAAAACAGAACACAGATAAAAGGTTATGCTAGACATGCTGGTGTTTTTTTTAATGTATCAGCCTGTATTATCTTCTCATGTACCTGAGTTTCAATGTCATTTTAAATAACTCTTTCTCATAATTATTTTGAGTTCTTCATTATTTGGTGTCCAACTGACAGTTTTATATGGACTCATTTTGCTCTGCTCCAAATTCAGAACTTTCAAAGGCATCTAAAATGAAGGATGTTTAAAATAGTCCCCTTTGTATTCATGACTCTCACTGAATTTCTTGTTCTAGAGGTTTCAGCGGGACAAAAATGAGCTTGTAATGACCCATCAATGGGGGTGCACCAGTCACATCAGTTTCAATAATTATAAATATGTTATACTGGTGCAACTTAAAGGGCAATACCAAATTATTTTCAATATGAATGTTTTTTTTCAGCACTTGATACACTTCTGAACAACTGCTATAATTCTCTATAAAAGGAAGTCTGCTTTGATTTTCAGAAGTCTGTTCAAATGCTTTTAGTATAAAAATAGCCTCTCACAACTGTTAAGCTGTGAGAATGCCATAAAGATCCCAGAGATCATTTCTAATTGGGTTACCATTTTCCATAGTTAAAGTTTGCAGTTTAAAAGTTAAAGCAGGGCTTTGAGAATGTGAAGTATCATAAAAGGCAGATCACAATGCTGAACAGTTCGTTCAAATAGGTGAGGTATTCCTGAGACCTGCTGTCAGTCCTTGCAGAGTCACTACATCCTTCCATACAGTACAATGATTTTCTCTGTGTATAATGTCCTGAACTGTGGAAGTACTTTTATCCCATTTTATAGATAAGAATCCTAGAAAAGGGAATGTTTAAGGGTTGGCAGTGTGATGTGTGAGACTGTGCCAACCACTTGGACCTACCTGCCTTTCCACACAGTTATACTCTCTCTTCAGAGTTCAGTTCTTCTGGCTATTAAACTTATTTTGGATCCTTCAAATATGTCCTGTGATCCCTGATCCAGTTCTGTTTCCTCACCTGTGAAATAGGAAGACTACTGTAGTTCTTGGGTTTGGGGTTTTTTTTCAGGTAACTGTAAACATAATAGTTACATGTCTATAATGACCTCAAAAGCAATAACTTTCTCCCCACAACAACTGAATGAAAAAGTTAAAATCCATAAAGTAAAATAGACTATAATTTGTTTGGAAAACTTTTCATGGTAAGTAAAAACTTTTGCAATTATATTCTTCATCTGTTGAGCTGATTAAAATTTACTGAAATTCTTGGGGAAAAAAAAGACCTTTGATCAAAAATTTGCATATTGAAATCACACGAAACTCCAGCAAAAATATTATCATCTAGTAGGTTTCTATTTGTTTGTAAGTTGAAAATTCATCTGTATTGTATTGTGGATAGCAGATACTAAGGAAGAGGTCTTCCTGTTAATGTGCCATAAGGCCTGTGGTTTGAATCCTTGCAGCATGCTGAGAATTAGGTCTTATTGGACAATTATTTATGTCAAATGGGACTTAATTTTTTAATAGCAGCATTTATGATTCGTTTTAATGCTCTTGATTTCTGACATACCACAACTTGCTCACACTAATGTCAAGTTTGAAATAGTGGCATAAAAATAAGGAATAAAAAAAATCTCCAACAAAAAACCCAACCCAAACCCAACCAACCAAAAAAACCAACCAACCAACCAACAAAAACCTCCAAAACCCCAAAAACCCACCAACAAAAACCACCAAAAAACCACCCACCCTGAATCTGGAGCTTTGGCATTTGAACTTTTCTGATATATTTCTTCTAGTCTAAATTTGGCAAACTCAAGTTGAGCATCTTTTTAAAGGGAAAAAAAATCACTTGGCTTCTTTACAGTAATGGAGACAAATAACTTTGTCAGGGGTAGGGGATGCAATTCTCATTGGTTATGTTCTTTTAAATGTGCTTTGGTTCTAAATAAAAGCTAATTAACAATATTTTTGTTCCTTATAGAGACCAATACATGGCACAATACATATCACAACCAATGATATTTATATATTTATTATTGGTTGTGCTGTAGTTAACATGAATCCTTTTTAGGTAAATTGTATGTTAATACATCTGAGCTTTTGAACAATATCTGCCTTTAATTATCCTTTTGAAAGGATCTCTCCATCTTTCTAATGTGACCACAGGACAGGAGCTTACCAGAACCTGAGAATAACAACAATATTTCAGCTCTTTTATTAACAATTCAAAACCTCCAATGACTGGTAATAATGCTTTGCCTGTGTCCAAGCTGTTCCAGGTTTGGGGATACATGTATAAAATACAAGTTTGTTGAATCTCTGTGAAGCTTCCAGAAACCTTTTTAGGTCAGATGAAGGTCTTTGCCTCAGTCTTCTGGCTTGTTCTGTTAATTTTTTAAATCAACTGCTCAAACTCCCAAGAATAATTTTTTTTTGTGCTGAGTAGAACCTGAATGCTTCTTTTGCCTCCAGTCAGTAAGACACAAAAAATGGGAGAGTCTCCCAGGTCATTAAATCTGGATAGCCTTTGTTTGGATACAGCAAGTTACAAATCTTGGTCACAGGGCTTTAGAAGCAGCTGTTGACTATGTCAGATATAACTCAACATTTCTGGTAATTTATGGCTTTTTTAGCCAAGGTACCACTCATTCCTTGTCCATGTTCAGGGTCAACTTGCCTCCTTTGCTTTTGGAAGCTGGGTTCAGGCTTGTGGACTGCAGGTATAAGCTGAAAAAATTCCCTGGTAAATGTGCAGTCACAGGCATTTGCAATATTCTAGGCCATTTCAGTTGTTCTATTTGGAGTTGGGACATCAATAATACATAGTTTCATTAAAAGACAATGTGCTCTAATGTCATTGCAGTGAGTTATTTTGGGTGATTTAAGTGACCCCATTTGAAATACAACAGATTAAAGTATGCACCTGTATGTTCAATTGCAGAAGGTTTGCACCATGTACCTAGAAGGAAAATTGGAAGTTTCTTACAGCCCTTCAAGTTTTATTATTTCTATTCTTAAATGCCAATGTATACATTCAGTATCCTGATAAAGCTCAGTTGGAGCTGTAACATATTGGCCTTCTTTTAGTTCCTGCCCCCTGGAAAGCCAAAACTAAACAAAAACGTCAAGTCCTCCTTTTCTCTGCTTTATTTGTGTTCTTCTTTTGAGATGATCCTGTTTGAAAACAGAAGGTTGGCACCTGAGAGAGGAAGCACAGCAGAGTGTGAAGCAGTAGGATGCCAGACAGGAGGGGTCCTGCTCTCTCCCAGCCCTGCACAGCCCTTGCACATGCTGGGATATTGTCCCTGCCTGGGATTTTGAGCAGGCTGAGAAATTGCTGTGAACTCTGCCTTATGGGACTTGCCTCATTTCTGGCTTTACAAACAGCTTTGCTTAAATAACTGTTTTCTGGTGTTCATCTCTACCTGTGCTGGAAAGGGTGACATACAAAATTGATGGCTTTGGTATAGTTGGCTGGCCATTTATTAGTGTTCTACTCACTGAAGAGTGGCAGTGAAAGCTTGCTGTACATAGAAGGTATTTCAGCAGCTGTTAAAAGAGATCCCAGGCATTATTTTTTTTCTGAAATCAGGAGCAGATTTACCACCAGTGTCTATGTGTCTCCATCATTCAGTAGTTTTATGCTCAGGTTTTTTTATATTACAGGTGTGCTCTTGGGGACTGTTTACTGAGTGTTGTAGAGAAAGCTGGTTCACTGTGTTCTCCACATGGGTAATGTTTTCATGATTTGAAAAGTTATACAATTTTTTTGGTAAGTTTTTTCTAGGTTTTTGGGGGGGTTGTTTGTTTTTGTTTTGTTGTTGTTGTTGTTTTTATTTTTATTTCAGAGTTCAGGATTGTGCAGCTGTGCCAGTTTGCCCACTGTGACCCGTTTGTGGGACATGCCAGTGGAGGCCTGGCTGCTCTTTTGGTAGTAAATAGGAAGATGAAAGCAAATCAAACAGAAGTGAACCTGGAGATAAGTGAACTTTAGGACTGGACTGCTTTACTGTTCTTTGAGATTGCTGCTATTGGTGAGCACCATGGTGTAGTGAATATTCAGTTTCAGAAAACCACATCCACGCTGCCTGCATGAAAGCCCATGTTGTGAATATTTAACCCTGAAATGGAAATTGTCTGATATTTTTCAGTGAGGCAAAGATGAAGACACAAGACAAATATAAACAAAAACATATAAATAAAGGGGATTAAGGGAAAATGGACATCTCTTTGCAAGAACCACAAAAAAATCTGTTTTAAAAAAATTCTGAAATTGAAAAATGAATGATTTAATATAGAAAATCCTGAAGTCAGAGATTACAATAACAATAAAAATAACAATTTTTTTTTCTAACTTGTCAGCAAATTGGAAAGAACTGTGTGGATTAAAGGAAAACCTTTGCACAAAGTCCTGAAACTCTACTGCTTCTGTAGTAAGAAATGAGGAAAATCTTCAGCTGATATACACTGTTGTAGTTCACTGAAGCCAATGAAGTTATGGAAGTTTGCAGTTGCTAAAGGTTTGACCATTGCAATAGATGAAAACAAACAACCAAAACAATTTGGCATGATAGACACGGAAGGAAAAATATTCTTGGAAAGCTTTAAAACTTCCTATATCAAAATTTGTTACCTCACTGAATCTGCAAAAAATTTTAGGATGCCTTGAGGAATTTTTTTTAATGGAAGAAGCAAAGTATATTGTTATTAAGCAGTAGAGTGATTTATGTCAAGGATCTCAGACTTTAAAAAAAAAACCAAAGGAAAAAGTAAAGCTGTTTAATAGTTTTGGTGGGATTGTACTTTCTCCTTGAAGGGAGGGAATAATAAATCCTAGGTTCCTTAGCTTTGTTACTTTAGTACACATATATAATCCAGAAATTCCAGCTCTGCTTGTAGTCCAGGAGACAGCAGAGAGACTGGAAGATACAGGTCCTGATCTGAAGTGTGTAGAATTTGTACAGAAAACAAATTCAGAAATTAAAAAAACACAAGGCTTGAGAAGAGTGTGTTCTTGACCTCATAGTCATGGCCCAGGCAGAAGCAGAGCTGAGGTCATGATGTCTGGCTCTTTAGAGTCTTGTGCACTGAGTTCCCACTGGGTCTTCCCCAAGGATTGAAGTCTCCTGGTACTTCCCTGTTCATTCTGCACAGGGTTGCTAGGACACCTTTCAGGCAGGTGGAAAATGAACCCTCTTAGGGACTTCTTTACGAACTGGTCATAAATTCTAATGAGATGAAGGTCCAGGTTTGATATACATTATATTTAAGTTTCCACTTGGTAGATACACACATAATGGTATGATGGTACTGCACAGAAGTAAGGGTCTTTACCACGTTGAAGCAATTATAAACTAGGAAAATGAGCTGAAGATTTTGTATAGGTAGGGTTGGTACAGTTTTGCCAAGTGACTTTGGGGTAGAAATGTGGATCCAGGAACATGACACTGATGGATAGCTCTGGATCTCCCCATGTAGATTAGGTATCTGGCAGACTTGTGTCTGAAATGTTGGATGTGGGGCAGCCATTTGTAGCTGCTGTGCTGATTGCAGAAATCCTCAAATTTTACTCTACTAGAATTTTGAAGAAGGGAGAAGGTACCTCGGAAAAGGCATCTGTGCCTGTTGGTCCTGGTCTGGAGCATTTTTTACAAGTATTAACAGTATCACATGTCTGTTCTTTGCCTTAAGTTGTCGTGAGGGATTTTTAGAAAATACCATCATCTAGTCTAGATGACTGAAGAGTTAAATTGGAACTATTTTGTTGGGTTAGGGCCTTAGTTTCTGAGGCCCATGAAGTGAATCAAACCATTATTTTGTTGAGGGTAGAATGTGTGTGAAATGGGGTATTTTTCTTTATTTGGAATCACTTTGTAAGGGGTGAAGGAATTACATCAAAATCTGAGCAGTTTGTTGGCAGACTTCACAAACTGCTATTGCTGTGCAGGTGGAGGCAGTGGTAGATTTGTGGCTTACTGTGCTGGCTCTATTTTTAGTTTCTGATTGCTTGCAAGTTCTGTTTACAAATGTCAGGAAAATGCATTAGGATTATCTGCTTTATTGTAGAGGTAATAAAATGTTGTCCAATTTAGCCAATAAACCAGCTAAAAGCAGGGTCCTGCTGTCATGGCAGTGGAGCTGCTAAATGTACACAGTGGCCTCACAGGATTTTTAAGCTGCCTGCTCTGTTCTTTCCTCATTGCTTGTTTCCCACCATTGTATTGATTCAATAGGGAGATCAGGAATCTTTGGGGTTTTTCTTACAGCACGTGCTTCTCTGGGAATAGCTGTAAATGCATATTGAGAAGAAGGAAGGGGAGAGATGAGCCAAGGCTGTATGGACCATTCCTGCAGAGCCACAAATTGCTCCTGGAAGTCAGCAGGGACACTGGAGTCATAAGGACCATGGATTATTCCTTTGCCCAGGGGTCTCAAATCTTTGGCTACCAAGAAGTACTTCCCTAGAAGTCCCTTCAGCTTCAGTGGCTGCAGTGGGAGTCAGTCATTCTTAGTGTGGTTAGTCTGTGGCAATCTCTCTTGGATGATACCCTATAAGCCAATACTGCAGATGTTTTCACTGCCATAGAGCCTGGATCCATGGACAAACATCCCATGTAACCCGGGGTGACTTACTGGTGAGCTTTGTGACTGTACTTGTCAGCTAGAAGTATCAACGTGCTGAAGTCAGGGCTGAAGGTGCTTTAATGTTGTTATTTGACTCTGAAAGAAAAAAAAATTGGGTTGTTTATGTAAATAAATAATATATATAAAAAATCTTTCCAGTGCTTAAATGGTCATTGCTACCTTTATTATGGCCTTTCACCACTACAAGTTAGCGTTGTAGGGTGCCAGTCCGAGCTGTAGTCACTAGTTAGCAAAAAGTTTGAGCAGACTTGTGACACTGCTAGTTAATACTTGTTTTTCATTAGTGTTCTGGATAGCTCAGGTCAAACAGATTGTGTCTTAGTGCTGGGGTAGAATACATAAAATACAGTTCTCATGCTAAGGACCTTGTGTTTTAAATACAACAAATATGTCCCCTAAAGCATACCATAAGGTGTGGCTCTCTGCATGCAGTTCATCACCCAGAGAAAGAACAAATTCATTTTTAAAGGAGCCATAAAGTTTATTTGTTTTAAGTCAGGATCTGAGTTAGGAAAGAAACTGGCAATTTAGTGAAAACTGAAGAGTTATTCTACTACAGGGGCAGGCTAGAAATAGAAGTAGGAGTAAAAGTGTTGCTTTGAACTGCATCATATGCAAGCAGTAATGACAGGAACATTGCAAGTTTGTATGTACCTGTGAATGCCCTTTTTTTTTAAATGCAAGTTCTGCAGTTTTTGAAATCGTGCCTCTAAGGAGGCAGACAGGGAAAATTTGATAGGTAATATATTATTATGCAGTGAAGTGTTGAAATTTGCAGATGGATCACTTCAAGCTCTTGCCTGGCAAGTCTGACCAAGAAATATAGCCTCTTTTTTTACCTAGGAGATGAAGTGTGGGACATTATGATTTAAAAATGAGAGGGAGACGTAAATCTACACTAACTGTTTCAGTACTCTTCAACTTTGAGAAAACTGGAATCTGGAAAAGAACTTGATGACTTTTCTTTTTGGTTTGGCCAACTGTAATGATAAAGTCACAAATATTTGTGACACGTGGCATGGTCGTGGCCACAGCTAGGTCTTAGATCCATAACAAAAGGGTTATTTTTCCCAAGATTTTATTTTCTGTTTATCCAGATAAGTGCCACAGAACTGCAACTTACTGTTACTGAAAAGAACAGTCAAACCATAGCATCTCCGTTCTGCCAAGCTGTTCTAATGAATACTGGAATACTGAAAATCAGATATTGTGTTTGTCAGCTTAAGATTTACAAAGTCACTGATGAGTCGTTTTGAGTCTGTTTTGTGGGTTTGTTTGTTGTTTTTTTTTTCCTTAGTAAGTTAGCTGATATTTGTTCATAAAAAAGAATTAAATCAATCCTTTTAGGCTGTATTTCAGACTCTATGAATATTGGAACTAGAGGGCTGTGAGTTTTTTCAGGGAGCACAGGTTCAGGTAGTCCTTTTATAAAACACAGCAAGAAGCTGGAGCTGCTCAGTGTTTGAGAGCTTGGCATAGCCAGGCTGTCAGCCTGGGAGAGTTGCAGTTTGATGAAGTCCCAGGTGATGGCCTCTTACCTTGCTACTTCCTTCTTCCCTGGTATTCCTCTGGGCTCCAGAAGTATTTTTCTTGCACAGCATCTCCTAGAATTGGAAAGTGTGAGGGGATGGAATTAGGATGCATGGAGTAAAATTATAAAAATAGTATATTTTTCCTAGATGTTAGACCATTTTTAGAGTTTTGTTTATTTTTTAGAGGTAGTATTCAGTCAAAATCAGACCTGGTCAATTTTCCTACTAATGCTTTTTTCTCTGGAAATCACATATTTGATGGGATTTGAAGCATTTCCTGGGGCTGTGTGAATTGTCCTTAGGCTTTTTGTCAAAAAGATGGCACTCAAGAAGTCTCCATGGGCCTGCATAGTTTTCTGTCATCCAGTTCAAGGGACTTGAAACTCCTGGCTGTAGCAAGGAGCACCTTGAGACATGTACAGTTTTCTGAGAGCTTGAAATTGTAGTTCCAAAATGTTTTTACTCCAGTCTGCATCTAAACCACAGTATATTTCATAAAAATATCTGAATGCTATTCTAATATCTGCTCCATTACAGTTTTGCAAGAAAGAAAAGCATCCTTCAAGTGACCTGACCATTTCCTGCAGCACAAGGCCTTTCTTGTAGACATTTTGAACTGTTGGTCAGGTTGTTCTAGTGGGAACTGGGTGGAACTAAGCCTATGTGTTGAAACAAGTTTGGTAGATCTTGAATGAGTGAAGAAGAAAGGATACAAAAAATTTAAAGTGATTCTAAATAATGGTTTTTTTCCTTCAGCTGTCTCCGTAATGAGATACAGTGCATCCTCCTTTGGATTTGCTGTAAGTAGAAGATACATTTAAATATTCTCTATCCCTTTTATTTTTTTAATGGGCTTTCCCTAAACATGAAATACTGTATTTTTTCTTATGGTAATTTCATGGCAAGTTGTGCAAAGTCAACGATGGATTAGGAAAAGTATTGTTGAAGTCAAACATTGGGAAGGACGTTTGCATTGCACTTTTTCAGTTTCTGCCCACTAAGTCTTATATTGGAGTTAATATCAATGCTTGCATCTCATCATCAGTAGATAATGTTTTCTTCTACAAAATCTCTCGCTTTTTTGTTGAACTTGAGCCAAATTCCAAAGTTCCCTTGTGAATTTTATGTTACCATGTTCCTATTGAAGTCTATGGTAAGACTGCTATTTGACTTTGGAATGACAGCTTGCCTCTCTAGTCCTTGCCATGACTTTCCTGATTAGCAGCAGAGCAAAAAATTCCCAACTACAAGCAATGACTCATATCAAATAATTTGTCTCTTTCTTTCAAATTTGAAGGTTAGATGACTCTAGAAAGCTTGATGTAAGGATGAAAGTTCTTACAGTGGGACAAGCCTAATTTTTGGTGTCTTCATTAACTGGAAATACAAATATGGCAATTTTCCTGATGATACAGGATAACATATTCATATAATATCTGGATACAATGGGATTTTGAAAAAAGTTAGTATTTTCTTGCTTTGAAACAAAACTTTCTAAGAAATTAGTGACTACAAGAAAAAGGAATGACTGCCAGGCACTTCCAAACACTTCTTTCTTCAGAATCTTTGCATAAGAAGCATATTAGTATTTTAACTCTTGTTGTACCACAGTTGCAGATTGTGGTGGTTCTTTTTTATCCTTAATTTCTCTACAAGTGATGGATTAAAAATAAATAAGTTTTTAATCTCTTGATTGACTTCCTGACCTCTGAAGTGTATCATTATGCAATAATACGTGGCGAAAATGTGAAGATCAATTCAATAAATGTAAATCCTGCTTTCATTAAAGTGATTTATTTGAAGCTGCTCTGTGCCTGTGCAGCAGGACAGTAAATGCACTGCTCTTAGCACAGGGCACATTTAATGGCCAGCAAAGCCATTGACTCTGTCTCTCTTGCAGTTTGATGCCACCCTGGATGTTTTGTCGTCAGCGATAGTTTTGTGGCGATACAGCAACGCAGCCGCTGTGCATTCTGCACACAGGGAGTACATGTAAGTACACTTCACTGTACTTCTGGCTCTGGGAGAGACCTGCAGAGCTTTTGTTGTCAAGCTGTTATGCTACAGACTCCAGAGCTTTGACAAAAAGCACTTTGTCATGTCAGCAAGTATTCTTTCCTACTGCCAGCTTACTGTTTGGTCCCAAACACGCAGCCTTTCCTTAGGCAAACCTCCCTGGGATTGTGATTTTCAGTTTCTTTTTAGCCAAGATAGCAACTTTCAGGTCTTTGTGATTTTTTTTTTTCTCCCTTGCAGCACCTGTATCAAAAAACTGTATTTACAATCTTTAAATCTTTTATTTTGCATCTTACTGCATTATTCTTACTAGAGTATGTTTTTTAAATTGTTGCTTGTATAATATTTTTACCTCCTTTAACAAGTTAGAAACGTGAATCCCTTCTCTTTGGATGTAAATCACTTCAACACTCAGTGATATTATTGGAAGTTGAGATTATAGAACATCTGGTAAGATTGAGTCCATATTAGTGATATGATGGTAGGGTGGCACAGGTTGTTGTAACTGCTGTACCGAGAGAGAGACACCCCCCTGGTTTTTTTTGTTTGTTTGTTTGGGGTTTTTTGTAAGTAAGAGTGTAGCAGTACTTACATGTCTTCTTTATGTTTGCTTTGCAAGCACGTAGGTTTTTTTCCCCATTTTTAATACTTGCTATATGTATCCCATGGGAAAAAAGAGCTTACATTTGCAGTGCAATATTGGTCATGGTGGGCATTGTATTCTGCATCACTGTGCAGTATTTCTGTTGGGGATACATGTGGTAGCTGAGAAGACCAGCTTGAGATTGACTCAAGGATTTTTCCATCTAGTGCATAAAGAAAATCTGAAGCTCCTACTCAAATTTTGAGTACAACTAGATAGAGAATTGCAGTACATTTGTCTGCTTTGGGTTTGCTCTGTGCTGCCACTGCTAGCAGTATCCCATCTGGCTTGTTTGAAAACAGTTCAACTATCCCCTGGACTAGATTACAATTTTACAATAAAGAAGGATAAGGTAGGTTTTGTGCTGAGACACCTCTAATGGTGTCCCTTCAACAAGAAGGGCAATCTGATAAAACTGAACTTGTACATAACTGGTAGGATCGAAAAAAAAAGGCCAGACAGAAGGGTCTATAACTCATCTTCATAGTCTTTTCCTAAAAACTAAGAAAAAAATAAGCAGTATTTTTACATGCATTAACTCAAGCTCATGCAACAGCTTGCCAGTGCTGTGAGTTCCTTTCTGGCAGGGCTCCATACAGAACAGTTTGAAATAAAAGGCCATAAAGGACTGATGTGGCGTTGATTCATAAAAATAAATTCAGAAATATGTGATTAAAATTAGTCTTCCTGCACAGATTTGGAGATCTTAACAGATATTTCCTGAGTATTTTGCTTTTGTGGGTGTCCACAGAGATTCCTGTCAACATCCAATTAACATATTTTTGAAATCCCCTTCTGTTGAGCTTTTTCAAGTGAACCTTGTAAACTACTTTACAGAGAACAAAATTCCCAATAAAAAAGAAGAATCAACATATCCTTATGGCTAAAGCAGTAAAGTGAAAAAGCAAGGTAGCAAACGTATTTTCCTAAACTAACGCTCAATTTTAATTTTCCCCTCCTTTATATAAGGCTAAATTAAATCAATGAATTACTTACCATGCCCATTTAGTTGAAGACAGATAAGATTACATGGTGGGATCAGTACTGAGTGAAAGACTGTTCCCATATGCTGGGAATATGAATCACTGGACAGTCAGTCTGGTTACCTTTCTGTTTCTAGAGCTGACAGGAGAATTACCATAACACTGACAAGCAAAGAGGGATGATGAGATGGTTGTGTTGCTTAAGGCAATTCTTACTGTGTCAGATTTTTGAGGGAGGCACATTTCTAATTTCCTGTTGTGTTTAATCAATCTCTTGCTTGAAAGGCTGCATGTAATTACTTTTGCTCTAGCTGGGACAATGTTACAATGACGCCTGCTGGCTGCTTGCTCACCTTACGAATAATCTTTGTATCGCATGTCCTGTAGCCACACCTGCTCTAACACAGTCCTTGTCTCCTCTGTGCCAGTGCCTCAGTGGGCCAGTCTGCTCTTCACTTCTGGTGCAAATTTGTGTAGGTGCTTACGTTGTGCCGTGTGTTATTCCTGTCTCTGCGTGCCTGGCCACATTCTGCCTTAGTGCGGGAGCCTGTTTGCCAGAGTGAGGTGTGCCAGAGTGGCTTTGGTTTAGTTCTTTATTGATAGGTCTGTCTTTTATTGATTTAAATAGTACCTTTGTCTGTGTATCCTAACAGATCTGAAAATATCCTTAGCTCTGTGGCAAAAGCCAAGTGGAATTGCCAATTAATTTTGTTTTGCAAATTTATAAAACTTCCTGTCTCATAAACTTGACAGCAAGAGATTGATCCAAAATCTGTTGAAATCAGTGGAAAGCCTCTCATGGAAAGGCAGAGCTACATTCAGTCCTTACTGCTGGACGTCATTGAGAGAGAACATAAAGACAGACTGAGAAACAAACCCCCAGAAAAAGAGACGGAGAATCCAGCCTGACTCATTCTGTGCTATGAATTAAATACTTAGAATAAAATGCTACCATGTAAAAGGACTGCGTAGTTTTACTTAAGATGTAGCCATATGGCAGATAGAGATGCAACATTTTATGGGCTGGCACTCCTAACAGTACAAAAATGCTTGCTGTGCCAAGTTCTGCTAAAATGAACCAATGCATTCCCATTTGACTTCAGGGGAATTGGAGTGCTGAAACTATCATGAAAATTTGTCCTGCTGAGTTTAACTCCATTCAATGGTTTTCATTTTTATTAGATAGTTTGATTTTTCTCATTTTCTGGGGCGAGATGAGAAGGTACTTTTGCTGTGTACATCCTTTCAGTGTCATCCCTTCCCTCCAGGGCATCAACCACACCACACAGCAAACTGGCTGAGTGTGCCCTCAATCCCACTGTCCATGTCACCAGCAAAGGTGTTAAACAGCACCAGTCCCAGTATCAGCTCCCAGAGAACATCACTAGTCACTGGTCTCCACTTGGACATTGAGTTGTTGACCCCAACTCTTTGAGTGCAACCACCCAACCAATTCCTTATCCACTGAGTAGTTCATCCATCAAATCCACCTCTCTCCTGTTCAGAGACAAGAATGCCACTCAGGACAGTGTTTCACTTTGTGCAAGTCCAGGTAGATTGTATCAGTTGCTCTTCCCTCACCTTCCACAGCTGTAATCCTGTGGCACAATTTGCCATTAGTGAAGCCATGTTGACTGTCACCAATCACCTCTTTAGTTTCCATGAGCCATAAATTTATGACTAAAATAAAACTTTTTCAATACCTTATTTTTCTCATGAGAGGAGAAACCAAAAGCAATATACCCTGATGTAGCTGATAAAGCAGAGACCCACCACCTGCGTGCTTTAGGCCTGGTGTGGGGGGAGTTTTGTGCAGTGCTGTGATGGAGGTCATCAGTCCAAACCCCTGCTCAAAGCAGAGTTGATTTGTCAGGTTACAGCTCTAAATCCAGTCTTCTGGTTTGTGATTTGAACACTGGCTGAGCACTGAGACATTCAAGATGTGCAAAGAAACCTGAATGGTTCCCCATTCCTGTTCTCCATCACCAGTTTACAGATATCTTGAATATTCTGCCTTTAGTAAATCTTTAGTGACATAATAGCTTATTGGGTTGCTGAAGCAAATCTAAATTCTGTTGAAGGAAGGAATTTATTGAAATTGGTGCAGTAACAATGGGTTTTCATGGGCTTAAATAAATCCTGTAAATAAGAATAGAAGTAATTTCTTAATAAAGAATTGGAAAAATGTCTCATGAGATGTTGAACTAGTCACCAGCTATGCAGCCTAAGGGCAACTCTTTGCTTCTGTTAAGTTAAGGAATGAAGGAGTTGGATTGTAGTGCTGGAAATGTGTGTGAGGAGAAAGTGAGAAACACTATCAAAAAAGAGAAGATCGAGAAAACAGAATAACAAAGTACATGCACAGCCTAGTGAAAAAGCTTTAAAGGACAGAGCTTTTGAAGGACAATTGGTTGGAAAAATCTTTTCTGTACAGAGCAACTCAGCACTGAGTGTCTGACTATGCCTGTGAGATCCACTGCTCCTTGGAGTTTTTGGCTACTGAGTCTGTATTGCAAAAACTAACTCAGTACAGCATATTTAACATAGTGATTCTTGACAGTTGCAGCTGGTGTTTGTTATATATTATTTTGTTGATGGTACCAAGTTAAATTCTGTGTTTCCCAGGAACCAGTCTGGCAATATCTTTCTTAACCCAGTGCCAGAGTAAATAGGAAACCTTACTCATAATGAACATTCTGGATCATGCCAAGAGCAGAAAACACACATTTCTTTCACTGTTTTGGTGTGGTTTGTTGGGTTTTTGATTGGTTGGTTCATTGGGGTTTTTTTTTTGTTTGCATATTTCAGACTCTGACTATTCATTCCTTAATTACTGTAATAAGAAATTTAAATTCTATCATGGACTAATAATTTTAAACAAATTTGTGATGCTCTATGTTGCCATGACATAATATATAACAAATGCAGATATATCCCTTTTTTCTTACATTGTCCAAAACACTGACAGTAATATTAAAAAGACAAGAATTAGAGAGAATTTACAGTGTGCCAGACACGGGTGCAGATATCTGTCATACCTCCACCTGCTTCTGAGAAAGCTTTTTGCTAGAAGAAAATAGTCATTTTGCAATCAGACATTATCTAAACAAATTGCTATATGTCTGTGATTTAACTTTCATCTCCACACATTACACTTCAGCTGTGGCAGCTGGATTTGATACTGCCAGAATGCTGAACCTATTGGCCAAGTGAAAAATGCCTGCCCTGTGGATTTAAATCATGGGTTCTTACATTATGGGAAGGATGAACTGGTATTCTCACCTGTTTTGACATTCAGAAGAACACAACTCATGAGAGCTTAATCCAAAAATTTCTAATTTAGTTTGAGCTAAAAGCAATCTCTAAGAAAGATATTTGACTGCTTCTCAGGGATGGAGTAAATAGTAAATATTAATTCCATTCATAATTGGAATGCTGGATCCAGCAATTAAGAATCTCTTTCACCCCTCACTGCCCTACCCCTATGTTTAACAATCTCAATAATAGAGATGTACATCTTATTTCTAAATTGTGTATATGTATATATATATAGCTTTGGTTTATAAACATTGTTGTGATTTTTTTCTGTCTGTTGAAAGAAGAACATGCCTGGGGTTTTCATTTTTTAGGCAGCTGGAGAAATACACTGTGTGGAGACCATATCTATATCCATACCTATACCTATGTCTATGTCTATATCTGTATCATCTATATATAACCTCTATCTCTATCTGTATATGGGTTATCCATTACACAGAGATATGCAATGCAGGGAGGAAGGAAGAAAAGAAATTCTGACCTTTTCCTAGGACTTCATGCATTGAGTGTGAAACTTCTGGCTATGTAACAGTATGACATGGGAATTAGGATATTTAAACATTTTATGAAGCATACCAATGTTATCAACAGACTTTTAATAATACCCAATGACTACAACACCATCGGTGTGCTGATCCCTTTCCTTGTTTGCTTGCTGGTCTCCTGGTTATGTGTATTTTGTCAGTTGTTCTTTCAGAGAGTATGCCTAGCATTCATTATTGATTGTTAGTACTTTCCAGGTAAATGGGGCACTGCAGGAAAAAGACATGTTAGTGTTTCGAATATTACCATGAATCAGTGGATGTTTATCAAGTGGAAGAATGCAACTTTGAACAGTTTTTGTTTAATAACCTTACATCTCCTTAGGCATGTGATCCTTGGAGAAGCCCATTCAGGTGCTTAGAAACCCTTTACCAGTTGCTTAGTTACCTGCTTTCTGGAATTTAGACTTAAGTAAACAGCAGTAATAAAATCATCTCCATAACTCTGTGTATGCAACTCCAAACTGAATATACCTGAAAGAACTGCCCTTTGCTGTGTTCCCTTTGTCTGCATGGGTATGTTATGGATAACTGTTCCTTCAATACCTTGTTCTCCTGCTCTTTACTTTCTGGTGCAATTCATTTTTGGAAGACAGAGGAAGTCAGATATCCTATATGGTATCCTTCAGTTACTAGGGAAAGGTGCTTTATGGCTTCATGAAATTATACCTTACTGCTTTGCTCTACATTGTCTCTTTGAACTGCAAATCTACTTTCACTCTATAGTCTCTTGTCCAGCTGCTTTTTGTCTAGTCCAGGGCACTCCAGAAGCTTTCATCCTCTCAGTGATTTTTGCTTTGACGGTGATCCTTGGAATCACCCTTTCTTACTTTACTCCTGCCCTGTGCAGATTCTGTAAGCCATCACCATTGTCACCTCCCCTGCTGCTGAAGGAAATGGGCTCTTTGGGGCTGCTGGACAAATGTGGGGAGTTAGTGGCTGGTGAGCTTCTTTGTTACTGAGAAAACAGGATGCCAGGTGAGACCCTATGATGGAGCAAACCTCTCCTTCCAAAGTAATTTTAACCCTTTTTTCTCTCTTGCTCATGTTCAGTGACACCACTTGAGAATATTTACCCTGGCATTTGCTCTTGGGGAGCCTTACAGAAGTTATGCTGGATATATGTGCATTGCAATTAGGCTGGGAATATGGGGATTGTGATGTATCCTACTTTTGCACTCAAAGCTTGAATTAGAAGTCACTGTTTATAGGAGGACATCCTGCAAGGTGAGGTCTGGCTCTTCTCTCTCCTTTCCTCTGATTCAAATAAGAAAGCAGACCGATCTATATGTTTGCAGGGTATATTCTCTTTTGGTTCACAGAATTAAAAAAACCCCATCTCTGTAATTTTTAGCATTTGTACTGTATTTAAATTTTTCTGTGTGGATTGGCTCTGCTGTACTGGTTAGCCTGGCTAAATGAGCACTGTCTATTTAGGTGGTGTTGAATGAAAATAATCCTCTCAGTTCAGACCCAACATATCAGTCACATTGAAAAAACTGGGGATAATTTTATCTGTGCCATACATACGAAAGAGACTTGAAGCACAGATGGCAAAATCCACACCTACCCACAGTTCAGGGCAAACCTCTGTGGCAGGAGGAAAAACTCCTTTGTGATGAGTGAATGGAACACCTAAGTGGTCTGGAAAAGTGTCAAATGTATGGAGCTGGCCTACAAACTTCAAAGAGCTCAGAACCTACCTCTGCAACTCTTGTGTAGTTCTCAGTTACCATGAGTTCATCCTCATGTGACACTTGCATATCTCTCCCACACAGTGAGGCACAGTGTAGAGTTTTCAAGGTAAGTATTCACCTATGCTTGAATACGTGCTTTATAGGAAGGGAAATATAGTTTCTTTTTAACCACACTGAAAATTTCCAAACCATTCTTTCTTCAGAAATATTTAGCTGAAATTCTGCATCCAGTCCAGGGCTAGATACAAGTTTTAGATGTGCTCCATTAGGCTGAGTTATTAAACACTATAATTTCTCCCTAAATTCATTGTACCAAATAAAGACAAAGGTAAAGTATTCCTAAACTTTGCTCTTATCTGGACAGAAATGCATGTGTGCATAAGGTTATCCCTGCACACACACGCAAATCAACGCACATAGAAGTTATATTAAATATGAAATTGAAAATGTATATATTTATACATTCTAAAATCTGTTTCGAAAACTGTGGCATCTGTAGCCTTGGCAATGATTTTACTGGAGTTAGATCCAAAGTCTATTTAATTTATGGAAAACTCTCACTTCACTTGTAGTTGATGAGGAGTATTTGTGTATGTTGACTAGTATTTACACATAGGTTGATATATATAAAATCAGGGATATGATGTCTTCTGTACAGGAATTTGATAATCACCATAAAAACGAATATTACGGAAATTCTCTAAAAGCTTTAATTTCCAGCTTCAGGGGAATGACAGAATCTCTGATCATCTGCTGCAAGGCTGGGAGCAGTGCTCAAGCCAGGAGGGTGGTTGTAAGGCAGGTGTACTCTAAGTGCAGCTGCACAGTCTGTGCAGACCAGGGACTAGAAAATAGGTCATGAGAGTTTTCAAACTCTCCCAGGTTGTAGAAATGTCTGTTAGGGTTTTTTTCTGGCAGATGTTTAATACCTGGAGTACCAAATTATTTATGGAACTGTTGCCCCAGTTGAGCTTCATGATTATAGAGGATGTAAACACCCTGTTCTCCAGCAACTAGTTGAGCTCCTAAGGGATAATAAAAGTTTTAGGAGGCCTATAACATTTTCAACATGAAATGTATCGCTAGCAGAGCTAATCTGAATTTCAGATATAAACAGCATTTCCCCTTCATGTGTTTTAAGAAGAGGTTAGACCCTGTGATTCCACAGTATATCAAAATAATTGAGAAATTGACTTTCAATGGTAATTTGTACTATTACTTGAATCCTGTTTATTGTGTAACCTGGTTTGGACTTTTTTTTTTTTATGGTGAGAAAAAGGAGTAGCTGTAATGATGCTGATCTGGATTCTGGCAGTTGGGGGTGGATTATGGAACATGTGTGATGAACAGCAAGCCCACTTTGTTCCTTTTAAAGTGCATCTTAAATTGACTCTATTCCCTCTTCACCCTGCAGGCAGGTGTAAATACTCTGAACAGTTGTGGTTCTGTACATTGCAGTGTCCAAAACCTCTTCAGTAACTAAACCTGATAACAGAGAAGTTACACCACCAGCAATATAACTACCTCATTGGACACAAGGAAGTTTCAGATTAGCAGTAGAGAGTGACAAATGAGCAGGACTTTCAAGACTGGGGTTGATATTGCCTTTTTTGCCTGTGTATTACTGTGATCTGCAGAGGACCACACCTGCAACTTCCCCAGCAATCCCTTGAGCCTCAAAAAGACTGCAAACCAGAACACTTTCATTCCCTTCTCTGAAACATCCTCAGACTTTTTCCCTTTCTATATTCTTTGTCCACTGACTTAGTTCTGAGTTCTCTTCCAATTTCTCAACCCTGCTCCACTTCATCCCCATCAGTCAGATCCCACTGGTTTGCCACCAGAAAATCATTTGCTGGTGACCAAAAATTGATTTCCCCCCCCCAACCCCCCCAAGTTCTCAGTCTTCAGTTATCATCATTAATTTTTGCCTGTGCTTGAGAAATCTTGGGCTGGCTGTGACTGGAATATGGTACTTGGCTACTGTAAACAGACTATAAGAGCTGCCATAATACAAATATTAAATGAAAACAGGCCTAGCTTTGTTTAAACAGGCTGACAGCCTCTCATCTAGAAGAAATGTGCTGCAGGTTATTGCAAGCTCCAAGTGACTGATGAAGGAGCATTCATAGAACGTAATTTGTATTTGGGTCTGAGAAGAAAGAATGAAAACAAGAGTATCAGTGAGGCAAAGAGATACAAGAGGATTCCTGTCATGTGGCTAGACACAGAAGACACTTGATAAAAAGGTATAGAGAGATACAGAATTGTAAAGTGAAGAATGTTCAAAATATTTTCCTAACTTCTGTCAGCAAAAACCTCTTGAGGAACTGCCTTCTATGTTACGCCATATGACTTTCCCTGAATGATTCCATACACAATATTCATTCTGCCACCCACTAATACTAAAATCCATTCTAATCATAGGGAAACATGAATTAGCAATTTTACAGTTTTTATTAAAATAATTACTTTTATAATTTAAATTTTTTTTTCTTACTTAAACTCTAGAGGTTTCCTTGGTGGGTTTATTCAGAGATTAAATCCTGTATCCATCATAAAACTGATTTGCTCAGCTTTGCTGAAAAAGCTCACATTACTCCTGGGTTTAGAGCTCGTATTGCTCTCAGTGGCCTGCAGCTCATTTTAATGTGCAGTTACAGTACCCTGCAAAGTAATATTTTTAACATTATCTCTTCATTCCAGTGGTGAAAACAGCCTGTAGAGATTTTAGCATTTCCTTTTCTGTGGGCCATTAGGAGCCATTAGTGCTGAAAGATCTTGACAGAACATGCAGAGTTAAAGATTTTGTGAATAAAAATTAATAGGATCACAGGATAATCCAGGTTGCAGAGGCCCTCAGGAGGTCTCTAGTGCAGGCTCTTACCCAGAGCAGAGTCAGCTGTGAGATCAGAAGAGGTTACTCAGAACTTTATCCAGTCAGGTCTTGAGAACTTCCAAGGATGGAGACTCCACAACCTCTCTGGGAAACTGTTCCACTATTTCCAGGGTGGAAACCCCATTTCTCTTAGGAAGATATATAATGGTAAGATTCTTAACAACCATGGAAATACAGAATTAAAATAGAGTAAACTGGTTCTAGTAGGGTAACAAGAATATATGTAGAAATTAGAAGTAT
Source organism: Manacus candei (assembly GCF_025592945.1). Taxonomy (NCBI): domain Eukaryota; kingdom Metazoa; phylum Chordata; class Aves; order Passeriformes; family Pipridae; genus Manacus; species Manacus candei. The sequence goes on along the minus strand of NW_026138125.1, from coordinate 1,859,719 downwards.
TATCTTTTCCTTAGAGTATTGTGGCTGCCAGAGAATTGGATGAGGACCTGAAGCGTGTTTCGATGGCAGCTTTGCAAATGTGACAAAAGAGTTTCTACCTCAAGAATATTAAGACAAATGCTAGTGGTTTATATAATGATTTTTTCTCAGTTCTCTCTCATGTTTACTTCTGTAGCTCAGCTGAAGTTATTAAAATGTTTTCAGCGAATAAGGTAAGAAATCTTGATACAAGAAAGAATTTTCCACGGTGAGATCAGTCAGTCACTCAAACAACCTCCCCATGGACATGGTAGATCGTGGGATGCAATTGGTAAGGGTGCTAGAGAATCTCATCTAGGCTCCCTTTTCCTTGAAAGGCTGGACCAGATGATTTTTGGAGGTCCCTTCCAACCTGGGCTGTTCTATTATTCTGCAAGCCTCTTCATATTGGTAAAAGTAGTAAAAACCCAAATAACTCATCTAATCAAAAAAGGGTAAGTAGTCTGAGATACTGCAGTGAATAAAAATGGTGGGAGAATAGCCCAGTATTTGACAAGAAGATTAGGCTTCTAATATTGCATTTTAGTTGTACCATATGTTAACAAAAGTGGGAAGTAATTGGACCGCTACTGACAAACTTGTTTTATTCCACATGATGTCATCATGTTTCAGGGACTATCTCAATGCACTTGAAGTGTGGTGGTAAAATAAGGTCCAGAATGTAACAGACAAACTACTAAGTGCATGAGGCCCTTTTTCCTCCCCACTGCCCCAAAACAACTGCCTCCATGAGCTGCTAAGAGAAAGTTAACACATTTTTGCAGATTGCATTCACATGCATCACTAATCTTTTCTGAATCCTTAATTCTGTTGCACCACCTTTGCTGCATGTGAGGGCAGATTAACTTGAGAGGAGCAATTATCAAGAGCTTCATTACAAACTGGTGTTGGTGTTGTGGTGCTGTATTCCATTTGCCACAAAGACAGGAGGAAGATAATTAAGAAGGGAAACCTCTTGTGTTGGTATTTTAAAGCAGTCGGTTGACATGAGGAAAACTCTGTTACCAATCACCCTTATGTAGCTTACCCCAGATATTTTTTGAGGTAGTATATAGCAGAGCTTGTTACTCAGCATGTATTTGTAATTTCACTACTATTATATATATCTAGGGTTTTTTTATAAAATGTTACAAAACAAGTAGCTGAGAATCTAAATCTGCAGTCTCACTTCAAGCTGACTGCTGCTCACACTGAAGAGCAGTCTCTTTGGCTGGAAGGGCCAATTCATGTAAAGGGTATTTAGTGCTTGACAAGAGCCATGCTAAAGGTAAAATTCCTTCATTACATTGAAGATTAATCACCACAGAAATCTGAGTGAGATTAATCTTTATTTCTATGACGAAAATATTACAGAATTTTAGTCTTATCACTCCCTGCAGGGAATCATAACAATTAATTGCAAAATATAAGATAGAATTAAGGCTAAATCCATGAATTATAAGGCTGTTTTGCTCCATCTGCTAGATGCAAATGAATTGAATAATTTGACATACTCTCCTTAGGAAATTAATTCTGTGATAAAAAGAGGAAAAAAAAAGTTAACTTACTAATAGCAGCTTGAAAATTGACAGTTTGTGGAGGTGGAAATCCCTGAATCTCAGTACTTTTCATAGCTACCTGCTGAAAAGCCATTAACTTATGCAAAGTGACAAATTTTTGATTAAGGGAAAGACCATCAGGTGCTCACAGTGATTGATTTCCTTTTCTGGTTTAGTTATGAGTTGTGAGAATTTGTCATCAAAATGAAGAATTATGTTTATTAGAGCTCCATGCAGCGAATATGTTATGGAAAAGATGAGGTGGCAGCTGTATGTCATGTAATGCAGCTACATTGATCTTGTTTTGATTGATATGAGTGCAAATATCCAGGGCTGATGTAATACAAAATGGATATTTATAGGGTTGTATAAATATAAACGAGCTGTATGTGGGTTGTAATACTGCTTTCAGAAGAATGTCTTGGAAATTTCCAGGATGTAGCACACCCAGAACCAAGCTTTAGTTTTTAGGATTTATACATGTCTGAATTCCTCTAGGAGTGAACTGGCAGTACCCAAAGCTCAAAAGCTGTGTAAAGTTTTTGACAGTTTTGAGAGTGTAAATAATTTCATTCACAATGCCTGAGGCTGCAGTACAACTAATTTAACAGTGTGTTTCATCTGTGACAAATACTGAAAAGTTGACAAAATTGATGAGTTAATTTTTATTACAATGAATTGCACTTTATATTATCTCATAGATTTGCAGGTAGAAATACCATATCAAAAACACATCAAGAAGTATCTTTGGCAGATCATGATCTGCTACTGACACCCAGCAAACTAAAGAAGATGTGGTAGTTTCACTGTTAAATTTGTAATATTGAATTCTCTTTACTGACAATGTAATGATGTTATTTTAATTACTCTAGCCTTCCACGTGTCATTGCTCTAAGTTGGAAGTTTGAGTTTTAGTTGACTTAAAAGTTGATTGTTGCCTGGATATCAGAGAGATGCTCTCACCTTTTTGTTTCTGAATTAGTCTGTTATTCTTTAAAATATACTACATTCTGAAAGATTCCAGAGAGCTCATTTCTTCTGAAAATCAAACAACACTTTTCCATTATGTTTTAAAATGTTTTGACCAAACTCTCTCTGTTCATTTTTCTTTTTAGAAGTAATATATTACGTGGAACTGAGGGGGAATTCAGATTCGCGCTTTCTTCATTAGGTCTTTCCTGCTGCCTGTCAAACCTGTAGCAATCAATTATTTTGCATTATAGATCAATTATAACTGTAATGATTTAGTAAATATTTAGTGGGAAGTTCTTACACTAACTCAGGCAGAAATGGGTGTAAAATAAGTACAGGATCTTCAACAGGTGCTGGAGGTTTAAGGGGTACAGGTGGCATAGGATACCATCTTGTTGGGTTGCTGAAAAAAGTACCCTCCTCATGTCTTAGCAAGAACATACCAATATTCTGGAATATGAGGGCATTAGGTGGAGTCCCAGCTACTCCAGAGTGTCTGAATTGCTGACAGTCATCATGGAGAACCTGGAGACTGAGGAGCATTTGCTACACCACGGCGATTACAAGTCAGGAATATCTTTAAAATCAGTCAAACCTCACTGTATAACTCCTCTCATTAATGTTTATGGGTACTTCTGAGTTGACTTGAACCTGTTTAGAAATGGCAGTTGGCTCATCTAATTTAATTGAATGTTATTAATGAAATTGGATTTGCCAACCACCTTGGCATTAACACCCTTCGTGTGCAGTTGGAAACACTATTTAGTTACACAGCAGTAATTGTCAGCAGATGGAAGTTACAAGGCTTGCATTAAAAATTTTGCGGTCCAATACCGTGAAAGTAGAGCAAACTTACAATAACCAATTGAAATTTGTTTATTATGTACCACAGTTATTCAGATTAATTTTTGGAGGTTTCTTGTTTTGTAAATTTTTAGTTGAATTTTGTATGATTTGGAGTTAGAAATTATTTTTTTCTGGCAAATAAGATTGAAAGAAGACGCTATGCAATGTTGTGTTCTAGTGGTTTTGCAGATAAATTGAGACACTCAAGAAGACAATAAACATATACTTTTGCACTTAAACTACTGTCATTACTCATGAATTTTACATGGCTGTGGACTCCAAAAGCCAGCATATAAAGGGGGAGCTAGGCTTGCTAAATATCATGACTGAATGCTGATTCAAACCTAAGAGTGCATTTCTGTCTGCTATTAATAACCTTGTCTTTGTTATTATCATCTTGCTTGTCTTCTTTCTACTTGAGCTATTTCTGGTTAAGTAGGTGTATGGGAATTCTTTAGCCAGAGTAAAACTGATCTTGAGAATAAGAGAATCAGATCAAGGTTGCTGAAGTCTTTGTGTATCTGCTGGCATAGGCAAAGATGCAAAATATTTGCTGTTAGGCTTGAGTGGTTGGAGACTTTACAGAAATAACTCCAAACTCTCCAATTTATGTCAGAACTGAATCCAGCCAGTGCATTCCCCTTAGGGAATGTTCACCTGTCTTTCTCAGAAGTATGCAGAGAATAAAAGGTAAGTTAAGGGAAGGTGATGGTGCTTTGCTGTCTTCTCTTTCCCATACCTTTGGCATTCAACGACACATACTGCCATAAGGAAGTGTAATCCATAGTTTCCAGCTCACAGGTTTCTGGCTGTGTGGGTTTAAGCCTGCTGGGAGTGATAGAATACCTTGTCTTTCAGAGTTGCTTTCAGACAAAAATGTCAGCATATTCTCACAGGAAGTATAGGTGTTTTATGTCAACCTGTCACTGGCTCAGCAAATGGCCTTAGGCAAGTCAGCCAACTTTTGTGGACCAGTTCTAAGATACTTCACACTTGCATTTGTCCCAGGTAAATGAGCAGAACCTTTAGTATACGATTCTTTACATAAAATAAATAAATTAAAAAAAACATTGTCACAACAAAATCTGTTGTGAGAGATTGTGCAATATAAGCTTCTTCTGTTATGGCAGTGCTAAATATTACAGAAGTAATGCATAAAGATAATTCTGAGAAGTCTGGAGTTTAACAAAAGCAGTTCAAGAGGCTCCAGACAGGTCTCTGCGTTGTGTTACACAGACAGGTCTCTCTCTGTGTTCAGATAGAGTGAAGCTCTAAAAAGAATTTATTGCAGAACAGGGACCTGCTCACAAGTGTGCAATAGAAAATGGAAATCCCACTAATATTTTATTTTAGTCATTCTTTTTGGGAGATGAACTTTTGTCTCATCTGTATGAACATGTAATGATCATCTCTGGCTGCAGGATTGCAGAGAATCCATTCTGTGAATTTCTTCCTCTGTCACAGACTATGGGCCAGATTTCTGTTCTGTGTTTGAGCCCAGGGGAAGGACTCTGGGGTCAGCAGACTGTCTCAAGCCTTTTCTACCTGCCTTTTACAACAGGTTATGTTTAACAAGAATGAGGATTGTGTTGCAAGTTAGTACAATGGTGTTAAACATTGACCTTAAAATAGGTGTAGCAGAGTTTTCCTATCTGAGTACCTCACCAGCAGTACCACTCTGTTCCTGGGGAGGATGTGAGCCTCTATGTTGTCTGTACTCCTCTAGAGAAGGGCAGCCCCTTAACTGAGAAGTTGTCTGTAGGATTGTTTGGATTGTCCGCAGTGTGATTTAGTGTCACTTGTGTTGGGGGGTAAAATGACCAGCTCCTCACCTGTGCCACTGCTGCTGCATCCTCTGAGCCAGGCAGGGCAGTGCCAGTTCCACTCCAGCCTTGGGATGGAGATTGCTGTGAACATGGCATGTGCTGCCAACCCCCACATGGCCCTGATGGCTGAGCTGGTGAAAATAGTAGTGTGCTACAGGAATAACTATAGCATCAGCTACCTGAGCTACCAGACAGGTACCAACAGATGAATAACAAAGAAAATACAGCTTTTGAAGGAAAAAATGTACATATAGATATCACTGCTTAACTATTTCATACTTTAAATGTTTAAATTGCTCTTACTGTATATCTGTGGTAACAGATTTTTATACGAAGAACTGTTAGTAAAATGGAGTTACAGATATAGCAACACTGTAATAGAACGGTTATAATTATTGGTGTAGAGGAAACCAAAGCCTTATATGTAGTATTTCACAGCAAAAGGAACACCATCTCAGAGTAGTACTAGTCTGTATGTTTGAACAAAAGCAAGGGTTTTCTTTTTTACTGTGAAGTTCTGGGTATGCATTATGTGCTTTGTAAGTCTCAGTGTGTCTGACCTACCCAAAACTTCATTATTCTCTGCAAAATATTGTCTGTTACTTTATGTTCTCTTCACTAAGCATTTGTTTGCCTTTTTTGTAAGAATGGGTGGTAAGCTCTGCAGAGCAGGAGAGAGTCTAATTCTGCACAGCATCTAATCTGATGAAACTGAGGTATTGAGAGCATCTTGGACAGCCTACAAAGGGAGGCACTTCTTTTTTTTTAATATCTGCACTTAAAATATTTTTTTCTTGGAGATTTGGGAAGGAAACAGATGTTTCAGGTTCTGTCGTGCTGCTGACCAGATTTACCAAACATCTGTCCTGGTTTGGTAAAGAGAATGAAGCTCCCTTGATTATTTCTAATGGGAGATCCTAGCAAAACAAACAAATAAAGATAAACAGATCTCTAGAGGACTCTATGATAAATCAGCAGGAGCAGAAGTGGCAGGTCTTTCTCTCTGAAATATCAGAGAGAAAGAAACATCATCTGGTATACCCAGAAACATCATCTGGTATGCCCTGTCTTCTCATTCATAATCCAGGTTTTAAGAACCGGAGAGGAACTGGACATTTCATTCTGTTCTTTAATTTAAGTCTCTATTTTTAGCTCCTTAAGACATTTTTTTATTATTAATATTCTGTTACCCTCAGCAGTGGGAGAGTTGGCAGCTTCAAATACCTTCCTAACATTTCTATTTATTTTTGTCTATTTTTTCCCCAGAGCTTGTGTTATTTTGGGTGTCATATTCCTCCTGTCATCTATATGTATTGTGATCAAAGCCATCCACGATCTTGCGAAGAAGGTGCTTCCAGAAGTGGTAAGGTGATTCCTATTCCTTCAAATGTTCTTTATTCCCTGCCCTGCCAGTGAGACTGAGAAATGCCAGTGTCTCCTTTCAGCAGCCCCCCTGAACTCTGCAAAGCTCTAGCAGGTACATTTTCTGCCCTGCCTGGCTGCACATACTGGTCCTAGGATTCAAGCAGTATTTTTCCTTATGTGATGGAGTCTAATCTTTATGAGTTTTTATAGGCTTAACCCCAAATTTTTCTCAGTGTAACCACTTAAAGCTTTTTACATGGGACTGTAAGAGTTCACTTACAGAGGAGGCATCTCTGTGCTTAATGACTGCAGTAGAATTTTATGAGAAGAATGGTTTCCTACTCCAATGGCTTCAGTATTCTATTTTCAGTGTAGAAAAAAATGTATTTTTGGATTTCATTTTTTTGTTTTCCAGCTCTTGCCTCCAATTCCAGAGCCATATACAAGTAGCAGGAATGAAACAGGTGAGGAGAGCATGCTGGGTCAAAGAGCTGGCTTTTTGACTGGCTCACCATGGAGCATCACAAAGGGCTTTTCTCCTACTCTCTGCTTTCTTTTCATTGTGAAAGCCAGCCCCTACCTGGCCTGTAGAGCAGCTCTCCCCAGTGGTCTTTCTCTCAGCTCTGCTCTGTCCTGTCCTGCTTGCTTCCTTTCAGTACTGGATATTAACTTCTCTGAGCTCTGCTCATCCAAACCAGCTGCTCACTGGGAAAGCCACTTGGCAATGGTTCCACTCCCACAAGATTCTTCCTAATGTGCTTAAACAAAATGAGGCTTCAGTTCAGTTGTTATAGACAACCTAACTTGGAGCTTTTGTATTCAGCTCTCATGAAGTTTGGTCCAGTTATGTGTTCAGTCTTTGGCATCTAGGGTCACCTTGCCAAGTGCCATTCTCAACATGGTACTAAATAGAAACCTAAACTCCTTCCTTTCAACCAGGAGTTGGAGGCAGAGCTGGAAAAAAAAAAAGCCAAAATGGAATTTCATCTTTTTACCCTCTGTTAGCAGGGCAGACGACCTAGTGGGTCCTGTGCTCTCATGGAGATTTCCAGGAAGCCGGGCAATTACAGAAACTTATTTTCAGTAGTTTAGTGAAATTTGGGCAAAGATGAGTTACACATCATGAATTGGAGCCAGGTGCATTGTTTGACTGCAGCTGATTCATGTTCTTGTTGCATTTGACTTTCCGTCTTTTCCAGTCTTCGTGATTTACTTCCTCCTCAGCTTTGCCAGGACAACAGCACATGTAGTTCACCAGCCTGGTTCTGTCAAAACGATCTGGGTTAGCTTGAACACTTCCAGTAAGCAGTTCTCAAACTCAACCCAAACATTTTGACAGAACTGGGTTAGAGAGTGGGTATGGGTGCCATCGTGCCAGCGAGGCTGAAGGAGAGACAAGTAGGGGTGAGGGGAGACCCTACTGTGATGACCAGCTAAAGGACAACTTCTTAACTTGTCTGTACCCAAATGGTGCATCTGGCTACAGTTTAACTCCTGTTTAGTGAGAAAATGTAATATATAGTGCTGACTCAGGGAAGCAGAAGGGAAAAGGGAGGCTGCAATGATAATTAAAACACCAATTTGGTGAATTTATGGTAGCATGGAGCAGATTAATTCGGATGTCTCGGTCTACTTCATTATGAGCAAATGCCCTAAGAATTCTAACAAAACAAAACATTTAAAACAACATTTAGAACAAAAATTTAAAACTTGTATCATCTATATCTCACTTTTCCATCATTATGGATTCTGTCTACAGTTTAGGGCTCCATTTCTTACAGGGGAGAAATGTCTCCTATTTGCATTATAAACATTTTCTGTGATTTGCAGGGATATTCTACATCCTCATTTTTAATTTTTTAAATTAAAAAAGTTACAGTAGGAAAAAACCCGCAATCAGAACTACAGAAGGATATCCCTGAAAAGAACATCCCATTGCATTTTCAGTGTCCTGTAAGAATGATTTGTACAGATCCCTTTTTGTCACAGACTGCCTTGGATTCAGTTTGGTGTGCTAAATCTGTGTCGAGTTGGTAAAAGTTTGGGTGGATACTGCTTCCATTTGAAACTGTATCAGAACACTGATAGATAATTCCGTTTCTGTGACTGTGCTCACTCATTTAGGCACTGAAGTGCTATCAACAGTTTGAAAGATGTATCTGGCCAGGCACGGACTGTGGATGACTACTGTAGGGTAAAAGCCACATGAACACACTTAAAGGTTTTTCATACCTTGCAATTTTGCTTGGAAAGTAGGTTGGAGCATGGGATGAAAAGCAGTGGTACTATTGTTCAATGTCTCTTAAATAACATAGCAAGGAATATAAATTCAAACTCTTTCAGTACATCTCACTGCAGGAAACTGATTCAGGAGGGGTTGTGTGACAGGTGAAACATCTCTGTGTAAACTAAGAATAACACTGAAAAATGGGAAGGCTGAGAGAACAGCATCACTGCTGCAAGTCACGGCCTGAGGGTTGCCAACATTAAAAATAGTTGGGGGAAAAGGGTGTTGTCCAATAGAAACCTTTCCAGTTGCTCTGGCTGGGCATGAACCTGATGCTGATTTTCTGGTTGCACATTGCTCCCTTAGCAGCTCAGTGTCTCAGCAGAAATGATCATTCTTCCCAGTTGTTTGGGGTTTTGTTTATTAAGTGTATTCCCAGTTAATCTGCAGCTGCCCTGGCAGTATCATTAACATCTGAGCAGAGTGGAAATCTACTCAAAATAAATCAGTAAGGGAGAGAAGTTTCTGTCTCTACTTCTTTATCCAGGGTGCTATCTTCTGTTTCTTGGACCACTGATGAGCTAACGGCTAATAATAGTAATTTCTGTAATACCTTACCATGTAATTTAGCTTTAATGATGGACATATGTGGATAAATAATAGAGCAGTGTTTTCTGCTAATTTTGCTTAGCAGGGAAGTAACCAGTTCTGCATCAAAATAGTGACCTGAGATATTTTCTGATGATGATTTCTGTGTCACTGGGATTCCATATTAGCGTGCTATTCTGAGACCAGGGAAGTATCCTTGTGGTGTGAGCAAGGTAGTGTAACTCCACTGGTGTCCCAAACTGGTATAAAACTAGGGGGAAAGGTTCTGCACTAGATTAAAAGGATGTATACTTCAACAAAACCTTCACATGTGAGTCGCATGATTTTTTGGGTACGGTTTACATCCTATTGCTCTTTGGTGAAGTGAAGGTCATTGAAGATGTGGGTACTTTGTAAAGGATCCTGTGAAATTTTAGCCATGTGACTTCAACTTCAAGAGAGATAATGTGGCTAAAACCCAACTGGAAAATGGTGTTCAGATGCTGAACACAAAGCTAGTACTGTCAGCCTTGCAGATGGAGCTGGTTTGGAATGCTCTGTTTGTGGGGGAGTCAAGATTACCCTAATGATAATAATGCAGAGCAACATGACTAACTGCATCATTCTCAAAACTATAGAGTCCCTTTTTACATCTTAATTTCTGGCAAACTTCAGCAACTTTGTCATAATTTCTCTGAGTTCATTTTAATTTGAGTAAGTTTTGAAGAAAATAGTATGATATGGTCAAGTTTAATTTAAGCAAATAAACAGACTGACCAATTAAGTATCTGCTTGCTAATTGGAAGTAACTATGATTAAAACCCTTAAAGCCTTGTCAGTGACTTCTGAATAATTAGAGGAAGTTCGCTGTATTTCTTGTTGTGTATGAGATACATCAGTTTTGTATCTGTTAGTTCTTAATATGCATGTTACAAAAAAGATATTTTCTTGGAAAGAATTTAGGAATTCTTTAATGCAGAGATTCTGTTGTCCTTAAACTGGATCTTGGAAGCGTTGCTTTCATGAAAATACTATCAGTAAGAAAGAATATAAAAATCACATGACTAAGAAATAATTTGAAATACTCTTCCAGATGTTTTGAGATTATGTGGGCATTTAGAAACATGAGTCTTCAGTATTGTTGTCATTTCACATGATGATTTCTGCTGCAGGTCTGGTGATCCTCAGCAGAATTCAGAGAACCAAGAAGAGAATGACAGGTTTACACATTAATGGCATTTCCAGCTCGACTACCTCATCCTGGAAGGGTCTTAAACATCCACAGAATCTTGTCAGACTGCAGAGAGGTGCTGCTTAATTTACGGGGCTGGAGCTCAGGTTCAGCTCAGTCAGACATTTTCCAGTCACATATTTGAATTCTCTTTTATCCCATGCTGAATGTAATTTTGCTGAAACCCTGTGAATGACAATACTCCTGATCTGCACTGGCAGAGACGAGAGGACAATTAGAGCTCCTGACTTTCTGCATTTCTCAGTGCTGCTCATAGGTAGCGTTATGTCACAACACAAGCTTTCAGCACAGGCAATGTTTTTTGTAATTATTTTGAATGCTTCAAAGCCTTGGGAAACACAGAAATGGTGTATTTTTCCTTTTGGTTTCCTTGTTTGATGTGGCAGGGCCTATGATACAGCCTGTAAGGCAGGATATGAATGACTAGGTAGATTAATTAGTTTAAAAGAACTTGGGTAAGTTTAATGACAAGTGTTTGACTCCTGGGAGTGTGTGTGTTTTCTCTAAGCAACAGCAACTGTGGCCATACTGGGTCAGGTCCATCTTTGGTCTTCATTTACTTTCTTCATACCTTTCTTTTTAGTTTTATCTCCATTTTACATGAGGAAGCCTGAAGAGCCCACAGAATTCCAAATATAGGGGTCACCAGGGATTTTTGCAATATGTTCATTTTTGCAAATTACCGTTGAGCATTGAATTGATATTTTTAGAGAACTTTAACTGTAGATTTCATCTCCTGCAGTTAACAGCAAGTTCAGAAATTGTCATTATTAGATAAACTTATGGTTTTCCCTGTGCACAGAATTTATATTTATATTATGATTAAAAAGAAGCCTGCCCTGAAAACTGGCATTCTGTGTCAGGAGAGTTGGCCAGAGAATTAATTACACACTAACTATATAACTCTGTATTTGTATTAATTATGCATTTCTTATTCTCATGGGGAAAAGTTCGTTTTCAAGTAATTGAGATATATATTAATCCTCAGGGTTTAAAATAAACCCCCTTGTCCTGGTCTTTTCAGTATTTGTGATGTAGAGCAGTGTTCTCCAACAATGATCCATAAAATTGTGTATATTTTTAAATGAGTTAACTTTCAGGGTTGATGATAAGGTAGATAGAGGAGTAACATTGGAACTAAAGAGATCTATTTGTCCAAAAAGTCTGGAAACTACCAATATTGAAAATATTCAGTGAGAAGTGGAATGGGTTTTTTTTCTCCTACATCTTTGATGATTTGGACATTGCTTTTTGTGAGCATTGAAAATACAAATTATGAGTCTCTGTTTTTTGGACAGAGGAGTAAATGATGATAATAAAGTTTTCATGTCAATTCCAGAGGGGATTTGTCTTTTAAGTAACCTCAACTTGAATTCGAAGAGAAGCTTCATTATCCTCTGATGGCAATTTGTGTGTGGGTGTGTATGTAGAGGCAGTTTCTGCCCTACATCAACACATACATGCAAGTCACTTTATCAAGCTGTGGCCTCCATTCTCACTTGCCTGAAAATATTTTTAATTAAAGCTTTCTCGTCTTGTGAATTTAGAGATGTGATGATATTTTCCACTTGTCTCGGAACATGTTGGTTTTGAAGGAAATCTTGCTGTTTCTCTCCTGCTCTCACCCTATCGCTGGGATGCTGAGGTATTTGGGTAAGATTTCTTGTAGAAAGTAGGGGTATATGTGCTGTATAGAGCCTATACAGTGCCCCCAACCATTCCCAGAATTTTTAAGTGACACTGTCCTAGACTTTCTCTGCATGTGCTGTAGAGTGGATCTGCCCAAACACTATGTGAGTGTTTGCAATGAGAGTAGCTGTGGACGTGCTATTGTACACCTGGAAAACTCAAAAAAAATTGGAAAGATCACAAAATCCAAAGAAAACAATTTTTTTGCAGAAGGGAGAGATGTGTCAATAATGTGTGAGAACCTTACAAATTCCACTCTTTTCTGTGTTCTTGCCCTATTTTTTATATAGCTGGGAATCTTTGTTCTTTAGGGGTCTGCTTCAATATGCTGCAGTTGTTTCAGTTTCTTATCATCGATCCCTAAGGAAATATTTTTCACTGATCAGATCTTTGTCTTTTTTTTTTTTTCCTCTCCCTGTCTCTCTCTTTTTTCCTTTGTTCCTATTACACTTGCTGGAATAAGTGCTAAAAGAAGTAGGCCAGCTGCTCTTCTTTCCGAAGTGTTTGGAATTGAAATTTCTGATCATTTTAGCTGTTGTTCAATACACCTGACTTACAAAGCTAATCAGTATTTGACATTGGAATAGAAGCCCTTCATTCTGTTTACCCTTCCAGTTAATTTTAAATGAATATTTCTCAGATCACGTAATTTAAGATTTTTTTTCCCAACAATGTTGAGTGTTGAACCCAAAATAGAATCACTTCTTGTTGACTCAAATAATTTAATAAGGTTTGCTTTCTCCTAGATTCAGGATATTTCCCCTATTGTTACTTGCAGCATTTGTTCTCCAACCCATGTTGTCCGTAATAAGATAATTCCCACTAGGGAAAGGAATTACCATTCCTTTATTGATGTTTCAGAGAGCTGTATCCACAGCCAATGCTGTCCCTGAGGATTTGGTACACACACATTTCACTACAAATGAGGAGGAATAGTGATATTCACACTCCCAATGACATCACACTTGGATTTCTATGTAAATTTTAGTGATTCTTTGACATTTTGCTAATACACTGAGAAAGGAGTCTCAAACTCAAATTGAGCACAGATTTTGAGCATTGTTTTGTGTTTGCATTTGCTATTGTTAGTGCTTGTCATCTCCATGATCAAAAAACCTTTATCATTTGCCCCTTTACCCTCATCATGCCATTACTAGATAATCTTCAATAGTACAAATATAATTTAAGTGTGAATGATGTGCTTTATTTTTACTATTGCCACAAAGAATCTGTAGACCTTTCCTTGTTCCTTAAAGAAGGCTCAAAAAGCCCAACCCAGCCCAACACTGAGAATGGCTGTTTTAATTTCACCTGGGGTTGTAAATCAATATCCATTTACTATTCAGTTACTGCTTGCATTTCCCTGGGTAATAGTATAACACATGTAATGTCAATGCAGCTTGGCATTTGTCCTCATTAGTATGGCAAAGGACACTTTTTTGCAAGAGTAAGCAAGCATCATGCCATATTTGTGACATTTCCTGCAGAACAAAGAAGGAAAAATATAATCAGTTTGTGTACAAAAGACATGCAGCCCATCTGATGTGATGCCTCCAATGCTTTTATAAATGAAACCACTTGAAAAATTAGGCCATATGTTACACTATCATGGTATTGATTACAGTTGAAATGGGAAGGTAGGGGTGGCACAGTGTAGCTTTGTGAGTTCTAATTTATTTACTAATTTAATAGTTTAAAATAAACCCATCATAAATGTATAAATACATTTAATGATGCCAACAACTGAATTATAGGTCAATAGCAATATAAAAAATACTTGTCATTACATACACATGTCCTTGTACATACTTGCCTATATATTTCTAATCTCTTATATATAATTTATTGCTTACCATTTCAAACCAAAGTGCCATATACATTAATTATACCGTAGAATCCTGCTTTACAATTGTTACCTGCTCTGTATAGTTTGGAGTTTGGTCTAAAATACATGTGCTTCTTGCAGGTTGTTGGGAATGTTGCGGATGCTTGAACTAATGAGTAAGCCAGGGTTAGGAAAAACATAACAACTTCACTCTTTGTTCAGGTGAATTTTGGAAAGCCTTACTGTCAGATTTTACCTCAGAGTGATAACAAAGAAAAGCTGATGACTGCTCGCTACTTGGTAGGTGATGTGAAATGTATTGCTGGTCTCAGCTCCCTACTCATCAGAAAAATGTCAGTGTCCCTAGGGAGACTGCTGAGAGAGGGCAAATACCATTTGAAATTATGTTTTATAACCGTTCGCTGCTAAAACAATGTGGATGAATCCTGGGAAGACAGGAAGCACAAGTGATATTAAAGGTTCACGCAGACCCTTTGCAGGAGTCCTGAGGTCGCCTATGAGAGCTCTCTGGAGCTCACAGTCCCTCGGCTCCTGGCCTCGGTGCCATCCCAGGGCATTCAGCACACCCTGTCTTGTTATCTGTTTCTTGAAAAAACATTCTGTGCTGGGGAATTGCTTTGTCACACCAAAGAAATAAGTTTAAACATTCATAAGACTTTTTTTTTTTGGCACTAATAATAGATCTTTGTATCTCCATGTGAAGAGACTGTCTCCTGCCTGAGTCAGAGACTGGGCTGTTGGTTTGTTTTCTGACAGTGGAGTGCAATTAAAACTCCTATTCCTTTTGAAGTTCAGCAGTGAGCGAGACCCTCCGGCTTCCCAGGAGCTCCCTTTAGACTGATTGCATAAACTATTTATTGCTTGGGAGAAAGTGTGATAGAGATTTGGACTTTTTTTTTTTTTAAAGTGTTTGTATTAGAAATATCTCTGTTACTGTCTGTATTGTAACAATCCTTCAGGGGAAGAAGAGGGAAGCCAGTCCTTTTTGACTAAGTAACATGTTCTACAGCCAGTGTGCCCAGATGACACGACAGCTGCTAAGGGACCTGGAGGAGAGGGAGGGAGTGGGAAGCATGTGAAGGTAGGGATGGGGAGCAGGGTGGGAGCAGAACCTGACGGGCACTGGGGAGGACGGTGACTGGTCACCTGGACTGAAGAAGGGTCATTGTTGGGATCTGTGAGACAGATGGTGAGTTGCAGAGATGGGCAAAATTAATATTTAACACCACAAACTCAGCTCAGTTTGGGCCAGCCATGACTTTGCTCCAGCCAACAGCATCTGTATCATTCCAGAAATATGTCCCTGCTTCCTCAGCCAGGATGAGTGAGGAAGCATCATGAGGAGAGGTGAAGCATCATGAGACACCAGATTCTCTGGGAAGAGAAAAATTGGCATAAAGAAGGTGGTACAAGAATGCCCAACTCCTGCAGGAGTGAGGAAGAACCAGGCCTTTGGCTGGTTCACAGAGGAAGCTGAGGAGAAGGCAGGGGAGTGGAAGGAAAACTGCACTGTTGGAGGTGGGCAAAACAGCTTGTTTTGGGATTGCACTGAAATGAGCAACTGAGGAAGGACAGAGAGGAGGGTCACACATAGATTTTAATCGTAATATTTTATGTGTTGTATCCACTGGGGAGGAACGCTGGATATACCTGCTTCCTCCCATACCAGTGAATATCTTTTGGCTCAACACTGTACAATGCAGGTGAAATGAGAACATTTTTACAGCCCCAAAGTGGAAGTGAAAGGACTGTGACTAAAGGAGAGCGGGCAGAGGGGAGTTGGTAGAAATAATATATGAAATCCAGGCTAAGTTTTAGGGTCAGAATCAGCAAAATGCATTCTAGGAAAAGATTAGGAACACAAGTCAGCTGAAACTTAGCTAGTAGGCTGGGAATTGGATTAAAATATCTCCACCTAATAAACCAAGTATGGAGGAACCCCGTGAGGTATTTTTTTTGTTTTGTTTTGGTTTGGTTATTTTCCTACATTAGACTCAGAAAAAGATAAAAGTCCCATCATAATCAACTAATTTTTTCTTAAGCCATAAGATTATTGCTGCTTTTGGTGAAATCCTTGAAAGCAGGGACAGAACCGTTGTCACACACCTCTTCTCAGCTGCACTGGTGGGGACAATGTTTGGATGAATTAGAGGAAGGCTGCCTGCTGATTTCTATTATTCCTTTCCTAGGAAAGGTAAAAGAGCATCCTAGAAAAGGTTTCTTTCTGGAAAGCAAGCATAAAACCACAGCATAAAATAAATCTTAAGACATTTTAGCTATTAGAGTGCTGTGTAATGAGAAGGCAATCCAGGATGGGCATCTTGTTTTATGTACATTGCTGGATTAAATATGAAGCCATCTAATCAGATATATGTGTCCTTTAATTAAGGTGTCATGTACAGTGTAGTAGTGATGAGGGAATATGATGAAAAGAAATCGAAAAGGAAGGAGCTTTATTTACTGCACTGAGAAGCTTTTATCATATGGAAATGATCAGAATTTAAATTTTTATCATCTGTCACAATTTGCTGCTGCTTTAATTAAAATAATACCAAGGACTTGTACAGTGAGTCTGGCTGGATGTGCTTCGTGCTCCTAATGACTGTCAGATGGGAAGGCAAGGGGTACAGAGAGGGCAGGGCTCCGGGAAGATCCAGAGGGAGAAGGTGCCAGATGGCCAGGCTTATTTTATTAATTTAGGTCTTCATTATGGCTTTTCTTTCCTTCATTTCTCCAAAGGATGAGTTAGTTTTATGGGAATCATTTCACAGCCACAGTATGACGTGTTTAACTCTTCAGAGCCCATAGCACTGCAGCAGAGCACGTCTGCCAGCCACGCATCCCGCCTGGCCACCTCCACAGGCTCAGCTCCAGCCCAGGTGCCTAGCCCACAGCAGCCCTCCCTCAGGTAATTTGTTGAATCCTGCTGTCCTAAAACAGTTCCAGCTTCTGATCATTGCATCAGAGAAGTGCCAAGGCAGCATATTTTAGCTCTTTCTCTCCTATTCCACCCTCACCTGCTCAGGCAATGTGCCGCCAGGCTGTTCATGCTGCTGGCCATCACACCAGCCCGCCTGGTTTGGGCTGATCTGTTACACCTGCAAAACCTTTTGTTACTGCCAAGTAGCTTCACTCTTCTTTTTCCAGCTCTTTGGTGCCCGAACATGCGGAAAACATAGGGAAGTACTGAGGAAAGTGAGTTCAAAAGATTTTTCCCTCTTCTGTTTGTCTTCCCGCAGCGTGCGCTCAGTTCCTGCGGGATCTGCCGCCTCCCTGTGGCTCGTGTGAAAAGCTGCACACAACTGGAGATGGTGATTTTGGATACTGGTTAGATTTAGGGGTTTAGAGATGGGGGGAAAAAAATCATCTTCTGCAAATCTGTTTGGCACAGTTCTACAGCATGAAACTGCTGAGGTGTTTGCATTCAGAGCAAGTTTTTCTAACTTCTCTTCCTGTGTCCGTTATGATAACAAAGGAGCTTCAATTTGTCAGGTCTTCTGCTTTATCAGAGGTTATTGGATTAGTATTAGCAACAAAATGAGCTTGTTTAGTGCGATTCAGTAAAGACAAACTCTAAACTTATGAAGAATTTCTAGATCGTGAATATGTATTCTCTATAAAAAGCCTGTTCAGGAATTCACGAGTTCATTCAGAAATCACATTTAAGTCATTCTTGGATTCCAGTAGAGTGGCTAGACTCATTTAGATCACAACTGTATAGCAGAACAAATGGAAAGACACATTTCTACATACTGTGAATTTAGTGACACATTCAGGAAAAAAAATAACTGAGCTCACTTAAAAAATTTGTGATACACTATGACAAGAAAAAACTGCACCAGCTCAAAATAATGTGCCATACAGAAGATGAAACCTGGCATGATAGAATAGGAAATAAGGCATAACTATTTCAAGATTTTGAATTAATAACTGGATTTCTGAACATCTGTATCAATGTGAATTTGTAATAGTTTGCAAGTGCATACCCAAGAATTTTACAGGTGTAGGAAAACTGCATTTTGTCAGCCTAAGGCTGACAGTAACATAACTGTTGATAGCAAAGTAATTTACCCTGTCACCTCCACTGGGTCCACAGGGCTCAAGTCTGTGTAATGACAAAGCTTGTGCTTTGCTGAGGAGGAAGGCAAAGACAAGAGGTACGGATGACTGGGAGGAATCATTAAGTCTTTGGAGGGTCTGTGAGGTGATGCAGAAAAAAGAACTCTCATGTAGTCATAGAGCAATGAGTCATTGTGTCAAGTGAGACACAGGACAAATGCAGCGTTGAGGTGTCAATGGCTCAGCTGAACAAGCACCCAACACGTGTTACCAGTGAAGAGCTGGGACCAGCACCTGGCCTGTGCATGGCTGGGAGCACATCAGGTCTGCAACTTTGCACTGCTCTTTTCAGCCACTCCTCACACATTGCTAGCGAGTGAGGGGCCTTGGTGCTGTTGAGAGCATCGCCAGGAAGTTTGCTTGTCACTTGTACTGTAACAAAGGTAAAACCCAAACAAGTAAAACCCAAACTCACACATCAACGGGAAGCTCACAGTCTGTAGGGCAGTGTGGGAAGGGCACTGTGCTGCCAGCTCAGTAGGCTAGGATAGAGATGACTATGTTAGTGGAACATAGCATTCTGCTTCAGATTATTTTGAGGCCTTATACATATGTTGTATATTTAATATTAGGTGAAATATTAGATGAGATTAGATTAAAATCTCAAAACCAATCAGAATTTGTCAGGCTATCAAAATTAAGTTTTTGGGCACTGAAAATACACATTTTTAAGAGAGATGCATAACATTTAGAGGCATAATTTTGACAAGGATCTCAAATTTCCAGTGTTGTTTTGAAAAGCTTGTCCAGACTTTTGAATCTTTGCTTTGTTGTCATTTCAGACCTTCTGAAAGCTCCCAACTTTCCTTGCTAGACTGACAGCAAGCAAATATTCCCAGTCCTTCCTTAGTTTTTCCCTAGCACTCCAAAATTGGCTGCATATTTTCCATTTGTTCTGTTAAAATAATTTTAGAAATGCTTTTCATCCTAACTTTACCCAGGGCTTCAATTCTGTGTTCTCACAGCTCCTATTTTACTCTCTTTCCCTCAATGCATTTTGCCTTAATACTCAATATTGTACCAGCTCTAGAGAGAATGAGCTCATGATTGAGAGCGAATGAAGTAGACTTTCAAAATTATATGACATACAAAATTGTATAAAAATATATTGAATGATTTATTTAGGGATGTGAGTACATTATACCAGTAATCTAATTTCCAGCATCTTCCTAAGCAGATTTCAAAACCATTTTTTGATTTCTTTGGGTTTTGAATTGCTGCTAAAATAATGAAAATGGATGGAGCTGATGGTGAATCATCATGACAATATTTGCTATCAGCGGGGATTTTTGTCGGAGTGTTTTAATCAGGAACAGGGTCCCAATGGCACTGGCCTACTTAGACCTGCAGATACAAAAGAAATATATTCTTGCTGTTTCCTTTATTTGTACTGGTGTTGCAACAGCTTAAATTAAAGCTTCTATTAAGAGTAATAAATGAATCTATTTCAAAGCTCTGTGGTTAGATGGCAGGCAGGCTGAGAGCTTGCTTGGGTTTTTCTGCAGCCTGTGGGCTCTTGCACCTCAGGTGGAAAAATGAACAGGGACTCCCTTTAGGCACCTTATTGTGGTGTGTCAGCACTCAGGAGAGTTTCCTCCCACCCAACCAAACACAAAATACTTATCAGGAAGGGGTAGGTGCCTCCAGACAACCTTTTAGAGAATGTGTGTTAAACAGTAATTAGTTACCCTTCTTTGCCCTACATAGACATGCAGCTCTCTCTTAAGGGAGCCTGGGGAGCCCATGTTACACATGCAAATTAAGCAATGTGGATAATTCTGTGAAATGAAAGTCCATGGAAAACTTGTTTTTTAAGAAAGAGCTAAGCCTTACTTTGCACATCAGTATCAGAAGTTTTGTGGATGTAGCTCAGACCAGACTTTAGAAGAAGGAAACCAAACAAAACCAAAGCAAGTGCAGAATCAGAAAAAATATTAAATGGTTATTTCTTACGCCAAAAATCAACAAAGGTCTGGTAAGTGGGATTCTATTCTCAAGCCTTCCTCCTGCCTTTGGGAACTCCAGTACTGATGGCACTAGGCATTAGATGGCTTGGCAGTCTGTGTTCAGCCCCACAGGTATATAACCTCCCTATTCTGAGGAGGTTGGGTCAATTCAAAACTTTTTGGTTGGAACTGTCAATAATTATGGTTGCAAAAGGAATTGCAGTTGGCAATATAAGCAAAATAAGCACCATCTGCCATGGAAGTCATAACGCAGGAATTTTTTTCTCAGGTTGTATACTCCAGTGGCACAACTAATTGCACAGTAACTAGTACTATTTATCATTCAATATATGGGGCATGACCAGAAGACATACTAATGTATGATATTTCTTTTTTTTTTTTTCCCAGGATGATTTTCTGTATAGTGTCTCTGTTTTAAGTGGAATCCTTTGCACTGTCTTGGCAGTAATCAAATTTATGCTGGGAAAGGTCCTTACAAGCAGAGCACTGATAACTGATGGTGAGTGTGACATTGATCCTGCTGCATTTATAGACTCTTCCAGGGAATATTGTAGACACAGAGGATATGAGTGAGCCTTGCACAGTGACAGCTGTGAAAGTGCATTGGAATAAGGCAGCCACTGAGAAATGGAAAGAAACACCCTGAAACCCTAGAACAATCTGTGGTATCACGAGGCTCTTGCATATATTTTTCAGATGAAATGAGTATGTTTGGTGGAAGCCAAACAGAGAATGTGTGGATAGCAATAGTAATGATATTACTAATAGAGAGTTAAGGGTAGAGAAGGTAACAAAGTAGGTGTGTATAAGTCAGAGGTTAGGCTACAGCAGGGGGACATGACACCACTTCACAGAGTTTTGTTAAAGTCACCTCTATCCTCTCTGCCTGTGCCAGGTGAACAACATAATCCTGACAGTTTAAACAAAGGAAAGTCTGTTGCAGAAACGCTGCCTGCTTTGAGCAGGGGTCACCAGCATCATTCAGACATACCCCCAGAGATGTAATTTGTCACCACAGACACATGGCAGGTGTGAAACAAAGCCCTGTCCTGCTCACTGCCCTGCCCTCCTCTGGTCCCGCAGTGGTTTGGCCCAGGGTGAATTCCATCCACTCTGTCTGAACACCTCACTGTGCTGGCTCAGGTGTGTAGCACCTGACTCTTTCTGGTTTTAAAAGCTATGTCTAAAGGCATCTTTTAAAGCTTGGTCTAGGTATATCTCTTACTGACAGGGCTCAAGCTTGTGAACCCTTGGAAAGCCCCTGGGATCTGCCCTGAAAACGAGTGAGGCCACAGTGATGGCAGAGGTTTCACAGCACCCTATGAACCTCTCCCAGTTTGTATCTGCCAGCACAGGGTAGTTAGAAATACTTTGTAAACAGACATGGTAGGGTGTTAATGATTCATAGATAATGGCACATAAATTACTCTGCTGAAGATTTCACTTTAAGAAAATTCAATTTTCAGCTTACTCTGGGGATACATACAATTGCTTTATTTTAAGTATGTGAAACATGCTTTATTTTTTCCTTGGTGATGTGTGATAGCACGTATGATGAGTATTTATATCATCCTACTTATATAAATTCTTCATGAGCATTTATTTATATTTTAAATATAAAAGAAGAAAAAAGGAACCAGAACAGCGGTGCGGGGGTTACAACTAGAGCTGCTGCCTCCCTGCATTTGAGATTCTCTCCCAACAGACCTGCAGTTCAGAGATCTTGTTTTTTCCTATGGACTCTGCCACCCTAGGCATTTTTGAAACAAAAATATCTCCAACCTGCAAAAAGCTTTCTGGAAAGGATCCTGGGAACCATGGCCCAGTGAGTCTGACTTCCTTCCCTGTCAGAGCGTAAGTGGGACACATTGACCGTTTCAGAACTCTGTCTAGGCAGGCAAATTATTAACCCTCCCTTTAGAAAGGAATGTACCTTAGTTTTGAAACAGAACAGTTTATTCAGACAAAATATTAGCTGAAAATTCCTAAATAACTCCAGCTCTAAATTGTTCTCCTGTATGACACAGAAATCGCTTCCCCCATAATTACATCCTCATGCTAATGATATTGCTTCTGAGCTGGAGATTGCTTATTCTTTGATTAAAAAAAAAATTAGGGGAAAAAAGTGTACAATTACCTCAGTCTGGTTTTCATCTCTCTTGTCTCCTTCAGGACTACTTTAGAAAATGTAGGAGGCTGATCTTACCTTGTGTGGTTAAATATCTTCTTTCACGAGACATATTTACATATATATTTGATTTATTAAGAATCAGGAAGAGACAATGTGATTCAGCAGCTGAGATAGATTTAGCACTCCCTTGCATATCTTTTTTTAGTGTTTTCTGTTTCCTGCTAATTTACCTCCTGTGATCCCTGGCTCTGGACCAACAAACTGTTTTGAGTAACAAGAGCATACATTTTTCTTCCTGAAAAATAGGTTTATTTTCAGAACAGCAAATTCTCTCTCATACATGTCAACCTCTATTAAAAATTTTTGTTAAGAATAATTTTGTTTTAGAGCAGGGCTTGACAACAGTACCTCTTTCAAGCCTAAATGTAATGAGGCAAAAGGTTATTTGTACAATTTGTTTATAGCAAAAGAGCATGGCCTCTTGGATAATAAAAACAGCCATTTCCTGCCTCGAATTTTGTAACATCTCAGAGGACAACTGCAGATACGTGACAGTTGGGTGATGTCAGCCAGCTTTCCTGTAGGTTTTAGATACCTGTTTCCTACCCAGATTTAGCCACCTGTTTTTTCCTGTGCTGGCCCTATGCACTGAACAGTGTCTGCATTAATACCTCCAGCTATTACATGATTTCCTGCCATGCCAGCAAAGAAGGATTTGACTGAATGACAATCAGGAAGAGAAAATAATTTCCTTTGCAAGTAGCTTTTATATAATTTGGAAACATTAACCAATAATGGCAAGAAAATGTATTATTCTTTTGCATATCATGCTGATGGATTCTGACTTAAGCTGGAGCAGGGGAAGTAACACTGGTTTAAATTTCTAGTTAATTAATTTATATTTAATATTCTTTATATATTCTTTATATATATACATATTATATATATTTCATCAGCATGCATTAGCAGTATAAGTTAATAAAGAGGCAAGGACTGGCGGTGAGAAGTCTGGGTCAAAGGAGATACTCAGGAACAAGTGTCATATATGTCCTTGTTGGCAGTCATGGGAAATTGGAAAAAGCCTGGGTAAGTGCTATAAGCAGCAGCTGACTAGAGCTGACTCACCAAGCAATATAGAATGTTTCAAGTTTGATTTTTCACTTGTTAATTAGGTTAAATAGTATATGGCTCTACCAAATGAATGCATTATCAGTGACATTTTTTTTGTAGACAACAGTGATGTCTTCTGGGTTATTGAGGGGGAAAAAAAATCAGGAAGAGTTTGGGTTTAAAAAAGGAATGACTTATAAATATAGTGACTTATAAAACTCCCAAATCAATAACCAACCAAACAGGAGTTGAATGAAAAAGGGCATTAATAATTTCAAAAGCTCTGGGAGAATTTTTAAGGGACAGTCTTGGAGACAAAGAGAGAGGATTAATAAAAGAAAGCGGAATCTAAAAGGATGGTCATAAAAATTGTAAATAATAGAAGACAAGAAGCTGCTGTGATATGTCTAAAGCATAAATGTAAAATGTTACTAGAATTTTCCTGTATGTCTTCAGCAATGTATACAGCTCTAAGCTGGTGTACCAAACACATAAATAAATATATGGAATGGGGTAAAAAGCTTCAAGAGAAGGTCTTTGAAAAGTTACTTGAAAAACTGATTTCCTTTTCATAAGCTCTTTGGGTTCTTCCTTTAATTAGTTTTTTTTCCCTTCTAGGCTTCAACTCTCTTGTAGGTGGAATAATGGGATTTTCCATCCTTCTTAGTGCAGAAGTATTTAAACACAATTCTTCTGTCTGGTACCTGGATGGCAGTATAGGAGTGTTAATTGGACTTACAATATCTGCCTATGGAATCAAGTGAGTATCTCCTGGGAGCAGGTAGTGCAGTGTGTGCAGCAGATGGGCTGTCTGTGGGAGGTAGCCATAGCTCTGAAAGGCTTATATAACTCCAGTGAAATCAGTCCCTGGAATTTATTAGATGAGCTGCCAATGCTGAAGCAGAGTGTGTGGAAATGGTTATAAAAGATTGTGTTCTCACATCAGCTGGAAAGCAGCCAGGACTTAAAAAGAAATTGGAGTAACTTTAGAAGACTTTTGGATACCTGAATTGGAAAAACAAGTTTTTAAATATTTGAAATATAACCACAAATCTTGGATAAAATCAGTCCCCGTTGCTTTTATGGCACATTTCTAAGTACTGCTTTTCCAAAGACAGTCTGGATTAAAGGAAAGGTGCCCAAGTTTAAAGAAGGATCTTGCTATTGATTTCTGCCCTAGCCCTCTACCTTATACAACTTCCAAATGGAAGGCTGCTGGTTGTTTCACATGTTGTTTCTCTTGAATTTTAAGATGTTTTCTTGATTCATGACACCAGAAACAAAATAAAAAATCAATGAAGCTCTGCCATGGGCTTTATTGCTGCCACAATTTCTCTTGACTGCATGGAATCTAACATAAGTTTTGCGCTTTATCCCCTTTTCTGCCATTAAGAGAAAGGGGGAGATGGAGCATCTTAGTTGGAACCAGATCTTGGCCAGGCTGCAGCCAGCTCTCAGCTGGAAGCTGTGGGGGTTTTTTTAAACTTCGAAAATTAAATTAACATTTTAATGGGGAACACTATTCTTGAATAAGTCACTATAATTGCTATTTCCAGTGTAAAACCAACTGTTCCGGAAAACTGTGGAGGCTGTTACTGCATCTGAGTTCTTCTTTATTCATAAAGTAAATTAATAAGTGAAGAGAGCAAACCCCCCAGTCCCAGGGCTCTGCTGTGTCTCTGCACCCACACTGTGTGTTTCCCCTGCAGGCTGCTCATCGACATGGTGCCCCGGGTGAGGCAAACGCGCCACTACGAGATGTTTGAGTGAAGGTCCCGCCCTCTCCTCTGTAAGGACTGTAAAACTACAGCGTCCTATGTTTTGGCAAGTGGTGCCAATGGTATTTTACTGAATATGCAGTTTGTTTCCCGTGGTCTGTTTTTGTTGAAGTTTGTTTTAATGGGAAATCTCTCTGTAAATCTGGCATATGTGCACACTGCTTGCAGTTCTGCCAAACAGCAGCGTCTTTTTATTTCCAGTATGCTATTGATTCCTGTGACAATAGAAAACATGCAGTTTGCAGTTTGAACCCAGCTGCCATGTTGTATATTCCAGAGTGAAAGTGTTCTTAATGGTGTGGTAAGCCTGTGGGTAAAGAAGTGCCAGTTTCAGGTTTGGAGTTTGTTTATTTTCCCCCCCCAGCCTGTATTTTCCCAGACACATGCTGTAACAGGAGTACAATCCTTGCTAACCTCTTCGACTAGGACTATCTTACATAGAGTCTGGACACCAAGAGCTGTGTTGCTTAAAACACTTAAGTAGCTACTTCCCCCCTCCCCTTGAAATAGACACCCAGAAAGAGCAGGCACAGCCCTTTCTGTGATCAGAGAGAAAACTGCATTTTAATCCCAAATTAACCAAAACTATACCTCTTCAATTTAAATTCTATTTTTTCTTAATGAGACACTGTTCATAGCTTTGCATGGACCAAACAAGCACACACAGTATTACTGTACAGACCAAAGCCAAAAAGTCGTGCAGGGAAGAGGGGCTGCTCAAGGAATGGGATTTTTCATCTCCTATAATACCATATGCAGCTGTACCAGCGTGTGTGACGTTGTGGTTGCTCTGTAGTCTGACGACGGCACAGCAGTGGCTCAATCTTGTGGTGAGATACAGATCTATTTACTAGATTTAGATTGTCCTGTAAAGTGTTGCTCACCTTCCATCACACATCTTATATATTACTTAATAGGTTAAATGATCAAAGAATCTTGATGTATAATCAATAAAAAACTGGTATCTATTTTATACAGTATCTGTAAGTAACATTTGAAAACTATTTCCAGAATGTATCATAGAAAAAGTCTTCCTGTATAGCAGTCTATTAAACTGGATTCTCTGGCTATAGCCATTTTCTCATTATTCTATATATTCCAGGTTGGATTTCACAACAGAGAACCAGTATTGTTGCTTCTGTTTATCACAGATGAATAAGAAATAGATAGTCCACTGTAGATTTTGAAATAAGACCACGGTGAGTAGAAATGCCCATTTCTACTATACAACAATAGAGTACAGAAACTAGAGTAGATGTACAATAGAACTCATCAGTGATTGATGTACAGTGGACACACTGAGTTTTTCACTGGTGTGATGCTAAAACTGTATTTCCTATTGTATGTCATTTAGCCAGATCCTTAAGGATCTCTAATAAAAGCCAACTCCAAGTGATGTGTGTAGGAAGAGACCACCCAGTGGTTTCACTAATCTGACAGTGCCCATACGAGGGGCACAATATTGCAGAATTCTTTATGGCAAAGTGGAATTTGTTTTTCTGCTATGGTTTGTTTTCATGTATTCTTGGTCAGTTAAGTTTGTACAAGTATTTGCACACAAACTTTCTGATATTGTTGCCCCTCAGTGCTGCTGCTGCGTGTGCCTTGCTGTCACAGGATGGTGTTAGAGCTCGGTGTGTCACTCAGCAGTAAGATGACAAAGGAGTTACATCATAAGAGCATTTAGCAAGGACTCCAGGAGGACTGGAAAGTGTAGGAGTGCCCACTGTCCTCACAGGTGGACTTTTAAATGTCAAATGCCACCCCAAGACCTTTCTTCCTGCACCAGCCCCTAACTTGTTACACTTTATCTTAGTTCTGATATTTTCCCAGTATATTTCTTCTCTCTCACATAGTTCCATGCAATGAGCTGTGGAACAGGTGTTTCCTCACTAACAACTTTCGTCAGGCACCTTCAGCCTCAGAATTCCAGACCCAGAGCCTGAACCTAGTTATATTAGACATTTCATGGGTTTGCTGGTTTTTATTTGCACTGTTTACACTTTTCCACCTCTCTGAGGGCTTTATTCCTTCTCCAGCCCCACTGCTAGTTGTGAGACTGACACTTGGGAACTACTGGAAGTGCTGCTCCACAAGGCCATGCAGTCCAGCAGCCAGTCCAGCACCAACTGATTCTGCAGGCAAGTGAGCAGGAGGTTACGTGGTTGTGGCAAGATACTGAGCTCCCAATATGACCTTTGCCACACCAAAGTTCTGAACCACTGAAAGTATGTAAGACACTCAAACCAACACCCAGGTCAAACACTGAATAATTCTGCTAAAATGCCGAGTGTAAACAGGAGCACAGAGCTACACAGACATGCTAGTGCATGAAGGAAAGCTAAACACAGGCTAAATGAAGTTTCACACTTCCTTCTGGAACTCTGGAATGCTCTGAGGATGTTTGTAAGGACAGACTCCAGCTGTGTAGCCTTTGAAAAGGTGTGGTTAAAAAAGTTAATCATACTTTTTCTTATCAGATTAATTTAAACCAATTGCAGAAACTTTTCAGTTACCACAGCTGCTCAAAGCATTTCTAATATTAGCAGGTAAATACAAGAAAATAACTGAAATACTTGTGATACTTGAAAAAGGCCAGGAAATACAGATTCTCAGAAATGAAAGCAAATGCATGCTGATAAAGCCAGCTCTCATTGTGGAGACTTTGTATGGAATGTGACAATAGCACAGAAAATAACTGCTCATCCGTCTACTGCAACACTGCTCTAACCAGCCACCCTCAGAGGTAACAGTTTCTATATGAGTTTTCTTTATTAAATGTCTGTGCCAGTTGATTTTTCCAACCATGAGATAACAAGTGTGCTTCCAGCTAGGCTAAGTGAAAGTGGACTTTTCAAAAGCTGAAACAGCTCAAAAGCACTTGGACTAATTACCTGAAACTTGGCACTGGTCAACATAATAACCTGGTTGGTGATCACAGCAGCTCCTCAGCAATGCCATGGCCTCTTTGTTGTGCACAGGACACAAGGAAGAAGCCTCAGTATTCACTCAAGGATCAGTGGCTGCAAACTGACACTTATTAAAGTCTGGCCAAGCCCAGAATTGCAAATTAATCCCTGAAAGTCACTGTGACACTGAGCAGACGCTTTGAATTTGGCCATGTTGTTCAGTGGAGCTATCAAAAACTCTGTCAGGATTACACCAGCTGCGATCTTGAATCCCAAGCCATGACCTGTACCCACCAGGTAGGCATGGGGAATGATAATGTTCCACTTATAGCTAAAAGCCAGATTTTTCTGCACCCTGATTGTCACTAAAAAAATTACCACACTAACTTCTGCTGCTGACTTATGCCATTTCACTTCTAGCAATAATAGGGAGACCATAAATAACCATCACCCAACCATTGTGGAAAAACAGAGCCTCAAAAGAAGCTCCTTGCTGAAGATGACATTCTAGGAATGGACTTGAAGCAAAGATCCCAAACAAGAAGCTTCTCAAAAATAGGCAAATTCAGCTCTAGGTACACCTGCATCTGGGACTGTGCCACAGAGGTGCTCACCATTAATAACACAATTTGTGTTCCTGCAATCTCAGCTGCCTGAGAAAAAGTGTAGGCATTTCTGGTATTTTTTTTTGTAGGCCAGCTCATGGGACACCAGGTCACTGGACAAGGATTAACAGAATAGTTTGGGTTGTAAGGGACCTTTAAAGCTTGTCTAGCCCAAGGCAACCTAGTCCATCTATTAAGCCTCAATAATAGATACAGCGGGAATATTTGTTCCCAACCTTACAGTGCACTTTTCCTAGGCAAAGAGCTAAAGAAGTGCTGAAGCTACTTGACCAGATTAGCCTGGGGTGCACAGGCTGGTGCAGTGTAGATGACTCACCCGGGCTTTGCACACAGGAAGGTGTTTGGCTGTGCTCACAGCACCTGCCATTTCTCACCGTGCCAGTGGGTGCTGGGTGTGCTGCCACTGCGAGGTGCTGTGACAGAGCCCATCACTGTGCCTCTGGCTGTGCTTATCCAGGGTTAGTAAGGACGCAGGAGGAGCACACAAAAAACACATTCCTGCGGCCTGGCATGTGGGGCCAGGTTATGCAACGTGGGAGAGCACAGTTAAAGCAAGTAACAGACAAGCCAGGGATATTTCCCTCTCCTGTTCCCCCCACGTTTGGGAGCTGCTGTTTTCCTTTTAGCCACAGGATCAGTATTGGAGGCAGCACCGAACAGTTCCTGAATTTTCCCTGCTCAGTGGGACCAGTTGCCCACCGTGGTGAGCATGGCTGCTCCAGCTGCCTCCAGCCCACTCACCTCGAGCTGCAAGAGCAGAGGTGGAGGAGCCCAGCAGGTCCCACCAGGACTGAGACCAGCACCAACATTTAGCAGCAGGGGGGCTGAAAGTGCATTTTCTTCCAAGCTAGTCTGGCAAGTAACTAGGACACATCCCATTTTGTCAGCTAACACTGCTGCCACCAAACCCAGAACCCTTCTGGACCTGCCTCTTAATGACACAGGCCAGAGAGGATTATTGTCACCTGTCACTTCACCACAGAGCAGGGAATGGAGTAAAGGCAACATAAACTGGCCAAGTGACAAGCAATGCCAACCTCCTTTTACTGGGCAGACCAAAAAAGCAGAATCCAAGCCTGCAGCACAGCCTTGGGCTGATCACATAGATTACAGCCTCCTATGGAGGTGGGAAGGAAATTAAAGCCAAGAGGGAGCTCTGGTGATTTCGCAGCTTCATTTCCAAGATCTGCTGTACCCATTACTTACATTGCAAGCACCAGCTGTTACCTGCTGAGCCACCAAAGGTTCACACCTCAGTATGTTTTCTTTAGAGGTTGTTATTACTGCTTCAGCATTTTTGTCCAGCACTGGTTTGCTTTGAAGTTTCCCTCCTCACAAAGGTGCAGGAGGCAGATACCTTCAGCCAGGCAATGCTTCTCTGAGGTACTGCAGGAGCAAAGACTCCTGAGCCAAGGCCCCACAAAGCAGGACAAACAGTGAGACTGAACAGCTGGAGTCTGGTGCAAACAGTATCCAGGATTTCTGGCAACAAAGATTTACTACCTGGATTTTAGATAAATGCAACGTCCATAATCAGTAAAATAAAGTGTGCAAGTCCTGAGCACAAACACAAATACAGAGGAGTGCGAGGCAGCAAACTGGGTGCTCCAGCTCTCCAGCAATTGCACACTGAGGGGAAGTGTGTTGAGAGCAGCACAAAATCCCAGCAAAACGTTTCCATCTGTGGATTCTCTACCAGCTGGAGTTTGACTAAACCCAGTCTAAGTGTGTGAGAGTTGAAGTATTCAGTATTTAAGCTCCCCTCAATGATCTTTCCAGTACAGCTGCATGGTGTGTGTATTTTTTATTCCAAGTTCCAATTTTCATGGATTTTTTTTTTCCATTATGTGACTGCAACACAGCCCACATCTGACTCTAGCTGCTCACCATTTTACAGATGTCTCTTTAGAATGTCAAAGCAGAACAATAATTAGGGGAATGAAACAGGAAGGAAAACATTTCCAAAAATAACCAGAACAAGAGACTGAATGAACAGTGTTCTCCACTAATTCATTTTGATGGTAGGAAACATTTGGGAATTGTGGTATGTTGAATAGCAACACAGAAACAACAACATTTTCACCCATTTTCATCCAAGGTGAAGTATGCCAAGGAAATATCCATAAAAAGGGGCGGCTGGTGAAGGATATTGACATATTTCACCTCACTGAAAAAAACATAAATGGCTCTTGCAGCAGCACCACACAGCAGAAAACCACCACCTGCAGCCACAATGCACTGAACTCCCTAACTCTGGCCAGTGAATAGAC
Organism: Manacus candei; assembly: GCF_025592945.1. NCBI lineage: Eukaryota > Metazoa > Chordata > Aves > Passeriformes > Pipridae > Manacus > Manacus candei. Next base: position 1,828,621 of record NW_026138125.1, on the reverse strand, counting down.
TGGACAACTGAATATCTAAACCCAAGTCACAAACCCTCTCCCAGCCTGCAGGCATTTCAGTTTGACATTTTTATTTATGCTATTGCTCACCAGTGTGTGTGTCATTAATTGGACAAGGACAATGCAAAGGATCTCAAGCTGATAGTTACTGACTTCTGTACTTGTGATTCTACATTACTCCATTCTGTGTGGCCACATTAAAAAAAACAAACAAACAAACCACAGCATAGAACAAATCTGGAATAAGGTAACACTGGGAAAAAAGTGAGCAGTTGCTTCTCTCCAGTGTATTTTTTCTTTTAAAGTCTATAGCAACTATGCTACAAATGGACACTTAAAACAGATGAAGAGCTGGTCTTCATTCAGGGTTTTTTGGTTGGGCGATTGGGTTTTTTTACTATTCTTTTTTCTCCTGCACATTCTCCTGCATTAATTGTTCTATTACTCTTGGACACCTCCACCGAAACCTCTCAGCATTCCCAGCAGCTGACGACAGAGAGCCCTTCCCCCAGTCTTGGCTGGGCTCACAAAACCTGAGGAGGGCACAATGAGCCCGTGAGCAGAATGGGTGCCACAGAAATACAGCAACAGCTCCCTCTGAGCAGTGTCACTCTGTGGACATTTATCCTGGACATCTTTTTTGATGTACATATTTACAACCGCCAAGGTGATTTCGTGTGGCACCTATTGAGTGCAGACTACACATTCCAGTCGTCCAAAACACATTATTCCCACCTCTCTGATGATTTTGGCAGAGACTTTCCAGGGCTCCTCACCAGCTGCTGGAACCTCACCCCAGCCCAGGAGCGATGCTGAAGCAACGCAGGTGTGTGGGCCAAAGCTTCAGGCTTCATCCCTTTTTCCATATGCAAATGTTCCATAAGCTTCTGGGTGCTTTGCATATACACTTGGATCTTCATTACTGTACCACAGTGTAGCTTTACTTTTGAACTCCCATAGTGTATTACACCAGTAAGTCTTGCAGGTCTCTCCAATTCCAAAGTCTTCTTGTGTGCTGTAAATTTATAGTAAACCATGAATTCCTAACTACTGCTGTGGCAAAACTGCCTTCCCTAAAGGAGGCTTGATGTAATCCATTATCCAGCTCAGGTTTAAAACAAAACAAAGCAACCAGGTAATTACTCACCTGTTGTTCCTGTGGATAAGATGTGTGTGGGAGCTCTGCAGAGGTGGGGCAGCAACAGAAATGCCCAGCTGCAGAGCTGGAAGAGAAGCCACACAAATGCAATTTGGGATAAAAGGCAGTTCATGGAGTTCCCATTTAAGCACAAAGCAATCATAAATCCAAATCACACAAGAAAAAAGTTTATTGAAAAATAAATTCTCCCTAGTTTTTTTCTACAACAGTGAAAACAAAGCATTTTTTCTATGCCATTAAAGTACAGACATTTACTGTTCTAAAAAAAAAAAAAAAAGAAAAAAAAATCCCATCCTATTGAACCCCAGTGACTTGGCAGTATCTGAACCACTGCGTTCTGTTCTGTTTGAATCCAGCTGCTTGAACGTAATATAGTGGAACACAACCATTGAAATAAAACAAAGGATCAACCTGTTAGGGGAGAATTCAAACCAAACACTCCATAGTACGAGCCTGACCCTGAAGTTCTCATGTACATTTAAAAACCCTAATTGACTCCAAATTATTGTCTGCAAAAAGCAGTATTTTACTTTCAATGATTTCAGTAGGGATTTTTGTTAATTTACAGTGCTACAAGGCTTATTCAGACACTGACCCCCTTCACCAGTGGAGAGGGAGACTCCTCCAGGAAATGATGCAGATCAGAACCCAAAGAGCTGCCCAAAATTGCCCTCTGGAGGATCTTCCCTCAGCAGTCAGCCCAGCAAGCTCAGGGGGATCAAATTCCCCAAGCCCAAATTAGCTTTGTAAAGATTCCCTTATACTTTTCTTTTAGCTCTCTTAGAATTTTCAGGGTACCTTTCCTCATAAAACTTACTCATTTTTCCTTTGGTAAAAACTGCCATTTCCTCCTCCTCTGCTGCATTCCTTGCAAAAAAACCAAATAAACCCATGACTCCTTAAAAATGGTTTTCACTGTCACTGTACTGCAACAGATCTGTTAATGAACATAACAAATAAGTTCTGGGTATAACCCTATTAAAATTAACTTCCCTCAGACAGCAATTTAACTTATCAGGTACCTATTTGATACTTCAGACTACTCTGCAGCTGCTGGAATCAGAGCCAGGCTGCATTGCATGCGCTTTGCCGAGTGCCTGCATGGCTCCAGGAAATGCCAGGGCGTTATTTACATGCTCCCCTTAAAGCCAAGGACTTTGGGGGGCTCCTGCAGGACGCAGGCACTGACCCAGGGCTGGCATTTGCAGTGACAGCTCAGCTCAGACCGACGCGTTCTCCTGCGCGAGAAGCAGCCGCGCGTTTTGGTGGCTGTGAAATGTGGGGACAGCAGGTCCTCAGTGCTCCAGTCCTGCGAGCCCTTACGTGAGGTGACAAATTCTGGTCCCATGCACAGCCCACCTAAGTAAATGGCACCTGCACTGATCTTGCCAGCAGAGAGAAGGGTTTCCCTTACTTGAATACAACTAATGCTTTTTAATGCAGTTTCTGTGTGTTGATGGTGGAGTTATTACTGATTCTATCAAAACTTTGAGGATCTGGTTTTATTTCCCATTTAATAAACAGGTGGCTTAATGCTGTTGAGAGAGGTCTGCTGAAATAAGACATACCACTGTATGTTCATAATTAACGGATATGAAAAGGATTATACCTACAAAAATGGGTGAGTCCCAATGTGCAAGGCACATCAGCAATGGTTGCACTTTGTTGCTTTTCCCTGGAAGAAAGAACACAAATGATGCTGCACATCTGAGGCACTCTGGGGTTCAGCCTCTGGTATTTTCAACACATTCCTACAGTAAACATTTTACACTTGATACATGGAGTTGCTGTTTACACATTCAATTTAAATATAATATTTGGAAATTACAAACTAATTTAAAAAAAAAACCTATAGAGCTGCTTAAAAATATGAAGATAAGATTTAAAGTCACTGCCCATAAAACAGTATGTTTTGATGTTACCTTTACAGCAATATTATTAAAGCAAATCTCAATGAAATTTTATCTGTCCCTGGGCTTTTCAGCCTGAATGAAAACATACATCTGTCAGTGCATTATTCTCCTGGACTTTACAGTGATCCCTAAAATGATGGGACCAAAGGAGAACTACAAATGGAAAGAGATCACAAGTCAGAAGCTGAAGGCATAGCAGCTGTAGGGCAAACACCACAAAGAAACAGCCGTGCCAAATGTTAGCACCCCCGGAAAAAAGACTGAAACTGGAAACTGATAACTCCTGATCTCTTTGAAAATAAACAAACAACAAACAGGCCATTCCTCTGACTCCTAACTGCAGCCTGAACAGTGATTTAACCAAAGTTTCAACTGATGCTTTACTGATAAACTAAATTGATACTTTAATAATCAGTAACATCAACTTAGCCAGAGCTGATATGCTGTGACAGTGAGCAAAACTGGCTGCTGAGATGTGTGTAATATACCCTGCAAGTGTTTGGTCTTTATCATGTAAGATACAGTGCTGTATCTTTATTAAAAAGAGAGGGCTGCTTTTTTAATTTTAAGAAATGTTAATGGAGGAGTTGTGCTATCACTGAAGCAGTGGGAGTCACAAAGTTAATTAGACTTGGATGAGATTGTATGCAGCCTGATTCATCCCATTTAATTTAATTTACTAGCAAAATCTGGTCCTGAAATGCACTGTGAGCAAAAGACATACCTGAGAAAGCAATTTGGATTTTGTTTACGTGAAAAGTGCTACAAACTCATAAATCACCTTTGCAATTTAGATGGGCCACTTGTTCCTGAGAGGGGAGGGCATGTCTTCATATCAAGGACAAACTGGAGATGATGACTAGGATTTTAGAGGACAGGAGAACAACGTGACTAAGTGAGAAGACATCAGCTCACAACCTGATTGGGGCTGATGCTATCAAGAGGAAACCTTCAACAAGTCTGAACCTTGGCAATCAGCAAGTTGCAAAAGCTGGCACAAGTAGCTGGGAGCAGAGTGCAGCTGGGAATACACAGTCCTGGCTCTGGCTACAACTCCATTCCAACTGAAACCTGATCAGCAGCTATTTTGCAAACTACTGTTGCAGAAAAGTAGTAGCATTAAAAAGAAAAGACATCTGCAATAAGCTGAATAGCCAGAGTTTCCTCCCTGCTGAGAGATGTAAATTCAGGTATGATAAAAGGACTGTACTCTCTGGTAGCATCAGGAATCACCCCTCGCACGTCCATGCTGAGCCATCTTTATCTGAAAAACCAACACCTCACAGACTTCAATGTGGATTTTCAATTTTCCTGCTCATCAAATCAGCTGTGGCTGTTTCTGGAGGTTTTCTGTTAGCATTGTCTCCTTGGGGAATGTTAATGGCTTTCTTTTGCTCCCTGGTCATTGAACAGACATCCCGTCTCAGCAGGAGCTCTCATGCCAAATCACAGATACTCAGTAAATTGCATTCTGCTTGCAGAAACAATGTTTTCCAAGAATTATTATAGTATCTTTTATCTTATTAACCCTTAACAGTTTTAGAACAGATTTCTCCACTACTTAAAAATACTCAAAATTCACACCTCTAACTTGTAGATTCATTAGCACTATTTACCTGGAATTAGTGTTCCATTATACTTGTTCAGACAGTGTCCATATTCCAAACACACATCCAAACCCCAAAGAAAGTAAAAAAAAGGCACATAAACATTAAATATTTGTAGAAACATAATCTGATATAAACAAGCAAACACACTGCTGCAACTATAACTTACAAAAAGAAACATAGAAACTAAGCAAAAAATGCAAAAAGCAACTCTATACATGTGCAAATCAACTTGCATATATGAAATAAATGAGGTTTTTATTGGCATTTTTAAACAGTGTGTATTTACCAACTTTACCTTTCAAAGGCAAGCCTTTTATGTTAATTTTAATAAATATGTAAATGCTTCTCTCAAGTTTTCTAATCCCGTAGGAACAAGATTTTTGAAAAAAAACTAGGTCACATACAAAAATACAAAATTTTAAAACAAAGAATGTCTTGATATGAGAGATATGTTTAAAAGCTTGTAAAATGGTTTTGTATTCAACTTTTGACATTTTTTCCCCCATCAATCACAGATCAATATATTCAAATGCAGTCATGCAAAAACCTGGCTTCTGAGCAAAGGAAGCTGCAAGCTTTACTCTCAGTCTGACAACAGCAGCACAGTCCCATCTCTAACTTCCTTGGTTAAGTGCAAGAATTGGACTACACCTTTATTCTTTAATTAGGAAAGAAAATACTTATGGAACCTGGACAGAAGGCTGCCCGCTATCCTGAAATGTGGATATATATTATAGGTTTTTGTAAATTACTCAGACTTTTAAATAGTCCCACATGGATTTGCCTGAGTGCTTATCTGCAGAAGGATTCACTTATCTACCACTGCATGAAGGAACACGCTGTGCGATGGGAGTGCTGAACAGAGTTGAGTGAGCAATGCTTGCAAAGTTTATGCACTTACAGTTCTCACATGATAGGCTCCTTTTACAGAAATTTAGACTGAAGCTGTAGGTCTTGATTCTTTTTTCTTTAAGATTAATGAATCTTCTCTATAGGTTTCAGTGGAAATCAGATCAGAGACAAGTGACTCTGAAGCCAATTCGGATGTTGTGTCCCTGGCTGAAATGCAAGCGGCATCGGTGCTGCTGTTTCATTTTTGCCAGAATGCAGTAATTCAGTTCAGCAGACTAGAAACAGTGCTACAGCATGGAAAAACAGAGCTTAGAATAAACTCTCCCTTCTGTGGTAAAGGCAAACTTAGCATTGAGCAAAGCACTAGACCAGAAAATCTTATAATAACAAATACCAAACCCCTCCCATCTTTGAAGGTTTAGAGGCAAAATCAAATGCAGTGTGTCATGGGGGGCCATACAGCAAGGGGGAAACAAGCAAATATGTATTTACAGCAAAGAATTACACTACAGCAAAACCCACATGTTTTGCATTCTTCAGGTGCACACGCACAAATCTTTGTTTCCGACATAGTTCTGTGATATCTCAGTCCAAACTAAATTCCTGCCTGAAGAACCTCAGGCTGAACTGGCAAAGACAAGTCCTACTATTGCCTTTACTTTTGGCACCAGCTGGAAGTACATACACTTGGATACTCAGGCTTTTCTAGTTGCACAGATATGCACAGGTAGGCAGGGGATATTTCGTATAAATACAGAATTCATTGTTGCGCCTGCTCAGACCCATTTCCAATCATCCTCCCCCAGCTTTGCCACGGTAGTAAAACTATTGCAAACTTTTGCAATATACATTTGTGCTGACTGAAGCAAATGCTGAGCTATGGCAGCAGGAAGGATTTTCACACTGGTTTGCATTTGTTTTCTTTTCATATAAAAACTTTGCCTCCCATTAAAGAACCCAGCTGTTCTGTTTCTGAAAAATTACTCTAAAATACAGCAGATTTTCCCACCATCAAACCCAGATCCTGGTGGCCCTGCTGTTCAACAGCTCCCACAGACCCTTTTCGGATACTCAATAATCCCCCAGGATTAGGCTCCTGTGTAGTCCAGAGAGATGTTATGGAGTGTTACAGGGTAACACTGTCAGGAGTGCTGAGGCAGGAAACCAGAGGCTTGAAAAGGCTCATTCATTGCTTTCAAATTGAAACTTAAATGTATATTGGTCTGGAGAATTTGTCCAAGGTGAAATAGCATCTGCCTTGCTTGGTCTTTGGTAGGTCACTAGACCCATCAATATTCCCACACTGATAATGAATGCCACTTACAAAAACAATCTGAACCAACCAGATATATCCAAGAAAGGAAAATGTAAAATATCTATGCTTTTCATGATTACCTGGTGACGCTGGTTAATCTTTATGAAAAAAAGTTTGTCTTGATTTGAGGTTTTTTTCCAGCATAGTGAGAGCATGTCCCAGTTGCAAACCTGCAGACACTGCAGATTCGTTTCTCACTAATCTTAGCACATAATTTCCTGACTACAAATGGTGCTGTCAAGTACGTCACCTTCTGCTGAAAATAACAAAAATTACCTCTATAAAAAGAAGGCAGTTAAGAAGAGATAACTTGCTGCTCTAAAAAACTGAAGTTTGATTTGAATTCTGAACTCCTGAATTGTTTTTTTTTCCCTAAATTTGTAATTGGTGTGCTTGCTAAAAAAACAAAAAAGAAAAAGGAAACAAACAAGCCCCTAAAACTAGAAAACCAATCAAGGAACCCACGAGACTGATCAATGCTTTTCTTCGTAGTACTTTGTTTCCTCTTACTTATTCTTCAGAAAAAATTTCTCTTTAAAAACCGAGCTAGTTATGAAGACATTTTACATTTCTACCATACAATAATTATAGTTAGCTTAGTTTTACCTTTCTATGTCATTCAGCAACACTTTAACTACTGGAAGCCGTAGCAAAATGAGGTTCTAACGATAATATTGCTCCAATATGCTGAATACTTTTTGCTTCACACAGTGTTTCTAGTAGACAGACTACAACAGAAGCATGGGCAAATTCCGAGGACTACTCTCTAAATGGGACCAGTAAACTGTGATGAGTCCATTCCAAAAATGGCAGTATGTTTTTGTAGCTTTTCCACACTGAAGCCACAGCCCTTGCAGTTATCCAGTCACCAAGATGTGTCACATGCTGTCAACTGCCTGTTTGCTCATTTGTGACACTCTGTTTAGACTGCTCTGATGCAGCAGCTGTGATGCAGACAATACCTTGTTGTATACAAAGATTCAATAAAAAAAAAACAGAAGGAAAAAAAACAGAACTGGGCCCAGATAACCCAATAATAGGGTACAGACCTCTCTTGTGATTCCAAGTTTTTGTGAAGTAAACCACTTTGTAGCCATTCAAGCCAAAGTTGTACCCAAACCAGTGCACCTAGAATAAAATGTTAGTCCTTCCTCCCTGGCACCCCCCTCCCTCAAGCACACTTTTTTCAATTTTCTACTGGAATGAAGTTTAAATACTTCAGCTAATCATGATGAGGGATGTCCTAACTCATTAAAAAATAGAAAACACTTCACCCAAACAACAAAACCAGAAATTTGATGGGTCTGGAAATTTTCTACAAACTATTCTGCGCCGTCATCTTCAAATCACTGTCGAACATGAAACTTGTTTCTCTTTGCAAACAGGTGAAGGAGTCTGAAGAGTTACACTGCAAACGTCCTTACAGGAAAAACAGATCAGTGAGCTGTCTATTATGAATCCCTCCTCTCTTAGAAGACAATTCTGCCCAGCAATGATAGCTCTGCCTGCAGCGAAAAAACCTGGACAAAAGTGCAGGAAGTAATAAGTAGCTCCTCTCCAAACTACTTACATTTTGTCCCATACTCAAAGCAGCCCTGCTGCTGCTATAGGCAGTCTTTGCAAAGAGCAACCTGCCCCTTGATATAGTCTCTGCAGGGGCAGATCCTTCTGTGGGTGGAGTGGGATCCAGCACAGCTGAACAGTAGCAAGTCACCTTGGAAAACACAGTGCTTCCTTCTTGCATCAAAAGAGGGGACCAGAATATCATTTGCAGACTCCGTGGTGAGACATTCGATGTTATGCCTGAAAAGCAAAGCACATGATCTAAATCACATTGGAGTTTATAGGAGTTTGGTACAGTTTTCATCCTTTCCTTCCTTGCTAAAAATAAAAGAAAATGCTATATTATATCCTAGATCAAGTACATTTACAGCTGCAGCTTTCCAGAACGTGACTTTCTTTTCTCCTGTGCAGATTCTCTCTGCAGAGGGCAGTGCTGCCTTTTCAGCTTCACTGAACTTCATCAAAGAAGTTAAAAAGGAAAAAAATGCTTTTGACTATTCCCCAAAACCTAATATTTAAATACACCATGGATTTTTAGTAAGACAAACCCAGAGAATCTAAAATTGGGAGATAATTCTCTCTAGTTTCAGCAGGGCTTTCTCCCAGGGAAGCCACACAGTGCCATGCAGCCCTGGGCAGCTCCAGGTGGGTGAGCTGGACTGTGAGGATGAGGGATGCTGCTGGACTACAGTGGGAGCAGGGCAGAACAGGGCCTGTCACTCCCAGGAACCTGCCAGAAACAGCAAGCTGGAAAATGAAATGAAATGCCATTTTCTGACCACAAAGCTTAAGCAGGAGGGTAGCAATTCCAGCAGAGCCTTGTTTTTCACTTATTCTGGAAACATTGGTAGCTCTCAGCATTTAACAGATTTTTTTTTCCCCACAGAACTATGATTTTGTCTAGACAGCTAGAAAAGAAGCCTGACCAGGTTTTTATATGAGCTGCTTCTGAACTCCACTGGAAATTATAACTTTTCAAACAAAATACAAATTGAATTTAGCAAAAAGTGGGGATAGAAAACCTGGAAAGCAGATTCCCTAGCAGCCATTTGTGGGAGCTTAGCTTTGAGAGCTTTGTTTTCATTCTGAAAGGAACACAGACATATTCCCAAAGAGATAGCACCTGAAAGCAACATTCATTTCTTTATTGCATAGCTGGTGAGCTTTATAGATCAGCACCATACCTCTAATGTACAAGGGTTTACAATTCTTTACCCTGGACAATAGTGACAAAAGGTTTGCAGGAAGAGCATTGCTAATTGCCAATGAATACAGTGTTTCAATGGGGATGTTAAGTGTGACCAAAGAGGCAGATCAAAAAACAAAAGCAAGACTTTATAGAAGCTATTTTTAAAATAATGGTGCACACACAGAGGAGACAGAGGGGGAAAGGCAGAGATGTGAATTTTTGCTTTGGTGCTGTACTCCTCCCTGTAAACACTCTCAGCACAGCAGTCACCACTGCCATGCACTGCCAAAAAGCACTGCCAGCACCCTCACAGCTGCTGCAGCCAAACAGTGCTTTTCTCCTCACCTTCCCTTCTCACACAACTCGTGCACCAAATTTTATGTGTGGCAAAGACCAGTGCAATAAAAAGAGACCAAACAACATGCCTGTGCTTTTAAGCACTTACCTAAGCAGAGCTTTGTCCTTGTTAAGATGCTGGAAGAAGGAAGGCTCACAGATGAGCTGGCTTTCCTGACAAACCTGTTTACAGGATTTTCCGGGTTCAGCAATTTTTACTTGAAGGGCACTTAAAGGGGGCCACATCACCTGCCCATGACAGAAATCCTGCAGTGACAGAGGAGATTTTATTATGATGTGTTCGGTCCCTTGACAGCAATTTTCCCCATAAGTAAAATAAGTGGTTATCACTCAAGTAATCATTTTGCAGCTCACTTTAGTTGTATTAAAATCAATAATTTAAGCACATTTAAAAAGAATATTTAATCTTTAGCAGGAGGAAATGACCACCTTTGATTTTTACTTGAAATGTAGTATCATTCTTCCCAAAGAAGCTTTTTTCCTTCCCTTACCTTTTAAAATTTATCATAAGCAACTCTACCAGTCCCTTTCCTTCCACACACCCAACCCATTTTGGATTTATCTCAGGGATTCCTGTTTCACTAACTTACTGCAGGCAGAACTATTTTCATAACAGCACAAATATCAGGAGGACGTTCTCGTGGGAGAAGAATTCCAGAGGCCAGTTAGGAGAGAAATGTCTCAAGTTGCCCATGGGAAGAGACATGTGGGAATGATCTGGGGACTCAGTGCTATGGAGAGAGCTGAACTCATAAAAAACTGAAGATTTCTGTAAAGCAACCAGGAGTTTGTTTGTTCTTTATGGTTGAACTGCTGCTAATTCAAAGTGCTTTCCCAACACTGAGAAAAACCTGGCTATAAATAATATCTGCAGTCAGGTGTCACCACAGCGGGAAGAGGGAGGGAAGAAATGACACCCGAACACACCCGCTTGAAAAACTATTCAAAGACAAGTTCTTATGGTCTTGACATTTAAAATGAGAAAAAGCAAAGAAAATTTTAATCACTGGTTTTATATAACATTCCATAGTACCCAGACTGTATTTTAACATTTGGCAACTCTCATCAAAAGGTGATAAAACAATTTGGGCCTGGTCCATCAAGGTTTGCTTTCTCTGGATAACGACAAAACTTGTATGAACAGGTCCCTCACTGTGACCCAAAGCCTCAAGTGATCTCGCAGTTCTCAATATCAGTTTGCAGTTCTTTTACTCCATTTAGATTTCTTCTGTTGAAAGAGGAAGTTTTCATACCTCCAGGTCTAACCATAAATTTAGTATTATACAACCATGAAACAAAGAATATCCTGAGTTGGAAGGGACCCATGAATTTCAAGGTGAGACAGGCCTAGCCCTGCTGTCACAGGAGGTGTCCTCCTTCCTCTGTCATTTCTTGCTCTTGGATGAATGGCCTCACTGCCTTTGCCAAGCTCTGGTGCTCAGCTGACCCTTTGCTGAGCCAAGTCAGTTTTCTAACCTAGTAGAGCCCTGCCAAAAACATTTTCTGCTGGGTTACCAAGTACTCTTCTTGACCACATCTTTCAAAGTCAGCCTGTGTGTTCCACCAGCCCAGTCTGCCCCATCCAACAGCTCCCAGATTTTCAGCAGGGAATCCCTGCTGCTTCGGCTGCAGTTGTCTGGCTGCTCCTTTTATGGCAGTGCCAAAATTTAAGCAGTCCCACCCTTTGGTTCCCACCCTGTGCTGCTGCTTTGCAGAGCAGACACAACTGTCTGTGCAACCACAGAGCAAAAAGGATGGATTTAGCAGATGGCCTGGATGCACCTCACAGCCACTCTGGGCTGCTGGCAGGGGCAGTGGAGTAGCTTGGAGTGAAAGTTGGTTTAATTCAACTGATGTTGGCACTGCTAAATGTGAAACCACAACTCACAATAGTTCTCTTACCTAACACCATAAAGACCTTTAGCCCAGCTGTTGGATCTGAAGGTTCAGGGCATTCACCAAACCTTTCTTGTGAACACTGTCCTCCCTCCTGGCCCTGAGCTAAGGCCCCAGAAGGGGAACTCCAAACACCTCCTTTAATCCTACAGTTTCACTGTTCCACAGAGTGACTCATGGGTGAGCGTATCTGGCCCCATCCTCTTCACACTCAAACATCCCTTGAAGACCACAGGGGGTCAATGTACCCCACAGCCTCTGAACCTGACCAGCTCTAGGCATCTTTATTCCTGTTTCTACCTCGTGCTGTTTTCTCTGTTCTGCCTGCCTCCCACCACAAACTCCTCAAAATAAGGTCTCAGCTTTTATTTTTGCTTCATCTGACACAATAATCAGGTGCAGTGCTAAGCACATGCAGCTAATAATGATGCTTGAGCATCTTGGGGGCTCTGAAACACTGACTTTTGACAATTAGTCAAAGTAATGGTCAAAATTGCAATGATCTACTGATTTCTGAGAAGCACAAAGCAGGGCTTAGCCCTTGGAGGAGGGCCAGAGGGGAGAAACAGGTTTCCCCCACAGGTGCTATCTCTAGACTGCCTCTTTTTCTCCCTTGCACTGAGTTCTGTTTCCTCTTGTATTGACAAAAACTCTCAATTATAGCTCACTTGGGTAGAAGAACCAAAAGCAGAAGAGATACTTTTACAGGTTATGTCATCAATACAGCAGAAAAAAGTTTTAAGTGTTTATTGGTAGGAAACTGGAAATAGCTGTGCCATGTTAACTACACTTCTGACCTGGAACTGTGTTATTCTTTATGACTGCTTTTAGTACCACACTTACAGAAATACAGGTACAGAGAAGCGTGTCCAGTGCTTTTGAAAGGAAAACTGGCAATTAAATGACATATCAGAGATAAAAGTTATTCCTATCTCTCTTCTGCAGCAGCCAGAACAAAAGGCAGAGCTGGCTCCTGCAACAGATCTGGCTTGGGCAGAAGTCCAAGCAAACATACAGTCTCTAGAAACCAGGATCCCATGTAAATCTCTGCAGTTTATTACTCCAACTCAACATCTTCAGCTGCTCTCAGCTGGCAGTATGCACAGGGAGCAAAAGTCCTTTAAGTAACTGGTTTCCAAACCATTTAAAGCTTTATCGATTGAAACTAAATACTTGAAAAATCTGCCCAGAGGCTGTAGCCCAACTGCAATTCTACCAAAGAGTATCAGTATTTACCTGATCCTTTGTGATACAAAGTTTTTTTTTGTGTACACAGTTAAAGAAGTCACATACACACTGAAAAATTACTTTGCCTTTCTGCTTTCATGTAACACCAAGGTCTGCACAACTATTATTTCTACTTGGACAGCAACAACACTGAGAAGCTTTAAAATGGAGAGGGTCCTTCCTTTCCAACATAAACCAAGATTGTAATCCCACAATAAAAGCTCATACCTGTTTTTCAATAAATGCATTCATCCTCTGAAGCATTCCCTCACATGTAAATTCATAGGGCAAATAAGGGTCAATCTGTGGAAACAGAGTGTGTTAAGATTAGAGGGTTTTTTGTTTCAATCAACTTTGTGTGTTTCAAATACTCCATTACAGCTCAAGTAGTAACAATAAATACAAATAAACTCATTAACAAATCACAATTTTACTAAACCATCAGCAGTTTAAGCTGTGTTTTGCTCCTTTTTAAAGGTTGTAAAAGTTGCTCCATGAGTAACTTTAAGGAAACCCAAGGTGTATTGCAAAGTGGCAGATGTAAAGCCTGCCTGAGATCCTATGGGATTCCAGAGCTCCTGTTTTAACTAAGTTTCAGTTCTGAAGCTGAAGCGACAAAAAAAGAATGTGATACCTTTGAAAATTACTTCAAACTTTTTTTTCCCACCTTAAAGTGCCCTCATTACCATTCCACACCAAAAGTGCACAAGCACCTCTGTGGTAGTTATGTCAAGGCTACAAAATCAGTCAACAGAGTTGAGCAGCATTTGAAGAATTTGCAATGCTCTAAGGATCAACAACGAAACTTCCTCACTGAATGCACAGAAAATATAAACTGCTGTACAATTCACATATGAAATTCACATTTCTATATGAATTCACCCACGCTTATATTTTTTCAAGAAAAAACCTGACATATCCAGTACTAAAACATGGTAATTTAGAAACCACAGATACGTAATAACCATTTTTTTCTCCAATATCCTACCAAAGTGCAGTCATCAGACTAACATTAGGAAGCACTCTACACGCAGCACACACTACACCCTCAAGTGTTGATGGCAAATTGAGGACACATTTCTCACCTTTTGATTCAAAATTAATTTCACAGCCTTCTCAACTTCAGAAAGATCATTGATGTCCACAGTCCAGACATGGGGCTTCCCAATGTAAACTTCAGCATAGGGATGCTGAGATGTCAACTGAAATAAAGAAATGATAATGATAAAAACTAATGTATCAAGATATTCTTACCTCTCACTCTTAATCACACTTTTTGGATGAAATGCAGTAGGATAATGCAAGCATTCAGCTACAATCTAACAGTCAGCATCACACCTTCTGAGTTATCTTTCAGATTTTCTCTTATTTAGAGAGTGAATTTAGCTGGAAAACTGAAAATCAGATAGTGCAGATCACAAGATACATATGTGCAACCTCCAGTTTGAGGCTTTGATCCTCACAATGACCCATGTCACAGAAGACTTGAAATTACACCATGACCCTGCTTCCCCACAGCTCATCCACCGAGCCACCCTCCTTTTTCACAGCCCATCTCTGCCACCAGTCCTGGTCAGACCTGCATGACTGGCTCCCAGAGATGTCACCCTCACCCTGTCTCTCTCTCCTTCAGATAATGTCCTCATCCTGTTTTTCCTTCAGATTTCAAACATTTCCAAAGTTCTGTGAGCAACAGTATATAGACAATAATTTCTATCACACAGGATGAATTCACTGCTGGTAGTACTAGAGTAATTTGACCTCAGGAAGGGTGTTCACTGAATTTGTTTTCTGACAAAGTGGTGAGGAACATATCACTTAAGGTAACTAAGAAGAGCTGTATTAGAGTTGCTTTCAGAACTTGCAGGATAGCACTAAAAGTAATTTTTGTAACAGGCTGCCCAGGAGTGAAAAGGAACATGCAAATGAACACACTGAAAGGGAGCAAAAGCTACAGAAGAGGGGAGTGGTTCACACCAGCCTCAGAAGACAATTGTTTTTTAAATAAATACCAAAAAACCCCCACAGGATAGATTATTTATAGACATTGTTTATACAGCTGCCTCTTTATGCTATCTTTATTCAAATTGCAGAAAATCTGAAGCAGGAAACCGTGCCTGTTGGGCAGAACCTTCTCCTGCACTAGGCATTCACTGTACTTGAGCTCTTCCTCAAGTGAATGCAGGAAACTATTGCATTCACTACTAAAATTATTAAAAAAACGATTTTTTTTTTCTTAAATTTGCCTATTGCATTTTGCTTATGGATGAGGCAAGCCAGTCTTATAGTTACACAGCAGAAATCTGTGCTGTGAGAGCAGTGCTCCAGGGGACTCTCCACGGGCTCCCACCTCATGGCTCAGGCAGCCGGATGGAGAAGAAGACTGACATATTCTAACCTTTTTTTTTTCAATAGTATTTCTACTGCAACTAGAACTGTATGTACTTAAAAATTTGGGTTTCCAAGACTGAGTTCCCAGGGCATTTTATGTCTGCACTTCATAGGCAGAAGCTACATTCCTACTGCTTTCTGTAACAACAAAGAACTTTCTATTGCTCCTTTAAAAATATGAATATAACCCAGTGTTTTAAATTCCACAAAGCTTTAGGAATATTCTTTAGACTCTTTCTCTACCATCTCAGACAGACAGATGGCAACATTAAAGCCAGATCTGATCTGGAAGATGAACCACTAAACTTCTCAGACTAGTACTTGGTTTAAGTATTAAGAGTAACCAGCAACACACTTTTATTGTACGAGTTTTTCTGTATCTATACTATTAAAAACATTAAGACTATTTATTTCCTAGTACTGAGATACTTTGGCTAGCTGAGGCTTATTGTTTTTTAGACATGTTCCCTCTGTATATAACTAAAATATATAAGAATTCCTATAAATTCAGAATTAATTTCTAATTTCAGATTTGGGTTTTTTTCCTTCATAAAGGGAACAAATGAAAGAAACCACATCCATCAATTACACATTTCAAACAGATTAAGCATACAATGTTTTCTTTCTTTGGTAGGAGGTGGGTTGGAATGGAGAACAAATATTGATACAAATATTGGTATAAAACTAGATGCTTGAGGATGATTTTTCTTTTTTCTTTTTTTTCCTGTCTCTCTCCTTCAGCAAAATCCTGTCCCAAGATAAAACAGTTACTGATCTAAAAAAAAAAATAATTATAATTTCCAGGTTTTTTACAGTTTACAGTACCCCATCATGGGGGCAGAGGGGACACCTCCTCCCCAAAATTCTACCTAGAAAAATACAGAAACAGTAAATTGCAAAAATTACTTTACAAAAGCACTAAACACAGACTTTATCTTCATATTCGTGTATGGATAACCATGTCACAGAATTGTACAAGCTCTTTTTGTTCTCCTTTAACACTTGGAAAAAACTGAGAGAAGCATTTAAGGACTTTCTTAATCCCAAAGAACCAGTACATGGATTACCGGCAATCGGATCAAAATGCAGTTGTGAAAACCAGTTAGAGAAAAGGTTACTGTCAAGACAGGTCAGCAGGGCATGTAAACACAGCAATATTCCTGATGGATATACATTATGTTACTTTGGACTAGGGCAGTCAATAGGGATTATTTTTCTGTACAAATCAGGTGCATGGCATTTCTGTTAGTGCTGACACATGCCATCGGGATTTACCATGGTATTCCAAGCACTGAAATTCCTACTAAGGAGTTAGGTGGGTTTGGATTATTTACTGAGCACGACCAATTGTAGTGTCTGGGCACAGAACAACTGGAAACGCGACAAACAGTCAAGGAACCCACCACAAGAAAAGGTTTGAGAGGTGCCAAGACCAAGGAGAAGGTTAAACAGGCTTTTGTTTCCTTATTTCTGTCTCCTTTATTAGCAACACGAACTGTGAGAAGGGGCAAGTTTCAGCTTGTACAGGACATAAATTCAATGTATAACAAGCTAAAAGGCGATTACAGTCCTGGATCATAAAACCCATAATTTATGTTACTGGTTTAAAATGGGAAACTGTCTTTTGTTCAACCAGCTGATGCTGATCAGAATGCAAGTTATATGGCCCAAGAGTAACCTGAATTAAGGGATATAAGGCTGTACAAAGTTCTCATCATCTACATATTACCTGAGAGCTTTCCCTTCAGGTAAATATGTAAAGGAAATATGTATATACACCCATGAACAAGCCATGGTCACAGACAAAAGTGCTAATGTCAGAAACGGCTACGTGACTGTTAAATGCTTGCAAGTGGTGTAGCCTGAATTTTACCTACACTGAAGACAAAAAATATTCCGAAGTCAGTGCCAGGATGAGAGGTTAGTTTACTTAGCCTCATTTTTTTCTTACTAGAGTCTAAACACACTGGCTGTTTTGAAAGTTTGAAGTTTGGTTTTCCCGTTCTCTTCAAGAGTCAGTTCTCCAAAAGTCTCCAGTGTTTAACCACAAACACGATGGGCTGTGAACATTAATGCCTTAGCTCAGCAGTGCCTTGAACAGGTCTTTTCTGGAGAAAAAAAATAAATCCCAAAAAACACACAACCACCCACAAATGCCATTTTCATAATTTACTTCAGTGCCTATTTACTTCCTGCACAGTACACTGCAATGTCTGTTTCTTTCACAAAATAAAACCACTTTCAAATGACACATCATGTGTCAGATGATGATCTGTTCCCGGGCAGAACATCAGATTTCCAAATGAAACTTCAGTTCTATCAATAAGAAGTAACAAAATGTACATATAGGCAAATCTAGAGGTAAAGCTTAACAGTATATAAAAAAAACCATTTAGATTACCCTATAAAAATAAGGACTCATAATCCCATCAATGGCTAAAGAAAAAAGCAGTTGCACACCTTTGGCAATAAACCATGAACACTTATGCAATTTTCCCTACACTGTGTTGCTAAAAAGAAATCCACAATCACTTTCAAAAAAAGAAGTTACCAAGACTGATAAAGCTTACCTCTCGGAGTGTAGGTTTGCCTTTGAAAAAATCTGTGTTTTTGCTACTTTTTGGTGGGTTAAATCTTAAATTTAGAAAAGCACATCCATTAGCAATAGCCTCTAAGGGAGCCGGCCCTTCATATGGAAATCCAAGACCAACAAACAGCTGAAAAACAGAAAACAAGGGCTGTCTTAATTTTTGTTATTTACAAGAACACAAAGCTGAGTGCTAGTTTAAAATAAACAATAAACCATTCTAAATGTACCAGCCTAAAAAAAAAAAAGTAATGTTAAGAATAAAATGGGATAAATTCAACAGCTCACCCCCTCCCACCCAAGCGGTAATGGAATGTCCTGTAAAACACATTTGACAATAATCTTCTGTAATGAGCTGAGGTGTTTTTTCATGGAGCTGAGGCAACAACAGACCCTTTCACTTATTTTTTTGAAGAAAAACCGAAGTTAGTGGTTTGACTGGGGTTGAAATGAAACTGCTGGTGCTTTCCTCCAGGTACAGGTTCTACCGCAGCAGACTCAGGGAACAGCTACACTAGTGTTTTCCCCCTCTTCCAAACCTGCTGGGTTTGCCAACATGAACTTGCTCCTGGCACACTAATTAAGGCTCCTAATTAAAACGGTAGGTGGCAGCAAACATCAGCTCACGGCGCTGTACCGAGGCAGCAAGAGCCTGCACAGGCTTCAGAGGGTTCAATGCCTCAAGGGAAAACTAGAGGAAAAAAGCATCCTAAAGCTTTTCCTACATCACCTGAGATTACAGGTGCTCTGGAAAATGAAAAGACATTAAATGTTCTTTTCAGAGTTGCCTGAAAAAATCTTGACCCCTTTCCTGGCCAAACATAATTAACTCCCCTGAATTAAATATAGGATTCTTCATCTTCATTTGACTGTCCAGATATAATGGGAGAAATACAAGCTCTGATTTGTAACAGCAATTTCTTGGCACTGTTGCATAACTTAATGTAAGTATAGAGAGAGCTACTGCCTTTTACAAGAAAATAAAGCACAACCTTCATAACTATTAGGATCATGTATTCAGGATGTATGTATTCAAAGAGGTCAAAATATACTACTCTGCATTAAATCTTCTGCAACATGGAAATGAATCCTGCTAAAAGAACATTCACAGCTGGAGGCTCTTCCTAGGAGCTGGTGCATAAACCTGTAGTCAGTCTTGTCATGCACAGGCATTGCAGCATCAATCCTCTCCAACCCATGGCAACAACAGTATAAATTCAGAGTTGGCTCATTTAAAAAAATGCATGTTAACACTTCTCAGCATAGTTGAGGACATACAATTTGCACTGCATGGAGCTGAATATTGTTATTTCAGTTTTCAATATTCAGGTTTAAAAAGTTGCCTGCTTGCAAAAAGTTTCCCAGCTATCTCGCTGATTTAAATCTTATAGAAACTCTCCCGTGGCTGATAAGAAAAAGATCTGGAAGACTATCTCCATTAAAGACAGATTATCTAAATTCAGTTTTTATATATGGCATAAGACATCTGACCTGTAAGTCAGATGAGATGCATATTAAATTTCATCTAAAAAGAGGCTGAATTTACAGAAAGGTATGTCTTGAAAATAATGACTTATGGATATGGAACCATTTCATGCAATCTGCACGTAAAATATTATTTATTTAAACTACTCCTTAGTTCAGGCAGAAAACCAGCTGAGAACCAGCAATTAAACCCATCTGAAGTATCAATTCTCCTATGATCCTGTGTTTGTCTGTTAGGTAGGGAATGCTGAGTTGTTTGCTTAGTTTTGCACTTTTTTAATAAACTGCTGCTGTGCACTGCTGAGTTCTGTGTCTGACTGGTCCATTTATTTAGGAGGAAGCTCCACGGGGAAAGAAACATGGGTTTATGTTTTGACAGCACAGAGCACACTGTCATCACTTAATCTATAATAAATAGCTTACCACCTGTTTCTCATCCATTTTCCAACCTCACCTCTAAGCAGCACTGCACCTTTGAAAGAAGAAAGAAGGATGTGTCTGATCACTAGAACAGTGTGTGTGGGCTGCCTGTTGGCCCAAGGTTGCAACAGCTGCCTGCAGCTCCCCTAAGTCCTTTTTTCAGCCCTCCAAGATCTATCAGTCTCCATTCTCATCGTCATCAAGTCAGCTGAAATTCCCAAACTCAATCTAGACCCTGCCCCTGAAAACTGTCCTTTATGAAGTGGAAGGTGTCCTTGCCTGTGGCAGGGGGGTTGGAAATAGATGATCTTTAAGATTCCTTCCAACCCAACCAATTCTGTGAGTCTCTATGATTAATGTTCCTTGGTCAGCCAGTATTTTTGTACGGTATATAGAGCAAAGCTAAGAAATATCTTAAATGCCTTTGAGAGAGTTTTGCTCATTCTGATTAAAAGAGCAGGTATTAGAGAACACAGGCCATTTTTGTAACTCGCAATGCTCTCATTTGCTAATCATTTGAATTACATGCACCTTGTTATTTCCAGAAAGGCTAAACCAATCTGTCAAGGTACTTCCTAAGAGAATGCAACAAATCCTGCAAGTCACTAATTGAAAAACAAGTAAAAAAAGAAAAAAGCAGAAATAACAGTCAGCAGTTTTCAGGTACCATTCATCCTCAGTACAGTTGACGCTGTGAGGAAGACAAGGCTCTGTCCCACAAAGAGTAAAGATTTAGAACAGACTGTTTTTCCACTATTTTTTGATATAGATGTACACTGTTGCCTCCACCACACTATGGTTTTTAGGATACTTTCTTACCAGTCACTATGTCTGGTAACCCATTCCACCACGGAGAGGCACCTCCACCCCACAGCTGAAGATCTACATTGCAAAACTCCAGATGTGAGTGACCATGTTGGTAACATCACAGTGGGTATATGTGGCTAAAAATATTAGCCCTGATCTGACTTTGTTAGCTGCAGCAGAATTGCTATGCAGGATAGAATTCCTTTATGCTCTGCTAATTGATTAGTGCTTGAAACCATTTCATGTTCTGTATGTGAGCATTTTGCTCACCTTTCAAATATTTCTTAAAAGCAAGAACCATTATTTTTCCTACAGTGCTTTAAGTGGGCACATGGCACAACCCGCTCTGTAGGCTGATGCTTCATGCAATGTGATGATTGCCAGGAGGAGATTACAGTATAAAAGTATATCTAAAAGAGATAACAGCAAATAAATGCAGATGTAAAATCATCATGGTAACAGCAGTGTGGGTTTTTTAGCAAAACATTCCTTTTTAGTAAGGTCTGCTACCCAGATGTGTCTGTGCCTGTAGGTCTGCGTGAATCAAAAAAGGGGATTTGTATCTGCAATCTCACTTGCCCACTTGAGTAAAGCAGGTATTGGAACCTTCAAGCAGGAATACTTAGGTTTTCATAAAAAAGGTTCTTCAGGAACCTTTTCTGCCTTTGCAATGAACTGAGCCCCTCGTTTGGAATTTCAGAATTTTGAGTTGGCCACCCAGCATCACAGCAGTCAAGACACCACTCTTTTCTGATTATAATGTAGGCAGTCCTCTCACAGTGCAGTATTTAAGTGGAGATTTTCTGGCACAAAAAGTGACTCACAACCACTCCTGTGAAAAAACAGTGTGCTTCTATTTTTTTCGGAAACCATTGACTTTCAGTTGATGCTAAGCAATTTGCGGAGTTTACAGGACCATATCAAACTATTATTAAAATGAGTAGGCAAACAAACAGGCTTTCTAAATTATAGTCAAAAGTATAAAATAAGGAGTGAATGCTTTACTTCACTGACTGTAATTACGAGTAGCTGAATATTTAAGAAAAAATTTCATATTCCAGAGGCTAAATGCTATAGTTCCATGAACAGGAGTGTTTATCTTCTCCTCTCCCCCTTCTGACATCACTGCACTTTATCTAATTTATTCTGTCAGGTTGGTAGGTTTATCACCACTTTTATATGTCTCCTTACTGAACTTATATATTATCTTCTGAACTACAGAAAGAGGAATATAGCAAAGGTTAACTATCTTGCTATATTTTCCTCATGAATATAAAATACTTTCTGGAAAAGTCAATTCTTTTGTGATTGAAACAACTTGAGAATAGAATCACTAGTTAAATGTCCTTTCAGCTGATTCTGTGAAGCGTGTGGAAGTAAAAATAGATAGTCCTTCATAAAAGGCAATATGAAAAACAGCTTGTTTTCCTGCTTCTGTCTAAGCAGGGTGTTGCTCCTGCTTTTATTAATCACCATTCAGAAATCATAAATCCCACTTAGTAAAAGAATTTGAGCTCCCTCAAAAATGTACAGTGACCTGAAGTAAAAAGTTGCATCTGAAACTTTCTTGAAAGGAGAAATATTTCTCAAGAATTCAACACTGGTTCTTCCAAGAGAGTCTAGTCCAACTCCTCCAGCTGCCCACTTGGCAAGGAGCCATGGAAGTTGGCAGGAAGGCTGCCAGCTCGCCTACCCTATTTTCCTCAGACGTGATGAATGGCTTTACATCTTCTCATTAGAAACTGTAGACATGTCTCGTTTTTGTCATGCACTACACAGCTGAACTAGCCATGATGAGGCTCAAACAGCCCCCTCCTGACTGGAAAACTCACTTATTCTGAAATGTGCTGCTTTATAACACACAGCAGAATGAAACGGCAGCTGCATGCTTCTGAGAATAACTGTGTCCTACAGAGACCAAACACATTTTGGGAATGCAAAGCTCTGACTAAGAATCATAGGACTGAGCCACTACCTATTGGTATTTTGCTGTCTAAGGGCAAAATGAAGCAGTTCAAAAAAACTGACGCTTCTGAGTACACTGAACCATCTAATTTGTTGAAGTATTATTTAGCTCTCACTCTGTGAAAACCAGAACATTTGTCAGCTGACCTAACAAAAACTTGCTAACACAGTGTTGACATCACAAGCAATGACAGAGAATTCTTGCCCTTGGTCTCAAAACATCTGAAAGCTTCTGGAAGCCTAAAGACAAAGGTTGCTGCTGGGAGACAGCAACAGCAGCCCTTGATGGTCCTGGCCAGCATTGTAACCACAGATGTTCCCAGCCCAGAGTTATGGCTCTGATTATTCACACACTTGCAGCACACGGATAGTCCAGTGACAAAACCTCCTTAACTAAATTCATTAGGGAACTCTGGCCATGTTGCCTAGTGAATAAAGTGATTATGGTAAAAAAGCGTCCTTGTACATCACTGCATGCATGTGCACACAAACACTGGGCTCCTCAGGGCACAAAGCTCCCATTTAAGTCAGCCTGATTTTTGTGGAAAACCTGCACTTGTTTTAGAAATTCAAGCCATGATCCATTTGATATAAACACAACTGACCCACATAGACAGCAGATGGCCACTAGTGACAGGTGAGTGGTGTTTTATAACCAGCTACATTCAAGTATTGTCTCTTAAAGGGTATCAGAATCTGAAACTGAACATACAAGCAACAAGAAGACTTAGAACAAGTACATGTGTTGATCAACACTGACAGGTAACCATATGCTAGGGCAGAACAGCCAGAATACCTATGGGATACGAAGCATCAGCCAGCAAAAAAACATAAACCCCACAACTCCCTGCACACCCTCCCCAATCCACCTTCAGCTAAAAATGTCCAAACAAATTCGATGGTAATCTCAGTTTCCACTTTCAAACCCCGGATGCTGCTGTTTCACTCCTTCTGTTCAATTAGATATATTGAAACAGTATCAGACAGGAATAATAAGCAAAATTCCTGATGCAGTAAGCCATATTTAATTTCATTTCAGTGCAACATTAGAAATACATCGCACTCCCATTTTCCTGACAATAATAACTATGAGGAGAAGCAGATGGACTATTAATGGCTTATTATCAAGGCAAAGTTTTGTTAGCCTGGTTGCATCATAAATAAATAATTTCCTTAAAAGGAAAACAGCTTTTGTCATTTGCAAACCTGCTAACAAAAGTTCAGAAAAGCCACATGAAAATACTATTTGCAGATGTAATTTTTAAAAAAAGCTTATTAAGAAAGATTGTATAAAAAAGATAACTGAGGATAACTGGTAAAAATATGAATTCCTTATACAGGGTTCTGAAACACACTGATGTGTTTCTCAGTGTCATCTACTAAGAAATGCAGCAAATTCTCAGACGATTTTCCCCAACATTATGAAGGAAAAACCCGACCATAACCAATGCTCAACAATAGTATAGAAAATCATGAAAACCTAAAGTGCTTGTAGGACTCTGATAACAGTACATTGCAGATCCATGCTTTTCACCAAATACTTCTTGTGGAAAATAAGCAACTTACTGTCTCGGGAGCACTTCACAATCACAAGACAGTCTCTTCCATCTGATATTCCAATTACTAGTCAAAATTGAGTGAAGCTACTCTGCTACTTCCTGTGTCACAGAATCCATGCAACTAAGCTGCATAATATGTAGGTATCAACTTGAATTTGTCCTAAATTGAATGTGTCTTTACATTGCATCTTAGAACACAACAAATATAACCAATAACAACTAGATGAGCTTTCTAGTTAATATTGAAAAGCAAGTCTTTTATTGTGATACATGTAAGATGGCTGATAAAGAACTAGAGGAAGACACAGGCAAACATAACTATTATTATGAACCGCTACTTGTAAATTATAAGGACTGAATAATTCTACAGGAATTCCATTAGCTTCTTTTACTATTTCAGTGAACAGAAGACATGTTTTTTTTCAGGAGGTACTGTTCGTGCTTGGTGTTATTACAAGGTCAATATTCTTCCCACATTATGATTAACACAGGGATTTCCTACTCCACACAGGCAAAAGCTGTGTAATCTCAGATTATCTATGACGAAAGTAAATGTTGACTTTTTAATATGCAACATTATGTGTATCTGTATGCATCAAGTACATACACACAGTGGTTGCCTTTAAAAACTCATAATTTACCAACAGCTGTCACACAGAGATGTCAAATTACCAACATTTTCCAGAGTACTTAAAGACGGAGATCTCTACATTTGTGTGGGAAGCCTGGGAGTTGCTTGCTTTTTAGTTTCCTTTTTTTTTTTTTTAATAGATTTTTCTGTAGAAGTGCACAGCAAGAAACTATCAACAGGGACGCAGTTCCACAGATTTTGCTAATTTTAAACATACAACCCTCTTCTTTCACCAACTTGAAGTTAAACATCCTATTTAAATGTAAACTACTGAAGTGTTTTAATGTTGTAAAGTGCCATAAAGATTATGGGAATGGCACAGAATCCCAACAAAGCATTTTAACTACGGGGACAGAAGTCATTTATTTTGATGTATATATTGTCCCTTATCTTGAGTTCCCTTGACTCTGGAGCCACAGGCAAAGCACACCACAAAAAGCATGCTCTTTTGCTCACTCTCTCTGCACAGCTGAAGCAGAGGAAGGACATGAATGGCAAATGAAGTGCTTGCTTTTCTTTTCTCCTTGAGAGAGCAGGGTCGCTCTGGGTTAAAGTCATTGCTAGGGCAGAGCAAGCATGCCACTGCACAGCTCTTGGCTGTTACCTAACTTTGACCTCAGGGATGGGAAACAAAGCACACTCTCAGCTGATAATCTCCTTGAGCTGAATATCACACTGAAGAAAATGAAAAATGCATTTATCCCTGTTTCCCAAGCTGGTTGTTAAATGTGCCTATAGGTTGTCACGTCAATTTTCTAATAAGAGCTGTGAGTCCAAAAAACACGGACATGATGAGAAACGTATTCTTAGCACACAGAAGACGACTTAAGATCCTTTATATTTGATAATTTTTTCCCAATGCTTTTAAATTAGGAGCTTATTCATAGGAGGTGAAATGCATGCACTCCAGACACTGCCTATCTGGAGCTATTTTTGCCACCACTCCCACTTGACAAACTTACTTTGGTTTCTCTCAGTAGAAACTGCAAATCCCGCCCGCTGAGTATCCCATGGTTTTTTACATAGCCAGGAATATACATGGTGCTTGTCCCATGAACAGTTCCATGGACCTCCATATAGGTGTGGATGACATCCAGATAAGCCTTCTTATCCTGTAATGGCAATGATAAAATATTTTCAGTCTTTACAAATTTGAAGCAGCAATATTCAAAAGCCAGCAAGAGAAGTTCACTCATTCTTATCTGATCTCTATATTTGATCTTTCATTACATTATTAGTTTTGTTTTCTTCTAGACTGGAAGTAAACTGCAGCTTTTTCATTCATAGTCTAGGTATAAATAAATCGATACCAAGGTCCTCTTAATTTCTAACTGGACAAAAACCAGGTCACCACCAGACAGCTGCAATCTCAGCATGCCTAAACAATACTTGGCCTAAAAATACAAAAACTTCATTTTGAAATAGCAACTTTTCACCGTTTTTGTCAGAGATGCACAAGAATTAGTTTACCTTCTTTGTGAAGAAAACTGTGAATGTCACCTTAGTAAGATGCAGTCTTGCCAACTGAAGAACTGAACACACACCTTTATCTAAATACCCATTATCTGAGTCCCATAAGATGCCTACAAATATTCCACTTACCTTAAGTTTCAAAGGCATTTTGGAAAAAATGCAGAGAAGAGTAAAGGCTTTAGTGTTGCATTTAAAAAAAATTATGAAAAAACTGT
This sequence comes from Manacus candei, assembly GCF_025592945.1. NCBI lineage: Eukaryota > Metazoa > Chordata > Aves > Passeriformes > Pipridae > Manacus > Manacus candei. Next base: position 1,802,007 of record NW_026138125.1, on the reverse strand, counting down.
ACACCATCCTAATTTGCAAACAAGATTTACTTTAATTTTCAATGCCATATGTTTTTTGAGTTTTAAAGACTACTGGCATTCCAAAGGCAATTAGCTAAAGACAGTATTTACACGCAGTACACAGCATAGATCAGAAGACTCTCCCTCAATATTTGCACATAGTCTTAGTAATAGCTCTAAAATCAGGCAACAAGTTTCTACACTTCTTGGCAGAGAGTTTTTAAGAATTCTACTTTCACTCACTATTTTTGTCATGTAAATTCTGTTCCTCCACAGCTCTGGAGGAGCTGGCCAAAAATTTTACTGAAGTTCATTCAAAGGGCAAGTAGACTGGTGAAAATCCTGTCTTTTCAGATCCTGGAGGAGCAGTAAAGTATCAGGCCAAGGTGAATGAATGCTATCACTTTTTACAGCTTCCTTGCTAAATGAATTGTTGGGATGCATTTGAATGTACAGGGTATTTAATGTACATAATGATGGCCTCCTTGCTTTAGCCCGCTCTGTTGGGGACCCTGGTTGTGCTGAAGTGAAGGACCTGCCTCATCAGTAAATCTCCTTACTCTGGCAGCTATGCCAAGGCTGCACTGGCCAGAAAATGTCCTGGGCTAAGTATTACATAAAATGGACAAAAGATGAAGACAAAGATGCTTTTTTGTTCAATGTGGTTGTTGGTATTATTAATTAACACAAATTATTCAAAAAACTAAAAGCTTGCTCCATTTTTTATTTTTCCCTTTACTTCAGATTTGAATTGAACATTAACTGTCCATAACATTAACTGGGAACATTACTTAAACATATGACTAACTTCTTTCATGATTCAGAGTCTAAAACCACAGATAAAACATTTAGAATCCCAAAGAGAATCAAAGTCCAAGCAAAGCCTCACTCCTTTATTTCCTTACTTACTTCAAGTCAAAAGTAACTGCTTTTATAACCATCTACCAAGCACCATAAAAATATTATCAGCACCTTATACTTTGCCTAAATCTCACATTTCTCTCCTTTTGCAATTAAGTAGTCCTGAATTTCCACATTCCTTGCAGAGTGTTATTTTTGATCATAAAGGTATATATTGTAAGAAGCCAAAATAATTCACAAAAATAATCAGGATACTGATTCTGAACACTAAAAACACTGACGTGGAAAATGAGAGAGCGTAAATATGACATTTATAAATAGAAAGGCTACATGTAAATAAATCAAGAAATTTGACTTGCAAATGAAATATCAACATTCCTTCTACTATTTATGCACTTCTTGAGTTTGCCTGCTAGGGAGCAGGTATAATTATTCTTTTATCTTAAATCACTTGACAGTAAACTCCAGATTTTTACTTTCTCCAAAATTAATGCAAAGAAGAATTACTGTTGGCTAGTAATGCAAACCCAGCATTCTCTGCAGTGTGCACCTAACTGCGCTTATCATCCTGCTGTCCACACTGCAAACCAAGACTTGGAGCATGGGAGATAATCACATTAAAAAAAAGCAAATTATTTCTCCTCAGAATCAAAATGGAAGCGTAACAGTGAGTGAGTGAAGTGAGTAACAGCTATACAGACCTTTTCTGAAACAATTTTTCAGCAGCTAAAATAAACATGCCATTCAGGAAAGTACTTTTTGTTGATCACTGACTGCAGAACTGTTATTACTGTTCATCAGTCATTTCCACCTACTTTTAAAAGCACCATGATAAGGCCTTTCTCATCAAGTGACAACTATTTGATAAGTCTTTACCTAGAACAATATTGACAAGAAGGCACAGTATAAAGAGGTGAAATTTTAAGTTTGGTGGGTGAAAAATTTAAATATAAAAGCTAAAAAAACTCATCAAGAACTAAACTCTGTGCTTAGTTTTCTTGAGGTAGTAGATGGTGGTAATTAACAACTCTGCTTTACTAACAGTTTGTCAGTCCAAGATAATGACAGTGTTTTGCAATTTTGGACCATTTGGGTGCCTTCACAGAACACCAAAAATTCAGCACTGAATGAAACTAAGAAGCACAT